>NC_138154.1:24703012-25125512 GCF_964199315.1 Orbicella franksi
TGGTATCCTCAATCGTAAATTCTTTGAAATATAAAATACACTATCAAGGAAACCTCTGAAATCAATTTCAGTTAAAATTATAATTAAACAAGACTCAATAGCACGCAATCAAAAAAGGCAGCTCAGCTGCATCACTGAGAAAGCAATAATCTCCTTAAATTTGGGACCTTAAGTAATCACATTATAGTATACACTGTGGCGTAACGTAATTTTGACTGAGACTTACTAGTTGTTAAGCTCTTTGTAGATGTACCATCGCATCTTGCCTGGGTTGCACCTCCAACAAAGTGAATCTGTAAAAGATTACCAGCTTGACAGTCGTCTTCTTTTCTTAAAAATGACTGAAGGCTGATAGCTGTTGCAGTTCTCCGTCCGTTTGGCCTGGCTTCCACAGGGACCAGTAAACACATAACTGCAGCCTGTATATGTCCAATTATAGCATGGTCATTCATTGATTAATACATCGATAAATGTCGTTTGTTAAAATTGAACACGAATTATAGAACTTTGTGCTCGTCATATTTTTTTGTCTCGCAGTCCTTTGAAATACGCTCTTGAACGTCCGAAAACTCTATCCGAAACTACCCTTCGGAAACCCGCGTTTCAATCTGGCATTTCAACTCCTGCAAGCAGCAAACATTGTACAGGGCATACCGTATATTTAAAGTTCTGAAAGTTTACATGCCCTAATGGATCATTAAAACGACGCTTAACAAAAAAGAGAGAACTTCAACGAGGGCAAAACACAAAACATAAGACCTTTTAAATTTAAACTTTCAGAATCATAAAATCTAAGATTCTGGTAACGTTAGCCAATATTCCTTACTAAAAAAGTGTATGTGAAATCCATTTAGCCTGATCTATGTCCAGTGATTTCTTTCAGATGAATAACTATAAAATGTTTCAGAGCTACGGCTTTCTTTTATACCATGGTTCATTTAATTTTATTTGCACTATATAATTCATAAAAAATGAATGGAATTTGTTCGACAGCGGACCTGATTCTAAAAAGCATTACGTAATGATGTCAGGTATTTTTCTTTCAGCTACGGTCAGTTGAGATCAGGTTGTTCATATAACCGGTATTTCAAGGGGAGCAGTTAAGTTTCGATGGAAGTTTTAAGAACAAACAAACTTCCGCTGAGGTAGATCGTATTAAGAAGCAATATAAGATCGATTAATCGGTTCAATTAGCTAAACACCCAACAATTTGCATGGAAAAAATTGAGATCGTAAGGGCCCCAAAAAGGTTTAAATCGACTGATTTTCTTTCACGTCAACCTCATTGAGACCCTCATTGAATACAGCTCGTTCCATGCAAAAGGTCGCATCGGACAGAATTAATTCACTCCCTATGAAGTATGTTGCTTTAGCATGCAAAAGCATTCATTGCAAAGATCTGTTTACTCTGTAAGGTACACAGATTGACCCACCCCCCCCCCCTTCCACCTCTTCCTTCCCCATTCAATGTTGAACCCTTCTGATATAAGGACTACTCGTGCAGTACGCTTGAGAGCTCATCGTTGCCGGGAATTGAGGGGAATCGAAGTACGGAAGATATTTGGCAAATGTACCAACACTTTCGGCAACTTTACCGCAGTAATGTTCTTCAATGCATGTCACGCACAACACGTATGGTCTCACCCCCCCCCCCCCCCCAAGAATATTGTTCATAACATATTATCTACGTGCTCATTCAAAAACGCGTTTTTTCCCCTTCATGCGTGAGTATGATTCGGTAAATTAATTTATGCGAAAATGTGGTCAACGAAGTGTCAATTTTGCAAGTTCCTACCATAGTTTTGCTCTTACTCATCCGTGAGCAGAAGATGTTTCTAATCCTATTAATGCTGGGGGGTTACACTGGCGTTAACTAACAGGAAATGTTTATCTCGTAAACTAGCGAAAAGATGATTTGTATGATGTTTGTCAAGTTGCTTTTAACAAGAACATTTATTTGCATTCTCACCCGGTTTCTATATGCAAACAAACAGAAATTCGATCATGTTTTTACCCCGGCAATCATGATGGCAAGGTTAGGCGTAATACCGTCCAATATACAAGGTCTTCCTGTATTTTTCAAAACAGTGTCTCAAAGACTGAGAGGAACCGCTAGTACCGGGCGCTCTCAACGCTTCCCGAACATTTTAGGCTCTACGTCCTGCCGACTCCTCTACCCTTCGCCGGGCATCGATGAGTTTACAGTGAAAGCTTTTCAAAACAATTCATCAAGTATCCTTCATTATTTTGAAGAACTATTCTTTCATAAGAGATTGAATTTGATAGAACTGATATTGAGTACCATTTGAGTTACCCTTGTGGTTTTTCAGGAAACAGTGGAGTAGTCAAATCCACCCACATTCTATTGCTAATTTGATAATGATGTCAAGATGGCACCGAAAAGTGCTATTTTTAGCGTTGATGTTAATTGAAAACCTTTAGTGGGCGGTAATTTGTGATAATGGGTAATCACTAATTGGTATAAATATTCTTATTTAAATTTATCTTTCATTCTGTGTTGTTTATATAATAACCTTAAACGGCGGCTGCATTTGGTCGGAGGTACTTTTCCTAAATTAGAGGTTTGGGGGTTTGCGTGTCCGGCTTTGATGCACGTGGGATATCGATCCATTGTTTATGTATTTTGCTGTAATCTTATTAATGTCAATTAAAACATATCTTGGGCCTGGCTGATCCACGGCCACGTGCTCATGCCTGAAAACCTTTGTGTGCGTTCGGTTGTGTAGTGAAGGCAAAATCGTGTGTTTATTATAATATTGTAGCGTGACGAAAACAAGAAATCCAAAATAAATTATATATCTGCCCTTTTCGAGCCTTTACTCGGGTTCTAATTATCCGTATATCCTACCGTACGGCCCGCTAAAATTTAAAGCTGTTTTTGTTGCCAAAATGTTTTGTGATTTATTGCCAAGTGTCCTTAACTTTTTAAGCAAGTAATAGTTTAAAACTTTCTTTTACTTCTAGAATTGTCTACTGAAGTCTGCTAACGACTTAAGAGTCACTTATTAAACAACGATTTCAAAATGCAAAATGTCGAATGTTCTTTGGTTAACTTCCTCATGTAGTCTTTCTATCATACATGAAGGTTCAGCAACTTTCATTTTCATTTTCGACAAACTGGGACTTTGATTGAGCCGCCGGCGCTAAATTACAAAGCTAAACAGAAAACGTTCCTCAGACAGTAGAGAAAACGAGCTGAAAGTATCCGCATGGGCTTATGTTCTATTAGTTTACGGATTCACTACTTTTCAAAAGCTATACTTTTACCATCAGAAAGAGGAAAGGTCAATTGAACAGTATTTTATTCTTGCCATTGCTTTATTTTTCCTTTTTTATCATATGGGTATTTCCGATATGACACTTATAGAAGGCGTCAAATAAATTTTCAATGGATTTCAGACTTTGGAAGAACTCCCAAAACGCAAATTTCGAAAACATCTGCTCAGGATCGTACTGTTCTCTGAGACTCCTGAGAGAGACTCCCACTCCAACACATACCTCTTAATAACTGAGTTCGAGGGCCGTGCTGTAAGTTACGGACGGAGTTTTCTCCCCATCGATTTATATGGCCTAAGCGCGAACGCGCGGGCCATAAATCGAAGGAGAACAACGAGGATCCGTAACTTACAGTACGGACCGAGTAAACGATGTTAGTAAGATATTTATTATATCTCTACTGTGTGTCTGACGGGTTCGGGAACGATTTCTATTCACACGGAACTGCTTCAAATTTCTGACGCACCTCGAAAGCTAAACGAGTCAAATTGAAATCGTTGCTAAGTGACTCTTAAGTCGTTAGCAGGTTTTAGTGCACAAATCAGAAGTAAAGGAGAGTTTTAAACTTTTACTTGCTAAAAACGTTAAGAACACTTGGCGATAAATCGCGAAACATTTTGGCAACAAAAACAGCTTTAAATTTGACGGGCTGTACAGCAGAGTACGGACCGCTAAACTGACCAATCACAGAGCTCGCACTAACTGAGAGATATAATAAAAGTGTCCTATTGTAAACTTCCCACGACAATATTAATTAGGATAAGTTCTTTAATAGATATAATCGCTGCGATCGATACAAAAATGTTCAGCGATCGTTACGATACTATGGAAAGCACTATCCAGCGACATTGTGCTGCGTCGGCTGAGGAGAGTCAATAAAGGTGATCTGGAAAAGAAGACAAATCGAGCATTAGCTATCGTCTACCGTTTTTAAAATAGTAACATCAAGCGACTGACTCGAACATCACCCTTTCTATGAACCTGCGATCAAGTCAATTTTTCATGCTATTGATCCTTTCCACAAGGTCGTATGATCGCCGGTCGATTTAAGTGTCACTATAAAACCGGGTGCTCTAATCAGTTGAGCGTGAGTCTTTTTGACCATCGAGTCTAAGGTCGCGCCACACCGTACGCCGGAGAAATTTGGAAAGTCTGCTCATTTTGGATTTGTGTTTCAGGAAACTCGTCATCGGTTTCGAAAAGATCCTTTTTCAAACTGTTTTCCATCCACATGCACTAAAACGAAAAGTCGGCGTTTTCACTGGGCGTTTTCAAATTCCTCCGGTTTGAAGAACCTTTTCGAAAAGCTCCGTTTTCGTGAAGGATTAGTGTTGACTGTAGGCCAAACCGTAGAAATAAAGCTGCGTTTTCAAATTTCAAAGTGTGGCCCGCCTTTACTCAGAGCACTAACTTACTCACGCCTTAGGATTTATGTTCACCGCCAACCGTTTGATTGACAGCACCTCAAAACAGTGCACTCGTCGGAAGATAATAGCAGGTCTTGAATGGGCGGTTACGTAACATATCAAACACGAAAGACCGCGTTTGAGGACTTTCGGAGAGGTGAAAATACGACACGTAGCGGAGCGGAGGTGTTTGGAGGCCAAACACTGTCTTTAATAAGTCCAAGGGAATATATTTTCTATATATATATTTCTTTTGCTGTGTGATATTCTCTGTATTATGCATGCGTAAACAACGCGCGCGCGTAAACAACTGCGAATTTCCAATCACAAAATTCAATCCTTGAAATTTTGTTTAAGCGTAAAGTGGAAACCGTTGGAAACTGTTTTCCGCGTTTATTTCAGTTAGAATTCTACTGAAACAATTAGATTATTCACTTTCGATTTCTATGCGGTGATAGTTGATGAGGCCGAAGGCAGAAGGCCTCATCAACTATCACCTCATAGAAATTTCTGGCTAATAATCTAATTGCATGTTAAATAGTGTCTGCGCGAGATCGTACCACTTGATCAGTTTTGGCAAATGACGATGTAGGAAAATTTAGCGGTGAACTGTATAAACAATACCAGACGAAGATAAGCAAGGCCGATTAAACAGTAATCAGACTTGCTTATCTTCCTCTGTTATTCATTCAACTTATAGCTGATAAGATCTTCTACAGCTAGAGGATCCGGTACTTCTATTTCGCCACGGTGGTCCTTACAAAAATTTAAGTTCGTCTTATATAAACAATAGCTTCCATTTGGCGCGGCAATGTGCTAGGATATTTGTCAGCGGACATTATATGTTCCGAGAAGCGAACAGTTTTCCGAGAACGTAGCTCGAGGAAAACTGTGAGCTTCGAGGAACAGATAATGCAACCTTGTGCCCGGGCTCTCACTTCTCTGCCTCCCTTGGTCGTTGGAAGAAAGACCCTGGTTGCGGCTGGTCACTTGACCACCTGTGTGGGTAGACTCAAGAATAATTTTTTTCGATCTCAAATGAAGCGAAAGAAAGGCGATCACTGGTCATCGCTATGTTAAACGACACACGGGCAAATACACCTTTAAAATTCTCCAGTCTTATCCTAAGGTTCACACAGGTCAAACGAAATATATCTACATATATCCAGCGTATTGGCTCCAAGAGGTAACACTGTTTTGCTGTTTCATGTTTCCTGAATTAACCTCACGGCACGTTGGTCGCTATATAAAACGGTGTTTTATTTACCATTTTGCAAAATATAATTCTTGACTAAGGAACCGCGTTTAGGCATGTGTCTAAATATAAACTTACATAAACCTGATGCAAATGAAATATAAGTGCAGGCCTACTCAACAAAACTGTAAATCATTTTACATTGCTGTAAATCAAATGCAAGTCTGAACTACAAGCTGAGAAATTTCTAAAATGTGATTGGCTAAGACCAGTAGTATTTAAGCCAAATTTGAAATACTTACATGTAAAAAATTACAGCCAGTTTCCATGGTAACTGAAAAATTATTGTTTCTAATTTTAAAACAATGGCGGATAGATTTCCCGATTGTGACGCGAAAGAACTACAACAATTTAAGGAAAATGCAGAAAATTCGAACACAAAGAAAAGCACTAAGACCTGGCTTACTGTTTGGACCACATGGGCTGAAGAAAAAGGATACAGTCCAGATATTGTAAGCCACGAAGCCAAGGAACTTGACGAGATGCTTCAGAAGTTTTTCGCCGAGGTGAGAAAGAAGGATGGTTCAGACTACGAGCCAGACAGTTTGCGGGTAATGATAGCGTCCCCGGACCGTCATTTAAAGGATGCAGGCAGCAGCCCATTGCCAAGGACAGAGAGTTTGTCAACAGTCGCAAAGTACTCGAAGGGAAAGCTCGCTTCCTCCGTGAACAGGGCTACGGCAAACGTCCCTGTGCATCAAAAGCACTAACCACTGAAGATGAAGAGCTGTTGTGGTCCAAAGGGCTCCTTGGCAGCCAGTCTCCGAAGTCCCTAATAACCACAATGTGGTTTCTTTTGACGCAGCATTCCGGATTACGAGGCTGTCAGGAACACCATGACATGTATGTCGAAGATTTTTCATTCACCAAAGACGACAATGGCGTCGAGTACATCACGTACGAAGAAAATCCCGCAAAAACGCGTCAGGGCGGCCTTCGCAAAAAAAGAAGAGTGGTTCAGCCGAAAATGTTTGCAACTGGTGGGCCAAGATGTCCAGTCAAGCTTCTAAAGACGTTCCTGTCACACAGACCCGAGGAAATGAAAAACAGTGGGCCATTTTACCTCGCGGTGATTGAGCGCCCTAAGTCTCAAGTGTGGTATAAGCGACAGAGAATGGGGATCCACAGCATTAATTCCTTCATGAAATCTATGGCTCTTCAGGGCGAGATTGAAGGTAAACGGCTCACAAACCACAGTGCACGCAAAACGCTGGTGAAGAAACTCAAAGCTGCCAACCAACCTCGCTCCGCAATTATTGGCGTCACTGGCCATACAAACGAGCGCTCTTTAGCCGCCTACGAGGAAGGCGATGAGAATGAACAACGGCTGATTTCCTCAATCATAAGCTCTGACGGTCAGGCAAGCACGTCCAACCAACGCCGTCCTCTTCAGAATGTTGGCCTTTCCTCTGATGTGGAAAACACGCTAATGATGAATGAAGAGCGGTTGACTACAATCAACAATTTCCACGGCTGTCAAGTGACCATCAACTACCAGCTTAGCAAGAAGTTTCCCGAGCCGAGGTGCAGTGTTCCACAGGCAGAATCGATTGCAGATGATTGTTAAACTTTGATTGATGAGCCTATTAAAAACTTTCACTCTTTAGAACTGAGATTTACAGACATTCGAGTACAGTTTCATCACAGTTGTGTGATGTGTGACCATATGTGATGTTTAAGCGATCACATGTTTAACCACATGTCATTGTAAAGCCATTCAACTGCGCGTGACTAAACAAAAATATGTGTGTTATATGAAATGCAAAATTTCTTTGCCTTGTAGTATAAACAAAAACTAGCTGGGTTTCTTCGGGGTATTTGGGATAAATACCGGCTCGTGATATTTCAAAACTCCCCAAATATCACTCGCCCCGGCGGCTCGTGATATTTTGGTGAATTTTGAAATATCACTCGCGGTATTTATCCCAAATACCCCTAGAAACCGTGCTATTTCCTATACTAATTGGCCGTGTAACAGAAACACTTTTTAACATCCAAACAGTACCGCATAAAGAAGAAAATAAATTACCTCCAAATACAAAGATTCAAGAGACTGATCGACTGGTTTCACTTCGATTCGGTACGAGACGTTTTAAATGTGCGAACCGTCGAAAAGTTAGAGCTCCATTCGGCTGCTGAATTTCTTTGTGAACGAAAGTCAGTCAGCTCGAGGTTTTCAAACCCACAGAGTTTGCGGCAATCAAACACTCTGCCACCCTCCCGCCCAACAGATTTTTTTACCACCCAGATTCTGGGTGGTCACATGACCAGCCGCAACCAAGGGTCTTTCTTGCAACGACCAAGGGAGGAAGAAGAGCGAGAGAGCCTGGGAACGAGGTTGCATATAATGTCCAAGGACAAATATCCGAGCATATTTTCGCGCCAAATCTGATTGCACTCTTATTAGTAGAATTTTACTTGTAGGTAAATATTCTGTATATGGTGATAATTTTATAGTTTTGGCAGAAAACATGTTCGCATGTTCGTTCACATGGACGTTGAACTGTGTAACAAGTTCACGGAAATAAATCAACAGTGCTAAACAACCACGAGGGAAGTTTACCCCGCTTCCTCTTTTGATAGAGTAATTTTACTTCTTACCCACCCTCCTTAATAAGTAATTTTTCACTATGTATCCTCCCACCCGGCCAAATTATTGTAGTACTGGCAAGAATTATAAATTAAAAAATCATAAACACTACTAAATAATACGCATGTTGATTTTATTAAACAATTTTGTTCCAAACAAAAACTAAGGAGTTAACGGAGAAGTAAACTCGTCAAAATCTATGCTCATAAAGACCGGGTATCCAAACCTCCCCAAGGGCTGTGATTTTCTTTGTTTTAACTTGATGAATTATCAATAAGTTTGATGACCTATTTTCTCAAAACGATATTATGAATCTGATTACTATGAACTTTTGCTTCAAGCTTATATTAATTTATTTATCTTTAACAATTATTCGCCGAAGGTTTAATACAATTACTCAGGTGACTATAGAAATACCTAAGTAAAGGATCGATCGAAAAATGTTAAATTTTATTTCTTATTGTCATCCGTCAACTAACAACTACAGGTACAGATCCCATAGTTTAATACATCATATTGGTCAAAACGGTTTTTTTTTCGCCCATTTTAAAACGTCCGGCCTCTAAGAAAAAGCAAAAGGGAGGCTAAAATTGTCTCAAAGTCAGTGGTAAATTCGGTTTGTTGTTGAAACCATCCTGTCAGATAAATAGAGTAAATAACTAAAGAGTTGCGAAAATTTAATAGTTGCTTTGATTTACTCGTGTATATCGACATAAGCGACATTTTCAAGTAAATTTAAAAAGGTTTCTTTGTTATATTTAGCACTATTTTCACATCTTACCTTTGAAAAGTGTCAGTCCAAACTTTCAGCTGTATTTTTGGTGTTTCTCGGAATAGCATTTTCTTTCCTTATCTTACCGTAGTTTCTCGGTCATAAGGCGCACTCGGCTATAAGACGCACCCCAAACTTGGCAACTTAATCATGCAAAGTTCCCAAACTGAAAATTATGTGAAAATACTCGGTTATAAGACGCACCAAGAAATGAAGAGATCATAAAGATAAAATTTTATTCTCTTGGCACAATTAGCACGCGAACTCTCTATAAACGTGAACAAATTTCAACAAAAGTGAAAAAGTCACACATTTAATGATATACACGAAGACAAAAGCTAAAAGTTCGCACCTCTAATGATAAACTTGAGTGTAAACAAACAACGCATACACGTTAATTTCAGCTTTCCTGCTCAGGAAACATATTTCGTTTTTTATAAAGATTCTAATAAATATTCAACGATCCGAGTTGGTATTATAAAAACATCAACAAGCCGAACTTAAACACAGTTGCAAAACTTACTGATACGTTCTCATCGTAAACAGTCAAATCTCAATCGTAAATATGCCAAGCTCTCGCCGTCATTCGTATGACCTCAACTTCAAGTTGAAAATCGTTGCAGAGGCCGAGGCGGTAAACAACAACCGTGAAATCGCTCGTGAATACGGCATTTCAGAATCCATGGTTAGGAAATGGCGTAACCAACAACACGTTTTGTTTTCCGGCGAGCTGCGGATGACAGCAAAGCGTGCATCTATGGGACGCTTCCGACCGAAGTATGCTGAGATGGATCAGCAATTAGCCGACTGGTTCAGCGATCAGTGAAGTCAAGGTAAGCATTGTTGAGTTTATTTTTCCATTTCCAGTAATCTGGAGTAATGTGCTTGTCACTGATGATCCATAAATCTGTTTATGTTCATTGTATTTGATCAAGGAACAGACCAAAGAGCTCTCCTCGTGTGGGATTCATTCCGTGGGCATGGCAAACGCCGTGAAAGATCTTCTGGCGAGGCGAAACGTAGAAGTCGCAGTTATTCCTGGTGGACTTACGCCCGTGTTGCAGCCCCTGGACAAGTGTATCAACAAACCTTTTAAGACCAAGGTGCGATCCCAATACCAGACTTGGATGGGGAACGGTCCGTTCACTTACACTCCGTCGGGGAAGAAGCGTGCGCCGAGCAAAGAACTGGTTTTGCAGTGGATCCAAAAGGCATGGCAAGAGATACCCGCTGATTTGATCGCGAACTCATTCAAGTGCTGTGGAATATCAAATGCTCTGGACGGCACCGAGGACGAAGCTGTGTGGGACGAAGAAGAAGCTGGAGACGAGGAAGCAGATGATGAACTGGAGAACGAGTTTGACACGGATAGCGAGGAGGAAGATTAGACATCAATAAATTTCAAAACAACAACAACGGCTCTTTTCAGAGCCACCCGGTTCTTTTCAGAACCACCAAATCTTAAAAAAGTCAATGACCAATGTTTAGTGTCTTTTGTCTAGTTTTAACTGTAAGTTCCGGTAAAATTGCTGTCGTTAGATTTTTTTGCGCGAAAATATTCGGCTATAAGGCGCACCCCAATTTTGGCAAAAACTTCCCAAGAAAAAACAGATTTTCCTCGAAAAAACCGTGCGCCTTATAACCGAGAAACTACGGTAATTTCTTTTTCAGAGACATTGAGAAAGCGCGAGGCGACCATTTTGAAAATTAGAGGGGGGGGTGAAAGTATAGCAGAATATAACGCCATTCTCGACCAATGAGAGCGCGAGAATTTCTATAATCATCTGAGTAATTATACTTATTATATTTATTTATTCTCTGATTCATTGATTCAATGAGCGATCGGTCGCGACCGATCGTTTGATTAATTGATTCATGATCTCCATCTAAATTTACAGCGCCTATCACCGATGTTGGCGCAGATTAGAGACAATCCATCATCAGTGCACTTTTTACTTACTCCAAGGTACAAATTAGTGTTCTTAGCTAGCGTTTGTTTATAATATCTATAAGGTGGTTGCCTTTCTTCATCAAACAGGAACGCATCAGCAGTTGAAGAGTTACATCGTTCATTCTGTGAAAGAAAACAAAAACTCAATAAACATTTCCCTCAGAGAAAACTCTCATTTTACTTAGCTAAACATACGTTTACTTGTTGCCAACAAGAGCCTATGGTGGTCTTTTGTTGTTGCCAACGAATATTGTCATTTATTATATAGACACGGGTGTTTTACTGGAAAGAGCACCACTCATAAAATTCATACGCACTACACCCGGAACCCGAGTGACTTATTTTCCACGTTCTCACTATATTTTACCGCTCGAAAATAAAATTGTTATCTTCCCGCCGCTGTGGAATTATTCCAAAAGCGCGCGTTGGATATGAGATAATAGAAAGCCAACGAGGCTCGTCGCCGAGTTGACTATAATCCTCTTATATCCAACAAGCGCGAGTGCAATAATTGTTTCATTAAAAGCGCCCCTAAAATATAGAAAACTAAACTAAAATGAATATAAAAACGCCCCAAAATTAAAAATACTTATGCGTAGGCTTATCACACTGATATTTGTACCGTATGGTATAATTACTCATATTCCATGATGGCTAAGTCAATGAAAACGCTTCAGTTGCATTATCCAATGATCCAGTTTTAAATAATATCACATATAGACTTCTGATATTTCACAGCTGATATTTGTGCAATGTTTCAGCCAAATTGACTTTTCTTGAACACTGTTGTTTAGTTGCATAGATCGCTCGCACCAAAATAACGGCAAAATCGAAACGGTTTCGTTTGAGCGAAGAACGTTCACAAACTCAGGGATTTCAGATTAGTTGGAAAGAAAGACACTGTTCAAACTTCAACTTTGTAATGTATGTCCAATAAATTTAGCCGTGTTACCTGACGGTCCGCTACGGCACTCAGTAGAGCTATAATATCAGAAAAAAATGTTTATAAAATACACTTGCCAATAGACGCTAAGAAATAGTTTTAACTCACCATAAAAGTGACCGTCGGCGTGACCGTCGCCCGGTCAATGACCTTCAGCGCATAGTACCGTGTGTTACCGCCTTGTTTATCAGTGTATTGAATACATTTCTTTCCTCTGGTATCCTCAATCGTAAATTCTTTGAAATACAAAGTACACTATTAGGGAACACTTCTGAAAACAATTTCAGTTAAAATTATAACAAAACAAGACTCAATAGTATGCAATCAAAACAAGGCAGCTCAGCTGCATGAGAAAGCAACAATCTCCGTACGTAAATTTTGGACCTTAAGCAATAACACGACACACTGGGGGCGGGGGGGAGGTGATGTAGTTTTGACTGAGACTTACTAGTTGTTAAGCTCTTTGTAGATGTACCATCGCATTTTGCCTGGGTTCTACCTCCATCAAAGTGAATCTGTAAAAGATTACCGGCTTGACAGTCGTCTACTTTTCTTAAAAATGACTGAAGGCTGATGGCTGTTGCAGTTCTCCGTCTGTTTGGCCTGGCTTCCACAGGGACCAGTAAGCACATAACTGCAGCCTACATGCGGATGAGGAAGTGATATCTTCAATTTTAACCTGGTCATTGACTATTAATAAGTCGTGACACCGTGTTGTCGTTAAAATTTCAGAAGAATTAAAAATCTTTGATGTCACGTCTCCATGATATTTTTTCTAAAACAACGTAACATGCCCTAATGGATAATAAACAGGACTTTTAGCAAAAAAGAAAGAAACTTAACGAGGGTGAAATACAAAAGATTAGACATTTTAAAGTTAAACTTTTATGAGTTATAAAATCTAAGATTGGAAGAACCTTAGCCATTATTCCTTACTAGAAAAGTATATGTGAAATCCATTTAGCCTGCTCTCTGTCCAATTATTACTTTCAGATGAATAACTATGAAATGTTTCAGAGCTGGGGCTTTCTTTTATATCACGGTTCATTTAATTTTATTTGCACTGCATAATTCATAAAAACTGAAAGGAATTTGTTCCATCGAGCCCCTGATTCGAAAAAGCATTACATACTGATATCAAGTATTTTTGTACGAGAGGAACGGCACAGTGAGTGGGGGCTTTTTAAGAAAAGAAAAAAACGTAGCTAAAAAGTAAAGCAATATGGCACTTCAGTTGTCAGAAACCCCTCCCCCCTCCCACATACCCCTTGTTGTAAATTTTTAAACCCTCTTTCTGACTCAGTTAAGATATAAACCATTGTGACATAACCACTGCTCACTGATCTTTTGGTCTCTTAGTCAAAGAAATTGAACTTAACTAGTCCTGATACTGATAAATAAGTTATCAGTGGAACAATTAGATCAGCACGAATCAAGTGGAACAAACGCTATCAAATACTGACCTAAACGTGAAGGTGACGACTCCCGTCTAGACATGCGGAAGATTTTAGGCGTGGAAATTATGCGGAAAATTACTTAGTCTTAATTGAAAGTTTCCTACTAAATACTTGCTTTGTGAACAGTGCCATGTAAGTGTGGGTGCATGTCACTGCAAAGTGTGTCTGTTGCGTTGTCTGTAACAGTTAAAAATATCTTTTTCTACCTCCGAAATATAACAACTCCTTTAAACGGTATTTCAATAGGAGCAGGTGAACATCCAGTAACTTGTAGTTGGCTCGGCCACGATCGACTAAAAGCAAGACTCTGAACTGGTCTCGTAGTTTGAAAATTTAAGTTTAAGTTACGATGGAAGTTCTAAGAACAAACAAACTTCCGCTGAAGTAGATCGTATTAAGAAGCAATATAGGATTACTTTCCAATTAGCTAAACACCCAACAATTATCCGGGGGAGGAACTTTCGGAGGGTATATCCCACCCTTTAGGGCCAAAATTGAGGTCTAAAGGACCAGAAAAATGTTTAATTCGACTGATTCTCTTTCAGCCTCAGCTCCCGCCATCCGCTTCTACCACGGATGGTTTGATACTGTATCGCTCAACGAAGTCGGAACATCTGATTTACATTTCCTTGACACTGACTTGTTTACTATTTCATCATTCCGTTTTATTGCATATTCACCAGATTTGTTAGCAATAACTGGATCTCGACCATCAAAAGGAATTAATCGTTAACACCTTTGATACCAAGGGAACATATCAATTGCGATCAAGAGAATATCTCTTGTTGAGTTTTATTGATTAAGATTGAAGTATTCAATTAAAAGAATAATAACTTAAGTCGCTGTGAGTCTACATCATTTTAACACACGTGTGTAAACCCTCAGTTACTTTTTATACTACTATCATTTGTTTGCCAAATTAAATGGGGACGTTTGGCGGGAACCATGAGTAATTGTCCGTATAAATGGAGAGACTTTAGGACCCTTTAGGTTACATCGACGGCATAAGATGATACGCAGAGAATTTTTTTGCCGGCACCAAGTTTCAGTTGCATATATGTTACTATATATCTTTGTTCAAGAGGTCATTCGCTTGAATATCCATCATGAAAACATTGACATGTTGTCTTGAAATGTCACCCCAACAGCAATCTACGACTGAGGAACGCTATTGACTGTATTGATAACCAACGACTGAGATTCTTAGCACAAGAGGTGTGACTGCTTCGCAATTGTGACACATCGGACAGTTTATTTGCCGAAAACAGATACCTTGACTGTGTTTTGTTTCCCTTGGCCATGTTTTGTTTTTCTCAAACATTCAAATTCAATATTCTATTCCAGTGCATTTTAAAAGAACCGAGCACCTATTTAACCTTGAAATAGCGACTATTTGAAAAGGGTTAAAATGTGTTGAAATTGAAGAGGGTCTGAATGGGGGAGTCCACGTGTTGGTTGTCGGTTAAAATTTCCTTACTTTGCTGGTTGTCGGTTAACATTTTCGACCTTTCTCGGTTGTCGGAAAGAACTCAGTTAATTTTTTCTCGCTATTCGGTAATTTTTTTCCCTCGTTTGTCAGTAGGCAGTAATATTTTTCGCCCTTTGTCGCCAGTCGGTTAACTCCATTCAGACCCTCATTGATCGAGTACGGCCCGTTCCATGCAAAAGGTCGCATCGGACAGGACGATTAGTTCACTCCCTATGACGTATGTTGCTTTACAATAACCTGTTTACTCTTTAAGGTGGAAAGACTGACCACCACCCCCCCCCGCCCCCTCCTTCCCCGTTTGACGTTGAACCCTTCTTAGATAAGGACTACTCGTGCAGTATGCTTGAGAGCACATCGTTGCCGGAAATTGAGCGAAATCGATGTACGGAAGATATTTGGCAAGTGTGCCAACACTTTCGGCAACTTTTCCAGTAGAAATGTCCTTCGTTACGTGTCACGCCAGATACGTTTAAACGTGACCATACAAAAGGTCGCACCCCTTAAGCATATTGATCATACCAAATTATCTACGGGCTCATTAAAAAACGCGTTTTTTCCACTTCATGCGCTGCGTGAATATGATTCGGTAAATTAATTTATGTCAAATTGTGGTCAACGAAGTGTCAAGTTTGCAAGTTCCTATCATAGCTGTGCTCTTAATCATCCGTAAGCAGAAGTTGTTCCTAATTCTATTAATGCTGGAGGGGGGGGGGTATACAACGGCGTTAATTAATCGTTGGGTTTTAACAGGAAATTGTTATCAAGTACACTTGCAAAATGATGATCAGTATGATGTTTCTCAAGTTGCAATCAACAAGAACATTTATTACATTCTCAGCCGGTTTCTATACAAACAAATATAAATTCAATCATGTTTTTACCCCGGCAATTATGACAGGAAGGTAGGGTGTAATACCGTTCAATATACAAGGTTTTCCTGTATTTTTCAAAACAGCGTCTAAAAATTAAAACTGAGAGGAACGGTTAGTAGCGGCTGCTCACAACGCTTTCTGAACATTTTAGGCTCTACGTCCTGTCGAATCCTCTGCCGTTCGCCGGTAATCGATGAGTTTACAGTGGAGCTTTTCAAAACAATTTGTCAAGTATCCTTCATTATTTTGAAGAGTTATTCTTCCATAAGAGTTTGAATTTGATAGAACTGATACTGAGTACCATTTGAGTTACCCGGCCCTTGCTGCTTTTCAGGAAACAGTGGTGTAGTCGCCTGCGCACACATTTTATTTCTAATTTGACAATGATGTCAAAATGACACCGAAACGTGCTTTCTTTAGCGTTGATGTTCATTGAAAAACTTCATCACTAATCGCTGCAAATAGTTTTATTTAATTTATTTTTCATTCTGTTGTTTCAATAATAACCGTAAACCTTCTAAGTCAGGGCGGCTGCATTTGGTCGGGGTACTTTTTCTTGGGTTTGCGTGTCCGGCTTTGGCTGACGCCAGATTTCAAAGCTAAATAGAAAACGGTTCTCAAACAATAGAGAAAACGGGCTGAAAATATCCAGAAGGGCTTGTGTTCTATTACCCTGCAAGCAGAGTCTCCTTCGATCTTCCTAGACAAATCTATTCGTTTGCGGATTAACTATTTTTCAAAAGCTATACTCAGTTTACCATCAGAAAGAAGAGAGGTCAATTAAACAGTATTTTATCTTCTTGCCATTGATTTGTTGTTCATTGTTTTTATTATATGGATATTTTCGATATGACATCCTAAAAAGCATGAAATAAATTTTCAAGGTCTAAGGTCAAAGTCTACGGTCTCGTCCACATTACAAAGAACAAATTTAAAAACGGTGTTTTCACTCTCAAAACGCCGGAGAAAATGAAAAACGAAACAATCACTGGTCATTTTGGATTTGTGCTCGAGGAAAACTCATCATCGTTTTCGAAAAGCTCCCTGTTCAAAATGTTTTCTGTCCCCAGTAAAATGAAAAGCCGGCATTTTCACCGGGCCTTTAAAATTCCTCCGGTTCAAAGAATGTTTTCGAAAAGCTCCGTTTCCGTGCCGAATTAATGTGGACAGTAGACTTAACTGTAGAAATAAAGCTGCATTTCTTCGCGAAGGTGTGGACAAAAGTATCTTTTCAAAGTGTGGCCCGCCACACTACATTCTCGTCCCAAGATGCCGCGCCGCTTTTGGTCAGCACCAAGAAAGGCGACCTCTGGCTTAGTCCAACACCGGGAGTTCGCGATTCACGGACTTCCCGTCACTCTGTGCATGCTCAGAGTCAAGTCTGATAAATCTGATTGGCTGAGAATACGAAACAATTATTCTGCGCATGCTCAGAAAATTGGACCTTCTCCGACAGAGGTCGCAATTCTAGATACTCGCTAAAAAGGAGCGCGGCCTCTGGGTAAGAGAATGAGAGAACTATTGTTAACTTAATCACAACTTAGGAGTTACGTTCACCGCCAACCGTTTGATTGGCAGCAGCTCAAAACAGCGCACGCGTCGAAAAACCTGCTGTCGTGGAAGATAATAGCAACCTTGAATGGGTGATTGCGTAACATATCAAACACGACATACCATGTTTGATTAGATTATTCATTTATTCACTCTCGATTTCTATATTACTAAAACAATTAGATTATTCACTCTCGATAGTAGATTCGGCCTTCGGCCTCATCAACTATTAACTCTAGCTCATAATCTAATTGTTAAATAGAACCCCTGCGAGATCGTACCACTGGATCAGTTTTGGCCAATGACGATGCAGGAAGAACTATTGGCTGATAGTATACGATAGCTCAGCCAATCAGATTGCATTCTTATTAGTAGAATTTTACTTGTACGTAAATATCTCGTATATAATGGTAATTTTGTATTTTATAATTGTCCTTGCAA
The DNA here is from genome assembly GCF_964199315.1 of Orbicella franksi. Classification (NCBI taxonomy): domain Eukaryota; kingdom Metazoa; phylum Cnidaria; class Anthozoa; order Scleractinia; family Merulinidae; genus Orbicella; species Orbicella franksi. The sequence continues at coordinate 24,721,037 of NC_138154.1, forward strand.
TTTTGTTAAAGCGTGGGAAGTGGAAACCGTTGGAAACCGTTTTCTGCGTTTAATTCAGTTAGAATTCTACTAAAACAATTAGATTATTCACTCTTGATTTCTATAAGGTAATAGTTGATTCGGCCTTCGGCCTCATCGACTATCACCTCAGAGAAATCTCCAGCTCATAATCTAATTGTTAAATAGTGCCCGTGCGAGATCGTACCACTTGATCGGTTTTGGCTAATGACGATGCAGGAAAATTTAGCAGTGAACTATTGGCTGATAGTGTACGATAGCTCAGCCAATCAGATTACATTCTTATTAGTAGAAGTTTACTTGCACGTAAATATTTTGTATATAATGGTAATTTCATAGTTTTGGCAGGGCAGTTCAAACAGACCAACTCATTTTACGTTCTCTGATCAACGTTCACATGCACGTTGAATGGTGTAACAAGTTCACGGAAATGAATCAACCGTGGTAAACAATGTTTTACCAAGAGGGAGGATTACCGCTAACTCTTTTGACTGAGTAATTTTACTTCCTACCCACCCCTTCTAAGTAAGTAATTTTTCATCATGTATCCCCCTCCCTACCAGCTAATTATTGTAGCACTGGCAAGAATTATAAATTAAAAGAACATAAACACTACCAAATAATACGCATGTTGATTTTATTAAGCAATTTGGTCCCAAACAAAATCTAAGGAGTAAACGGAGAAGTAAACTCTTCAAAATCTATGCTTATTAAGACCGGATATGCAAACCTAATTCACGGTTGTGATTTTCTTTGTTTTAACTTGATGAATCATTAATGATCATGACTTTGATAACCTACTTTTTCAAAACGATATCATGAATCTGATTACAATATTATGAATCTGTTTGTTTCAAGCCTATGTTAATTTATTTATCTTTAACAATTATTCGCCGAAGTTTTAATATAATTACTCAGGTGATTATGGAAATGCCTAAACAAAAGATCGATCGAAAAATGTTAAATTTTATTTCTTATTGTCACGCGTCAGCGACCAATCACACGCACAGATCACATAGTTTAATACATCACATCGTCAAAACGGCAAGTGTTTTTCGCGCATTTTAAAACGTTCGGCCTCTACGAAAAAGCAAAAAGGAGGCTAAAATTGTCTCAAAGTCAGTAGTACATTCGGTTTGTTGTTGAAACCATTCTGTTAGATAAATAAAGTAAATAACTAAAGTGTTGCGAAAATTTAATAGTTGTTTTGATTTGCTCGCGCATATCGACATAAGCGACATTTTCAAGTGAATTTAAAAAGGTTTCTTTGTTATATTTAGCACAATTTTCACATCTTATCTTTAAAAAGTGTCAGTCCAAACTTTCAGCTGTATTTTTGGTGTTTCTCGGAATAGCATTTTCTTTCCTTATCTTAATTTCATTTTCAGAGACTGAGAAAGCGTGAGGCGGCCATTTTGAAAATTAGAGGGTGGTGATTATAGCGGAATATGCCGCCATTCTCGAGCAACGAGAGCACGAGAATTTCTATAATCATCTGAGTAAATATACTAATTTTATTTATTTATTCTCTGATTCATTGATTCAATGAGCGATCGACCGATCGATTGATCAATTGATTCATGATCTCCATCTAAATTTACAGCGCCTATCACCGATGTTGGTGCAGATTAGAGACAATCTATCATCAGTGCAGGTGTTACTTACTCCTAGGTACAAATTAGTGTTCTTAGCAAGCGTTTTTTTATAATATCTATATCTATAGGGTGGTTGCCTTTCTTCATCAAACAGGAAAGCATCAGCAGTTGAAGAGTTACATCGCTCATTCTGTGAAAGAAAACAAAAACTCAATAAACATTTCGCTCAGAGAAAACTCTCATTTTACTTAGCTAAACATACGTTTACTTATTGGCAACAAGAGCCTATGGTGGTCTCGCGTTGTTGCCAACGAATATTATCATTTATTATAAAGACACAGGTGTTTTACTGGAAAAAGCACCACTCATAAAATTCATACGCACTCAGTGACATCCGGAATCCGAGCCACGTATTTTCCATTTTCTCACTATATTTTACCGCTCGAAAAAAAAATTGTTATCTTCCCGCCGCTGTGGAATTATTCCACAAACCCGCGTTGGAAATGAGATGATAAAAAGCCAACGAGGTTCGTTGCCGAGTTGACTATAGTCATCTGATATCCAATAAGCGCCAGTGGAATAATTGTTTTATTAAAAGCGCCCCTAAAATATAGAAAACTAAACTAAAATGAAAATAAAAACGCCCCAAAATTAAAAAATTCTTATGCGTACGCTTATCACACTGATATTTGTACCGTATAGTATAATTACTCATATTCCATGATGGCTAAGCCAATGAAAACGCTTGAGTTGCATTATCCAATGATGCAGTTTTAAATAATATCACATATAGACTTCCGATAATTTACAGCTGATATTGTGCAATGTTTCAGCCAAATTGACTTTTCTTGAACACTGTTGTTTAGTTTCATAGATCGCTCGCAGCAAAATAACGGCAAAATCGAAACGGTTTCGTTTGAGCGAAGAACGTCCACAAACTCAGGGATTTCAGATTAGTTGGAAAGAAAGACACTGTTCAAACTTCAACTTTGTAGTGGATGTCCAATAAATTTAGCCGTGTTACCTGACGGTCCGCTACGGCACTCAGTAGAACTATAATATCGGAAAAAATATGTAAACAAAATACACTTGCCAATAGACGCTTAGAAATAGTTTTAACTCACCATAAAAGTGACCGTCGGCGTGACCGCCGCCCTGTCAATGACCTTCAGCGCATAGTACCGTGTGTTACCGCCTTGTTTATCAGTGTATTGAATACATTTCTTTCCTCTGGTATCCTCAATCGTAAATTCTTTGAAATACAAAGTACACTATTAGGGAACACTTCTGAAAACAATTTCAGCTAAAATTATAACTAAACAAGACTCAATAGTATGCAATCAAAACAAGGCAGCTCAGCTGCATCAGAAAGCAACAATCTCCGTACGTAAATTTTGGACCTTAAGCAATAACACGACACACTGGGCGCGTGGGGGGAGGGGGGGGGGGAGGTGATGTAGTTTTGACTGAGACTTACTAGTTGTTAAGCTTTTTGTAGATGTACCATCGCATTTTGCCTGGGTTATACCTCCATCAAAGTGAATCTGTAAAAGATTACCGGCTTGACAGTCGTCTACTTTTCTTAAAAATGACTGAAGGCTGATAGCTGTTGCAGTTCTCCGTCTGTTTGGCCTGGCTTCCACAGGGACCAGTAAGCACATAACTGCAGCCTACATGCGGATGAGGAAGTGATATCTTCAATTGTAACCTGGTCATTGACTATTAATAAATCGTGACACCGTGTTGTCGTTAAAATTTCAGAAGAATTAAAAATCTTTGATGTCACGTCTCCATGATATTTTTTCTGAAACAACGTAACATGCCCTAATGGATAATAAAGAGGACATTTAGCAAAAAAGAAAGAAACTTAACGAGGGTAAAATATAAAAGACTAGACATTTTAAAGTTAAACTGCTATGAGTCATAAAATCTAAGATTGGAAGAACCTTAGCCAATATTCCTTACTAGAAAAGTATGCGTGAAATCCATTTAGCCTGCTCTCTCTCCAATTATTACTTTCAGATGAATAACTATGAAATGTTTCAGAGCTGGGGCTTTCTTTTATATCATGGTTCATTTGATTTTATTTGCACTGCATAATTCATAAAAAATGAAAGGAATTTGTTCCACCGAGCCCCTGATTCGAAAAAGCATTACATACTGATATCAAGTATTTTTGCACGAGAGGAACGGCACAATGGGTGGGGGCTTTTTAAGAAAAGAAAAAAACGGAGTTAAAAAGTAAAGCAATATGGCACTTCAGTTGTCTGAAACCTCTCCCCCCTCCCCCATACCCCTTGTTGTAAATTTTTAAACCCTCTTTCTGACTCAGTTAAGATATAAATCATTGTGACATAACCACTGCTCACTGATCTTTTCGTCTCTGAGTCAAAGAAATTGAACTTAACTAGTCCTGATACTGATAAATAAGTTATCAGTGGAACAATTAGATCAGCACGAATCAAGTGGAACAAATGCTATCAAATACTGACCTGAACGTGAACGTGACGATCCCCCGTCTAGACATGTGACAGATTTTAGGCGTGGAAATAATGCGGAAAATTACTTAGTCGTAACTGAAGGTTTACTAAACCCTTGTTTTGTGAACAGCGCCATGTAAGCGTGGGTGCATGTCACTGCAAAGTGTGTCTGTTGCGTTGTCTGTAACAGTTAAAAATATCTTTCTCTACCTCCGAAATATAACAACTCCTTTAAACGGTATTTCATTAGGAGCAGGTGAACATCCAGTAACTTGTAGTTGGCTCGGCCACGATCGACTAAAAGCAAGACTCTGAACTGGTCTCGTAGTTTGAAAATTTAAGTTAAAGTTACGATGGAAGTTCTAAGAACAAACTTCCGCTGAAGTAGATCGTATTAAGAAGCAATATAGGATTACTTTCCAATTAGCTAAATACCCAACAATTATCCGGGGGAGGAACTTTCGGAGGGTATATCCCACCCTTTAGGGCCAAAATTGAGGTCTAAAGGACCAGAAAAATGTTTAATTCGACTGATTCTCTTTCAGCGTCAGCTCCCGCCATCCGCTTCTACCACGGATGGTTTGATACTGTATCGCTCAAGGAAGTCGGAACATCTGATTTATATTTGCTTGACACTGACTTGTTTACTATTTCATCATTCCGTTTTATTGCCTATTCACCAGATTTGTTAGCAATAACTGGATCTCGACCATAAAAAGGAACTAACCGTTTACACCTTTGATACCAAGGGAACATATCAATTGCGATCAAGAGAATATCTCTTGTTGAGTTTTATTGATTAAGATTGAAGTATTCAATTAAAAGAATAATAACTTAAGTCGCTGTGAGTCTACATCATTTTAACGCACGTGTGTAAACCCTCAGTTATTTTTTATACTACTATCATTTGTTTGCCAAATTAAATGGGGACGTTTGGCGGGGACCATGAGTAATTGTCCGTATAAATGGAGAGACTTTAGGACCCTTTAGGTTACATCGACGGCATAAGATGATACGCAGAGAATTGTATGCCAGCACTAAGTTTTTATTGCATATGTTACTTTATATCTCGGTTCAAGAGGTCATTGGCTCGAATATCGATCATGAAAACATTGACATGTTGTCTTGAAATGTCACCCCAACAGCAATCTACGACTGAAGAACGCTACCGACACCCAACGACTGAGATTCTTAGCACGACAATCACTGAAACTCTTCGAGTCTTCTGGGGCTCCCCGACTGACGTCAGTAGAGGTCTATAGACTCAATGGTGTAGACTACAGCCGCTTCGCTTGCTCAGGCAAATCAAGACGCAAACTACAATCTACTGTGAAATTTACAGACACTATGATACCGACTGACGACTACAAACTTGTGTCTTTTGATGTAAAATAACTACTCACTAGTGTCATGTTCCACTTCAACTTAGCCTGTGTAGCGGGCGTTTCCAAAAGCACGCGCAGAGAACGAAATTGCGAACGAATGCGAAAAATAAGGACAGGCGCGCTGGTTTGCTCGCTCGCTTGCTCCCGCGTTTGTTCGACGTCTCCGCCTGGACAAGGAGAGGACACGTCTGCTATGCAGACTACTTCAACTGAAATCACAGCGCAACGTACTGTGACTACCATCTGAAGTAGAGCCTACTGTGAAACTATCGTTTCAAAACTATATTATTCCGACAGAAGACATCACGGACTTAGTGACCTTCTTTCAGTATAATGGTAAAATCAGTTTACACGGTACAGCCTTGGGGTCGCCGGTTTCCGTTGATGTTATTGTTGCTGTTGTTGTTGTTGTTGTTGTTATTGTTGTTGCAGGAATTGTGATTACAAAAACATCAGGGAACGCGCTACTCAGTTCCCTTGTTCCACCCGAAGATTATGATAATCAGTACAATAACGTATACGATAATAGGTCTATCTAACTTAAATATCAGCTGACTGTTTATTGTAATAAAGTACTTGGGACAACTTATTTGCCGAAAACAGACGCTTTAATTATTGACCATAAAAACAAGTTGTTGCTGTGAGGCACTTTGAACTGAATTACTTTAGTTTAATTTAACAAAAAGTGCTAAATGGTATTTTTTTTTTGTTTTGTTTTTGTTTTTGTTTTTTTTGAGACGTTTCGGGAAAAACCCCTTCACAAATGATCACGCGGCTAATGCCTATAAAAGTCTGATGGAGGTGTTACAATGGTATAAAGCTTACGTACGTATCTTAAAGGACAAGGAGACAAGTGGTTTCTTAATGAAGGCCTTAAAAAACTTGACGTGCAGGCTGGCATGCAAGAGCCGTTTAGTGCAGATGATCGCTTCATTTGCGACTGATGGGTTTTTTTCCGAAACGTCTAAAAAAACACCATTTAGCACTCCTTGTTACCTTGATTCCACAGTCTATGATTGTGTTTTTATCTTGAACGTGTTTACCTTGAACATTTAAATTCGACATTTATTTCCTGCGCTTTTTAAAAGTATTGAGTATCTATTTAACATTGAAATAGCAACTTTTTGAAAAAGAATTGTTTCTATTTAAAAAAAAATAAGATCTGCTAATACTGTGTTGAAATTGAATACAAAAAAAAACCATGCAAAAGGTCTCATCGGACAGCGTTACTTCACCCCCTGTAAAGTATGTTGATTTAGCATGCAAAAGCATTCTTTACAATAATATAATGCACACTCTCTCCTTTTTATAAGAACTGTTTTATAATTACATTGAGACTGAAATTTGTGAAGTTTTAAGAATATTTTAAGAATAACCCAAGGGTGAGAGTTTGAAAAGAATATAATTTGCATGTTGAAAATATGTAAATATAATATAATTATGTGTTTTATAAAATTCTTCCTTTCTCTAAGAGGCAAAACTACTCAAAAAGCAACAAAAACAGATGCTTATATATAACATTTGTGCGTCACATCAGGCTTTAATGCTTGCAGGCAGGCTCCAAAATCACTTAAACACCATCCATGCCAACCACCAAAAAAAAATATACATTCGAAAACAGAAATGTCACACGCTGTAATCTAAGAACATTTACAAGAATATTTTCAGCCTAAAGTCGGCAGAAAAATAAGAATATTCAGCCTCGGGGGGCGGAAAAACAATATTCTTATATTATAAAGAGTGTGATGGTTACCATCAACAACAGCCTGTGCATGATTACAAATTTCGTCGGCAAGGTCCCAGCAGACTTTGACGAACACACTGATTTATTGGTCGAAGAAATGTTTTTAAGAAGTACTGAGTCGGTGATCGGGAGCCCTGGTCAGTAGCCATGATCAATTGACTAGGCCAAGGGTATACCCCGAACAGGAATTAAAAAGCACTAACCACTAAGCTTTTTAGAACTTCAGAAATGGCGAATATTCCGGCAATAATCACAACGCATTATGAAGCAATTTTACACTAACTTTCCCCATGAAGATAGTCAGGGGGAGCGTGTAAATATTCTCAAAACCACACAATTATGGACAAAAGTGGTTGGAACGGCTCGAATACAGTTTTTTACACATAAACTTTATCAATACGTGTATGCATGTGAGCGTTCTGTAAGACCCACCCCTCCCCCACGTTCAACGTTAAACCCTTTTAGTTAAGGACTACTCGTGCAGTATGTTTGAGAGCTCATTATTGCCTGGAATTGAGGGAAATCGAAATACGGCAGATATTTTGGCAAATGTGCCAATAATTTCGGCAAGAATTACATAGATTGTACTTATGTCCTTCATTGCGTGTCACGCATTTAAACGTGGTCACACTCCCTCACGCATATTGATCATACCAAATTATCTACGTGCGTGAATATGATTCGGTAAATTAATTAATGCGAAAATGTGGTCAACGAAGTGTCAAGTTTGCAAGTTCCTATCATAGTTTTGCTCTTAATCATCCGTGAGCAGAAGTTGTTTCTAATCCTATTAATGCCGGGGGGTTACACTGGCGTTAATTAACAGGAACTTGTTATCACGTAAACTGGGGAAAAGACGATCAGCATGATGTTTCTCAATTTATTTGTTTGCATTTTAGACTCATACATAGTCTGCAAAAGGTTTCAGACTCTACGTCCTGTCGACTCCTCTACCGTTCGCCGGCGATTGATCACTTTATAGCAGAACAGTGGAGCTTTTTAAAACAATTTATCAAGTATCCTTCATTACTTTGAAGAACTATTCTTTCATAAGAGTTTGAATTTGATAGAACTGATACTGAGTACCATTTGAGTTACCCTTGTTTCTTTTCAGGAAAAAGTGGTGTAGTCGCCTGCACACATTTTATTTCTAACTTGATGATGATGTCAAGATGACAGCGAAACGTGCTTTTTTAGCGTTGATGTTCATTGAAAAACTTTGTAAGTTAGTAGGCGGTAATCGGTGTAAATAGTTTTATTTAAATTTATCTTTCATTCTGTGTTGCTTGTATAATAAACTTAAACAGCGGCTGCATTTGGTCGGGGGTTCTTTTCCTAAATTACAGGTTTGGGGGTTTGCGTGTCCGGCTTTGGTGCACGTAGGATATCGATGCACTGTTTATGTATTTTGCTGTAATCTTATTAGCGTCAATTAAAACATATCTTGGGCCTGGCTGATCCATGGCCACGTGCTCATGCCTGATAACCTTTGTGTGCGTTCGGTTGTGTAGTGAAGGCAAAATAGTGTGTTAATATTATTTAACAAATAAAGAAGCCTAAGCCGTGTATTACACCGTGATAAATCACGACGGGTATTTGAGAACACGAGGGAAACGCAGAAAACACTCGCCTGCGGCTCGTGTTTTCTACATTTCTCGAGTGATCATGCATGAAAAAAAACAGACGAAAATCCACTTAAGGTTACAGTATACCTTTGGGTCGGCAATTTTCTTCAAATTTGGATTTTTGGGTCAAAGTAGTGGTCGAAGAATAATTTCTAATTTCTGAAAAATTTTTTGAAAAAGGCTAAATATTGGCGGAGAAATGGCGTTCTTACGTTTTCACCGGAAATAAAAGTTTACCTCTTGATTGACAGCCCTGTGCGCGTGTACAATCAACCGAGACGATTTTCGCGGGAATTACCGGTATGGATGTCACAAATTGACTACTCAGTTGATCAGCATTGTTGTTCTGACTACCCAGCATTTTTGGTATTAGGTGTGTCTCTAATAAGTTATAAGTAAACATAGACCACGTTTAAACCATGGACCAGTTCGAAAAAGCGAAAACAGCGAAGAACGAATGAAAATACATCAATGAGTGAAGGAGCGAAAGTTCGCCACGCGGATGAAGCTATAGTTATCGTATAAGGCGGGCAAATATTCGTAGTAAGAGAAAAGAAAGGTTCTGTAAAAATTTCGGAACTTGACAGCAATAACAGGGATGCTGACAGAGACTCTTCTGATGAGTCCGATATCGACGAATCGTCGGACTCATTGAGACCATTTGAAATATTATCCACGCACAGTTGCCCACACACAGTTGCTCCCCGCGCTTTCTTTTGTTTGTTTCCTTCGCTCAGCCACTCAAGCGTTCGTATCCTTTTTAGTCTTCCTCATTTTGCCAGACCAGCTTCAAGAAAAACGGAGCTACAGAAAAATTCTCTCTCCGCCTTCGGTTCCTTGAACGCATTGCGAAACACAAGAGTTTTTTAGAGATTCGCGCGTAAATTTCACCAGGACGTTAACGGTAGTAAACTTTCCCTGCACTGATTGGCTTAGTTATTTGTGAACCCAGTTGAAGTCGTTTGTGGGCGGAGTTTGTTTGCGAAGCAGAAAATTTTCCTTAGCGCTGTTTTCTCGAATAAATTTTTTCACTTGAAGCAGACACTTTAAAGAGTTATAACTCAAAGGGAATTTGTTCGATTTCTCTTAAACTTGGACAGTGGCTAGTTTAACATATAAACTACAAACGTGTGTCTAGGAATTGTTAATTTCGAAATACTTTTCCTTCGAGAGCGATTTTTGTACAATCACTCCACGTTTTTTTAATCCTATTTCGGAAATTTTCTGTAACTTTTTACTGCAATTGAATATGCCAAAACGCAGACAGGTTTTTTAAGCGCTTTGGGCCCTGAAATCGAAGAAAAAATTAAATTGGCGAAAAACGAAATTCGCTTTGACTTGTAGCTTTCGAAAGGTGATTCGGGCGCTCGCATTTAGTGGTCGTGAAAAATTCGACAATTCATTTTCTTTCAAAATTCTTGGTATAGTTTGATAGCCAGCTCCATAAGCTTTAATTAATTTGATATAGGGGTTTAGGTATCCACAGCTTAAACTGCACGTGCTACATCGCTTGCGCGCGAGACACCCCTGAAGGTATACTGTAACCTTAATACAATTTTAATTGTATATTTTCTATAAGCCCGCTTGTTCACAGAAACATTTTCACAAACGAGTACTAACCATCCGGGTGTTTTCCTCGGATAGCCTCCATTTAGCGTAGAAATATGCTCGGAATTTATCCGCGGACATTATCTGTTCCGAGAAGAAAATGACAGTTTCTGAACAGTTTTCCGCGAGCGTAGCTCAAGGAAAACTGTGAGCTTTGAGGAATAGATGTCCAAGGACAAATTTCACAGCATATTTTCGGGCGAAATGAGGGCTGTGTTTATTATCCTTCAAATATTTTTCGCAACAGTGCGGTTTTGAAAATTGGGGAATATCACTCGGATATTCTCCAGTTTTAGCTGGGCATATTCAGTCACGTGACGCGTTTACAACAATCGCCTGCGAGCGAAAATATTTGGATTATAAGGGCTGATAGTGTCTCTCCGTGGATGAACACTATCGCGTCTCACGTGATTAATTTAAACCAATAAGAGTCCGAGAAAATTTAGTGCTGAACTGCAACGCCTGACAGTGCCCGCGCGAGATTGTATCACGTGGTCAGTTTTGGCCAATGACGACGCAGGAAAATTTAGTAGTGAACTATTGGTCGATAGTGTAAGATAGCTCAGCCAATCAGATTGCAGCATCTGCATTATTATACCAGAATTCCACTAAATTCTTATTAGTAGAATTTTACTTGTACGTAAATATTTTGTATATACTGATAATTTTATAGTTCTGGCAGGGCAGCCCAAACAGACCAGCTCATTTTACGTTCTCTGCTCAACGTTCCCATGTACGTAAAATTGTGTACACGTACCAGTCCACGGAAATAAATCAACAGTGCTAAACAATGTTTTACCACGAGAGAAAATTACCGCTTCCCCTTTTGATTGAGTAATTTTACTTCTTACCCACCCCTTCTTAGTAAGTAATTTTTCACTATGTATCCCCCTCCCTGCTAGCTAATTATCGTAGCAATGGCAAGAATTATAAATTAAAATACCATAAACACTACCAAACAATACGCATATGGATTTTATTATTATTGTTATCAATTTTGTTCCATCATTCCCGTCCTTGGTTTATAGGCGTTTACTGTTTCCGACTTCTTTTTATTTCACCTTTTTCTTCTTTTTCTTTTTCTCCTTTTTAATTTCGATGATTTCAACAGCTTCCACATCAAGAGAGAGCGTATCTTTGTCCTTTCTGCTTGTCTTCTTTCTTTTGTCTCCTGTTTCCTCGGCTTCAGGGAGCGGTTCTTTACAAGTTTTTTCCATGTTGGAATTCCTAGCCTTTTTGAGTGTATCTTTGTGATCGTTTCGTTCTTCAATCTTGCACGACATTTCCAAATCTTCAGCAATACTAGCTTTGTCCTTTTTCCTCTTTTTCTTATCTTTTTTCTTCCCACCTTTCACCGACTCTTCAGTTTCCAAACTCTCTATCATCTCACCCTGCACTTCCTTAATTTCGCAAGCTTGTGAAGCAATAAACTCCTGTTCCTTTCCTTTGTTTTTCTTTCGTTTTTCTCGCTTTGTTTCCTTCAAGACTTTACATTCCTTGCCTTCGCCAGATTCCCATCCCTCCACTTCCGCGTTCTTTTTCTTTTCCTTTACTGCGTATTCATCCTCATCGAAATTCGAGCTAGTTTCGTCGTTTTTCAATTCACAAGCCTTCCTTTTTCTTCGCTTTTCCTTCTTCTTTTTCTTTGACTTTAATTCTTCGTCAGCGAACTCTGCATTTTCTGAGCCATCTTTTCTAGCTTCGCCTGTAACCATTTCTTCTTGAGCTGCCGTCTCTCCTCGCATTTCTTTTCCCTCTCTTGCGACCTTCATCTCCCTCATTTTCATCTCAAAGTATTCCTGAATGTTCTGCCCGGAGTTTACAGTCTGCACACCGTGAAACGATGGTGGCGGACAAGATGCTGTGCTGCCGTCTGATTCTTCACCCTGACAAGAATGAAAGACGATTGTTTAGACCATCAGTCCAAAATTCAAAACACCGCACACGCGAAAAAGAGTGCAACAGACTCTTTAAGTCTTTAAGTAACGTGGAGCGGCCTCGTGGCGTCATTCTTACCTGACATTTCTTCAATATCAGACCCATTCTTTTCTTTTTTCCAATAAAATATTTTTGTAAATGGCTAAACAATCCTTCCTAAATTTTCTACTCCTACCAGAAATAAACGAAGAAAAGCTGTTTGCTAACTCATTCGTCACAGTCCATTTAGGCTCCAGACCTGTGTTATTTAAAATTATGTTCAACTGCTTCTTACATCGCACTAAACGATTTTATTTGCTATATCATTTTAAGAATATTGTTGTTGTCACAACTAGGGATAGTCAGGAGTATGGTGTTCTTTTAGAGCTCCATAGGCTTTCTAAATCGTTCACTATCTATAGCTAGGTATGTGAGCAGACAAGATTAATCAAATCCTACACAGGCTGTCATTGGTTAACCATACAGGCAAGGTGGGGCTGTCTTCTCCACTTAGATTTCCCTTTTCCCGTGACCAAATGGCATCTTAATGTCATATGATATAATGAATCCTCTACTGCCAAAGCTTATTAGGTTAAGATGGAGGGATAATGGCCTTGATCTTTTTTCTCATGTCCATGGACCTTGACTGGGTCTCAGTCCATCAACGCACAGTAAAGATCTTTGTCAATATCCAGCCACCTTGACCTTACGCTTGGCCAATAACTCATTAAAATATAGCATCTGATTACCCCAGGAAAATTATCTTCATCAAAATTCAAATTCTTGTAAGGAGGATTACAGAAAACCCATGATAAATATTAAGGAGAGTTTTGAACATGATGCTAACCTCAGACTGTTCTCGAGGAGTTCCAGGAACTGACTTACTTCGCTGACCAAAGATGCAAGCCATGTCTTCAGCGGATTTGGAAGACAAGTCCTTGCTCTGGATGAAGCGATTGTAACTGGAAGTAGAGAATCAGACAGTCAGTTTGAAGTATACTGTACACTTGTGGGCTGCACAATAATCAAATAATGGAACCTATCATAATTATTTCATAAACTGAAGCTCTACCACTATAAGATAGTGTGAAATCTGTGTCAGGGTTAAGTGTCCCATCTTGCCAGATTTTCTGAACTCCAAATAGAGCAACTCAAGTTCATTAGTAGCTGAGTCCACGTTGTTGTGTTCTTCGGCAATACTTCTCTTGCAGTAATTCTCACTGGATGCATTTACAAATGGGTACCAGCAAATATGTTGCTGAGAGTTACCCTGTAGTGGACTAAAATCAAATTCAGGGGGAGGGGTAGAAATACACTTCTAGGCGCTTCTTGGTACATAAACCAGAGTAAGTTCTGGCATGGCGAGTCAAAAACACTTCCCCTTATCTTTATATCAACCTTCAACTTCATCATCAAACAAAATCAATGGTCATTGCTCAATCCCCAATATAATTACATTATCACACAGGCAGGTGATGAAAATAATAGAAGAAATTCATCAACTGCATGTTAATGATATTGCCTTGATGCAGTATTAAAAATATATATGTATTTCACAAAGCTATTCTAAAGGGAAATACTCACAACACTCTCTTTCGGGATTGTCGGGCTGTCTTCTCCATTTCATGCTTCTTTCTTTTCTTTGTTGGCTTCTCTCCTTTTGCAATCAACAAAATAAGCCAATTAATTTTTCCATTAAAAAGAGAAATGTGGTGCAGTTGGACCCTACTAAAACCTGGTTCTCATACCCGCCGTCCTACCTGTGACATAGTCACCGGTTGCAACTGACAACATTCGGCGATCTGTTCCAGTGGGTCCCTGGCACATCTGTTATGGATCGCCAACATACTCAAATTTGTGCGAAATGCAAATCAAATTGGTGCAATTTTCAACCATCCCACCTGTAAATATGGATCGAATTGTCTTACTGAAGTACTTTGCATCTGCAGATGATGTTCAAATAAAATACTCTCATCGCCGACAGTCGCCGACAACTGCCAGCTTGCCTGCAAAGTTGAACTCAGCTCAACTTCACAGGCAAGCTGGCAGTCAATGCCTGGGACAGATTATAATTTGGTGATAAATGTTCACATATGCTGTAACGGTCTCCCAGGTATTTCAGTGGCATATGAGAACCAGGCTTAATTCAAACTCAAAAATTTTGAACTCAAACCATTTCCCTTAGATTTGCCCTTCTTTCAGTCACTTGCTATGATTAACAAACTGATTTTTGTTGCTGCATTCATTTCAAAATCCTTTGGTAGAGTAAATTAACTAGTATTGAGAGTTATTTTCACAACTCCCATTAAGTTTTGAGCCACCTGCACCCTTGTTCTCCACACCCAGAGCAAACTTGTTACTTTGTGGGTGAATTCTTTCAGCAACAGGCAATTTCCCCTGTAGCATCTAGGGAAAATCAAGCATACTCAATTGTAACAGGTGTTACAGGTTACGGCCTTTAATAACAGCCCTGATTTTCATATTAAATGCTGATCAGACCTGGTTAATTTGAACCCCCACTATTTAGAACTATTTTGTTTCCCCCTCAGAGTTTGAAATAGCACAGTTTGACCACATTAACAGCTTGCCAGCAAAAGAATGTCAAAAGCTGTTGAATAGAAACGTGCATACATAACTGTGCTTTGCGGGACAAAAAAGTCTATTATCGCACAATTCCTTTTAGGGCCCAGTTGATAATTGAGAAGTCATCGGACTCCAGGACTGGGAAACTCACCATCACCATTTTCTGAATGATCATTAAGGCGTGACAGCAGATCATCAAATTCCAGTTGGTGTGATAACCAGTTATCTTCATTAGACTTATCAGCTCCCAAACCTGAATGGAGAGATTATGATAATAATATGATCAGCTTTTCATTGTTGTCCTCATTTGTCAGAGAAACTTTGTCTAACAGCTTTGGTGCACTCTAACTTTGTACATGCACATCCTAATTGTAAACAGTGTTGTTTCGATAGTACATTTAGTAGCCGTTTACCAACCTGAAGTTGAAAAAAGGTAGATATTAATTAACTTCAGTAGTGAGTTTGCGAAGCTGATGTTTCAAGTGTCAGGCAAAGTTACTTTGTCACCAAGCTCTGATAGTGCTAGCACTCAAAACGTTAGCCTCACAAACTCACTACAGCGGTTCATTTACCATGTTAAATAATGTTTAATGAGGGTCACTTGTGATCAATTACTGAACAGATGCATGGCATCATGGTTGTTAATCTAACTACAACTGCTATGGCCACAAGAATTCTCAAACCGAAGTGAAACATGTCAATTGTCTCTTAGACTGCCATTCACTTCTTTTGAAGCTAGCTGTTAGAATTTGATTCACAGATCAAGACATTATACTTCTGAGTTCAAAAAATCATTCAAGAATTAAAAATATAACTCAGGTTAACTTTGTCCTTATGGTTGTTTGTGCATTCTTTCAAGGAAATGAAGCATTCAGTAACTAGCTACATCTTCAGTGTGGTATCAGGACAAACATGGCTGTCTGCAGTAATAAGCATTTTATTCTTAAATCTGTTGGTGAGAATAAAGACAGTTGTTGTCACCTATGATAAATGTACTCTTCCAGGGCGCTTTCCATTTGACCAAAAATTCCAGCTAAGGGAGCGAATGAAAGAGACATTTTCTGGAAGTTCATTCCAAAATTTTGGGTGTACCTTATGAGGTTGGTCTAAAATTCTATAAAATCAAAATAACCACAAAATGTCATTCTATTTGACCATTCCTGCTTGGGCCCAGTTTCTCCAAGCCCAGAAATTGAACTCAACACAGCTGTTCCTCAAGCTTCTCAGTATCAGTACTTGTCATGTTTTCTATCTGATGGACAACTTAAATCTCTTACTTCAACACTATTGCAGTGGATTGGCCACAACATTGCTTTAGTGAGAGGTGCAAAAATACATGTAAGCTACGTGAAATGTAGGCATGACCATGCAAGTGAACAGCTTGCCTCATCATTCCAAAGTGACTCTTGAACTCATCAGGAAAATAAAGAGGTATTGCACCCTTAATGCAGTTGTGGGCTTCATTTTAAATTCCTAGGCACGTAAGAGCTTGCCACACTGATAAAAGTTACATCATCGTCCTCACCAAAATTATACATCATTTGTTTCAACTTCAGAGTCATTGAGCAACTCACAAGCAAGTAAAAAAGGTCAAAAGGGCAAACAGTCTGCTGTTTGTTTTCTTTTTGTTTATTTTGTATTTTCGCGTGAAGATTGGAAAGTGATGACCTGGGATGGGTTAGTCCAACGTACTGGAAAACATTGTTCCATTCGTCACATAGAATACAAAGAATTTCAAATCAGAATGTTTGGTCGAATGGAAAGCACCCCTTGCCGTCTATTGGTTTGCTTTTACCTAAGTTGTCACGTCTCTTTACAGACTTCACATGAGTTGTAGATCCATCTTCCTTGGCGCCCAGTCCTTTACCACTCTGCCATCCCATTTTAGTTAACATCTGGTAGCCAAATCTGCTAGTATCTGAAGACAAATTATTTACACAATTTTACTCAAACACCCCTTGGTTGTTTTTCAGGTAGTTGAAAATTCTCTGTCATATCATGTTGTATTGTTCCCTCTCGTCTCTCACCCAGCAGAAACAGAAGGGAATCTCTGTCTCGCAAGGCATTACCAGCACAATTCGGAATATTTTAATCCTGGTATAGTAAATCAGACCCAGTCGAACTGTATTTCAATTGAACTCAATGGAATTAAATCAAACTCAATCCATGGACTGAGTTCTGCGATCAAACCAAATCGAACTCACACAAAAATAATTGGACAATCAAACTAAATTGAACTTTTGATTTCTGAAGTCTTGATTTTTTGTACAACCGGTGTTGAAAATTAATAACATTTTTTTCAAGGCTCCAGTTACTTCAGTATAACTCGTGTTTTCATGTTTTGAAGACCACAAACAATAATCTTTGTTCAAGCGAATTTACCCACCGAACACTATCAAACGCAATCCACTGGATTGCGTTTGATTGAGTTCAGCTGCTGAACCCTATCGAACACAATCTAATGGATTGAGTTTGGCTCAGTTCGATTTGTTCGATTGAGCATGATTGGTTTGGAAATCGAACTCACACAAAATTCGGTGTTTCACTTGGTTTCATTGCCGAACTCAATCGACCTCAAATCACGGATTGAGTTCGATTTCCGAACGTTCGATTGACTATGCCGGGGATTTAACCCACTTCTAAACTTGGTATCACTTTTCCACTGGCTTTAATTAAAGGACTTCAAAGTCAATTTCTATCAATTGATTTCGGACTCCACAGCCCAACAAAACCGGAAATGCTGTGTTCAAAGATCTCAGTAAGATATTAAAAAGACATGAAAAACTCCAAAGCTAGAAAAATAAAAATTTATACTCGTGACGCAGTTTTTGATACGTTTACCAGCAAGAAATGGTCCTTGGGTATATAAATAGTTCCTTACCATTAGTCCAAGTTGTATTACGCGGATCACTGCTCCATTTTTGCTTCGATTTTGGCTCTGCAAGCATCGCCATGTTGAATTTCTTTACCCACGTGTGACGCAATGCTAAACGAGCCTTCAATTCAAATATCCAGCGTCAATTCCGCCAAGTTGATGCGCCTGCTTTTACCACGCAAACGTGGCGGAATCGCTTTGCTAAGATGCCCAAGTGAGTATTGTCTTATTTGTTCCCTTGAAAATAAGCGTTTTTGCTTCTTTTTTAGTTCTTTCCTTAAAGCGGATCTGTTAAATCAATCTACCGTTTATGTTTATGTGAAGTTTTTTTTGTAATTGTCTTTTTATTCTAGGTATTACTGCGATTACTGTGACACCTACCTAACACACGACTCGGTGAGTTTGATGCCATGTGTCTCGACAAGTTTTAATTTGGTTAAGAAAATGAGTCCATGCCCAGTTAGAAGATATTCTTCGCTTAGAAGGACAATGTACCTGCCTTCAGTAGCTACCCAAGCCCCCCATAAACCATGTTGTTGAAAGGAATGATCGACGAGTCATTAGTTTTTTTCTTCAGTTGTGATAATGTTGTAACTTGTATTACATAGAGTAGGTCCCCAGTAGTTCTCAGTGGTGATCAATAGCAGCCTATATTCGTTGTAGAATGCTTAAAGATGCTAATAGATTCTGAATACTCAACGATAAAGGTAGAAAAAAAATGGTGACTTTCACTCCTCATACACTGTATACCATATGACTTGAATAAGTTTACCAGTCAATCAATCAACCAATCAACAACCAACAGCTCTGATTCAAGTAATGATCAAGCTAGAGTATTCACTCAAAAAAGCGTATCCTACAATAAATTTTATTAAGCGTCTTGGTATGACTGTTTATAGTCATGCACTAAAATCCACCACCAGTGGTTTCTGTAGAGCCATGTTGTCAGTATGGATTGGTTACAGAAAAGATTTTAACTGCGCTATGGAAACCTTTAAATATACTGTGGAATGCTCACTTTGACTAATCATTTCTTGTCATCCCAGCCATCTGTCCGGAAAACACACAATGGTGGCCGAAAACACAAAGAAAATGTGCGGTTTTACTACACAAAGTGGATGGAGGAGCAGGCACAAAGTTTAATTGATCAAACAAGTATGTAGCTTTTTTTTTTCATTTTTGTTTTTTCTTTTCTGTGTAGATTGTTGAAATCTAGAACAGTTTTAAACTTAACACTTCTTTGCACCCAGTCATTCACAAGACAACAGTCAATATCAGATGAAGTCAAACCCCAGAAATACAGATGTAGTAGGCAGGGCTGTTATAAGTTTTGAGTCGCCTGTACCCTTGCTCTCCACACCCGTAGCAAACTTGTTACTTTGTCTGTGAATTCTTTCAACAACAGGCAATTTCACTGATATCATCAAAGGAAAATCAGGCATACTCAGCCGTAACAGGTGTTACAGGTTACAGCCCTTAATGACAGCCCTGGTAGGGGCGACAGAAAGAGAACTTCTTGAGAATTTCTTGAGAACGTCTTTTGAGCAAAAACGTCTGTAGTACTTTTCATAAGTTTTGAAAACTGTAGGAAACATTGTGAAAGAAGCTGTTAAAGTGCACGTAATTGACATGTGAATCACGTGGGTATCCAATTACAGTTATCCAATTACAAAAAGTTCGAATTGAATACCTGCAATGGGACACCCATGTGATCACACGCCAATTACCTGACAAATAAGCCATGGAGAACCAATAGATTGAGAATTTTCAACTACAAGGTTCAAACTAGGAGCCGGATGCTGGCAACAGCCAGCAATTTCCTGACCTGCCAGTGATTTTTTTACTGACTGTTTTTCTTCAAAGAAAAAAATTAAAATGCTATCCAGGAAAGAAGTAGGTCACATCCATGTATGGGCTAGTGGCCAAAAGTACCATCCATAACAAGTTGTCTGTATAGTGGGGCTTTGACCGACCAAATTACTCTTTTAAGGTAGACCAAACCTACCCTTGCATTTTGCACATTGTTTGAACTCTTTAGTTGTGCTTTTTGAAAAGAAATGTTGAAAATCGCTATGGAATATAAATAATGTGCTGCCCATAATTTTGAAATCCAGTGGCAAGTGTTTTTATTTTCCTTCATCAAACTTTTAAGCCTGAAACCCCTCACGTTTGGTATCTCGTCATCTGAAACAAGTTTTAATTAAAACCAATCAATGTGTTCTTTCTTTTACTTTAGCTGCCGCGTATCAAGCTGGCTCCACGCCAGCACCAGTTGCCCACATACCTCCCCCTGGAATGTTACCACCCCCACCCCCTGGAATGATGCCACCACCTCCAGGAGCTCTGCCTCCCCCTGGAGCTTTACCTTTTCACCTTCCACCTCCTGGAGCAATGCCACCACCAGGTGGGATACGACCACCTCCTGGAGCACCACCCCATGGGGGCCCACCAGGAAGGATGCCAGGTCCCCCAGGGGGAGGAAATCAACCACGACCAATCGCTGGAAAATCTTGATGAAGCAAGTTACCTAGAAGAGAAATTGTATAATTTTGCCCTAGTCTTGTTATGCCAAGAACTATTATTTTGTTGATTACAAGATGACTTGACAGAAAAGATGAAGAGCAGCAGTGAACTTTATGTTCACTGTAAACTTGTTTTTGAATAGGTAGAGACAGACATGTCTAAGGCAACGATGCTATTGTTGCAAAAAGAGCCCTGTTTCCATACTATTTTCCACACAACCACATAGCAAGACCATGTACGGATATTGGGTTTTAACTTCATTTTTTCCATACACTTTCCCGTATTATGTTGTAAATAACCTGTAGTCTGTCCGATATTAAACTGTGGCTTTCATTCGTAGACTCAAGTTTCCAGTTTTTTTTTTTTTCTCTTTCAAACAGCAGAATGTATTGGGTCGGCCAGAGGCCAACACCATGACTAAGTCATAATAAAGAGTTAACCAAAACCGGAAACTGCGCACAAAAAGTGTCTGGTACCCAGGATAACCTTTGGGTTATTCATAGCATGATTATGCAAATCATGCCTATTCATATATTTTGAAGTCCTCCAGTTTTGACAAGAGATATCAGTGACTCTTAGGCTGTGTTCACACTTGCTGCCCAAGCACCAGCACAAATTAGTGTCAGGTGCAGACATTAGGTACTCCAAGTACCCAAGTACCAGGGCACGGGCACTGTACTTGAATTCTGGTGTGAGCACTTGTAAAAAGGGCGTGTTCACGTTAGTGCCAAGTAAGAATCATGCTTAGGCACCACGCTCAGACACTAAGTGTAAACATATCCATATTTGTCATTAAGGTGATTCTCTAGTAAAAGGACCCGCCATAGATTTCCGATGAAACTTGGTATGGGAGTCACCGTGCTTGTTTTCACGCCACAATGCTGACAACTACGGTTATTTAGGTGACTTTTGCACGCGCATGCGCTCATGTGCCCGTGCTAATGACGCAAAAACCGTGCGCAGTAGGGATGCGCAATGCGATACTAAGGAATCACCTTATAAGAAGAAACCAATCTAGACTACGAGCGGTCGATCGGTTTTGTTCCTGTATCCTTTGCGCGATTGGAAACGAGAGGGGAAGAAACGTTTCCTTTTTCCTTCTTTCTGCACCTACTCTTCTCGCACTCGTCTTGTATTCTTGTATTCTTTTGTATTCTTGTATTCGCGTCGGACACTAGGAAAAGGAAGAGACTGCTCACAGTCTGTACTGAATACTCGGGAATACCTGCGATCATTAGGCGTTCTTTTTTTCAAAAAAAGAATGCCTGATCGCGAGTGAACTCAGGGAGACTCTGCCAAATTCGGCCTCGTATTGTACCTTTTCTAATCGGATGCAAGTCATCTCTTGGGCGGGGGAAGAACTGAGATGTCTTTTTTCCAAATTTTGTCCTAGTACAGATCAGTGATGGATGACACTGACTAGGCACAAGCGTGTAGCCCAAAAAGCTTCAAGAAGCTTTTTTTTTTTTTGTAAGAGCACCATGAACAGCATTACTTTGCACTGCATTAACTTGATGACATGCACCTGCACTAGCACTCCGTGGAGGGATAGGCAACCTTTGCCATGTAAAATGTAGATGTAGAATACGTCTCTCTTGAAAGCACTGATCGATGTGAACCCAGTGACTAAGAGATAATCATAGTAAGATTCTGCTCATGAAATTAATACCGCACTCTAACTAACAAGACTAACAAGGCAATGTATATTGTAGGGCAGCACGTTTCGTTAAAGGAGACTGTCACAACTAGAGAACTCGGTTTAACACAAGTGATGACCATAGATGGCAGAGTCTTCAAGTGAGGGAAGCTATGTTTAAACTCGTCCACGGTCTTGCGCATGGATGTTGATCAAAAAGGTCTTGATCGAACGTGGTCGCGCAACCAGACAATCGGACAATACTCAGTATAGAAACGCTCAGACAAACAAAAACGTCAAGAACTGTTATACATCATCTTTCTTCTCCCGTACCATTCCAGAGAGTAACCGACCGTAACCATCTACTCCAGCATAATTATTCAGAATGCTACCTCTACTGAATGCTTTAAAGCCTCTCCTAGCTCAGCTACTATACGGCACCTAGACATTAATGACCTAATATCTAAAACGGTCACTTTTACATGTGCGATTCACAAACCGCTGACCGTATCCCTGCGCACATACCAGCTCTCTCTGAGGGTTTCTCGCACAGCAAAGATTTAGATTTAGGCAACACTGATCAAATGACCGTTAACTTTTATCCGAACGTATGAAGACCCTTGGGACGTGTGACAATAAGAATTCTGTGTAAGTAGCAGGGAACCAACGAAAGCAACGGTTTCGAAAGTAGCTACACCAACCAAAACCTGCAGTTAGGCAACTGGATTTGAAATGTTTTACCTTGGGACGATTTAAGGCTCAATTACCAGTCCCTATTCGGAAAAGGAATTCGCAGAGCGTTGAAAATATATAACACCAAAGCGAACTAGAACTCAGTTTAAGATCAACCACTTGGTTAAATTCCAAGGGCATTTGTATTTTGAAGTAAATATAAGTTATTTTCAACAAAGTGTTGTTTCAGGTCAAGGATCTACTGAAAGTAGCGATAGGCAGTAAATGTTCATTGGTCCTCGCTACTACGGTCACCTCGTTATTACGGCCACTCTTTTTCGGGTCCCGGCGAAACGTCTATACATCTTCTTATAAGAAAAGCCCGTTGAGGTGGCCACCCGTTGATACGGCCAACGGCCACTGCACATTCCGAAATCCCAGCCTGTATCAGTAATCCTTTACAATTTTACCCCGTTTATAAATACGGCCACTCGAACCAGTTTTGTTCATCTTTCCATTGTTAATATTTTACACACTGATTCAAGTTTCAATTTTTTAAAAATAATTATTATATATCTTTAGAAGTGCAATTTTGACATGACTTGCTCCATCTTCAATCCATAGCGAGATTTATGTCACGATTTTTTGGTAATTACAGTATTTCCGTAAAAACACATTCCAATTATAGCAAACCACAAAATCTCTAAATCTTTACTCTGCGAGAGACTCCATCGATAGATATATGCACACAGGGACACGGTTCAGCTTTGTTGAAACTGCTTCTCTACCTAAGCCATGAAAAAGCACATTTGACCCAATGAAAATGGTAACATATTTTCACTGGGATCCCCGACAAACAATGCCCAGGCTTTGATAAGTTATTATCGTTTTTAAAGCATGGTACTGGCCATGCGTTGAATGTTTAAATGTTTAGGCTGGCAACGTGATGTGGCAACGTTTGTTTCGGGGCGCAAGTGAGTTTGATATGGTGAACTGGTCATTTTGCAATTTATGTGTGTTGGCTGTTGGGCTGGCGTTACATATCTTCGTTACACAGTGCTGACGAGCCCCAAGAAGGGCGAAACAGCTGTCCACTGTTGCGATCCTACTTTATCAGTTCTTGTCAGGTTGGTGTCTCGAAACGTTTTTCACGTGGTATCAGCCTTGCATTCTACCCTCATCCCGATGAAACACTCTTCTCCCTTGGAGCCACCTGCTGCCAGTCACCTCAGGCTGATTCTCTCATGAGAAACCAGAAACTGCAAAGGACCGCATACGATAAACGCCGCCAACGTAGGATCTACAAGAGATCTGATCAGCCAAAACAAAATGTATGAAGACAAACAATATGGGGCGAAGCAATACGACGATCATCGCTTTTAGACAAGACTGAGCGAGGAGTGGCGTGTAGTTGTTGTTGTTAATGTTTATAGTGGTCGATGTACTTAGCTACAACTAGCTAGTTTTCAGGCATGCCACTTAAACTGAAAGAAACAAATGTTGCAAATAAACCTAATAAGTTTAAAAATTCCAACTGGCGGGAGGCAGACTAGTTGGCTATTTACAAGCATAACAAAGGAATTGAACTAGGGTCTACCGAGAAACAACTCCAGCTTAGTGGTCAGAGCGAGACTTGAACCCGCGACCTCTGGATTTCAAGTCCGGCGCCCTAACCACTCGGCCAAGCTGCCTCCTACGAACTTTTATGCTAAACAAGAGGTGTTTGATTACGAAGGCATACTCGCTCACTCACTCACTCATCCTCTTCGCTTCTGTGACTGGACTGATATGATAAGGTACACTACATACTACACGCCGCATAGTTAAAATCAGGAATGAAGAGGACATAGCATGCGGGTGATTGTTCTCGTTTTTAACAGTTTACCCTTACATCTACATTTTTTTTCACGACTTGACAAGCTCAGAACTTCTTGTCGACCTCCTGTTACAAAAATAACCTGGTAAAGCTGGTTTACATAATAACGTGCTTGCATGAGAGTAACGCGATTTTATGGTAGAAATTCTTCATACGAGCCAAGTGGCTCATCAGGCCGGGCCGAGCTTATCCCGGTTTCAGTAGCATGAAGCGACTTGGAGTATTTCTACTCCCCCTGTCCATCACGGGGTTACCCCCAGCATTAAATTCGCTGTTACCCATTTATACACCTGGGTGGAGAGAGGCACTGAGAGTAAAGTGTCTCGCCCAAGAACACAACACAATGTCCCCGGTCAGGGCTCGAACCCGGACCGCTAGATCCGGAGTTGAGCGCACTAACCATGAGGCCACCGCGCCTCCCACAGCGGTACATGGTTTTAATTGCAGCCCCTTAAGCCAGATTAAGTAAAAAACATTACACTGAAGGATGTTGTCAAGGCAATTCTTTAATTAGAGATAAAATAGCTATTTACATTCAACAGATGATAAAGGATAAACTATTGAAATATTCGTTTCCACTATTGTGAACGAATAATTTCACATTTTCATAACTGAGATTTTGCAATCTCATCTCAAAATCTCTAACATATATAATAAAAAGACACGAAAATATCTAGAAAGACTGAGAAAACAGAATTATAGAATGGATTCTCCAGAATGAACAATCTTATCAACTTGAAACGTGAAAAACTTGAAATTCTGGCCAAAATTGATCGAAGTGCATCAGAAGCAATCTTAAGCAAGGAATTGAATTTTGAAACAGAAAGTTGAATAATTCCCAGTTGAAAATATTGTACGTATTGTAACTCCGCAAATAAATACTTTAACAATGGACAGAATCCGTCATTTCAAGGTAAAAACTTCACCCATAGGGCTAATTGACTAAAATAGGAGTAATCTTGATTTCCGTCAGGAATTGAAACGAGATGTGTTGAAGGAAATGTTTTTACAAGTCTCGTCTATAAGAAATGCTGCTCATTCTTTCTTGCCCTTTTTTTCCGTCTCCTGAATCTGATCGATCACCTTACGAGCATAATGAAGTCGACTGGCTAAACTCCTGCAGCATCCATGTTTCTCAATGTTCTTTAGAGGGAATGTACGGAATTTCTCGCTCTCATCAATATACGTCGCGGCACCCATGAGAGGGCAAACGATAATCTTGGTGTGGTCTTCGAAAAAGTTTATCTGCAACAAAAAAAAGAGAAAAATTTCGTTTAGAAAAACCGACTCACAGTTCAGTCACCCAGGATATAGAAGTAACATAGCGAGGGTAAATTAATTTCCACTTCAAAGCATCTTTTAGCTGTTCAATACAACTCTTTCACGTATTCCAAAATGCTTTAAACAGTTTGCCTTACTATATTTGGTACGTTTTTATTTATTTATTTATTTATTTATTTATTTATTTATTTATTTATTTATTTATTTCAATTTTCATCTCATATAGAATTTGTTCAATATAGGCATTTTACAAGAATTTTCAACTCCGTAAAGTTTCAAGCTGTTGTAAGTTAATTTCGTTTTTAAACATCTTTGTGAGAAAACGTTAAAAATTTCTTGCTAGCTCCTCAACCAATCAGATGACGAATCGAACGACTCGGCCACATGCGTTTTCCCGCACTTGGCGTCGCGGTTTTTCTGCAGATGCTTGGGTTTTACGCAGCCTCACAAAACGCAAAAATTCTCTAGAGAATTTGTGACGAGCCGAAGCAAGGTCTCCAAATCGTTTGAAAAGTCATTTACCAACAACAGAGGCTTAGCGATTTGTTTTCTTACCTGTAGAGTGCCATTTGTAAGATGAAGTACAATAGCGTCCTTTGTACGGAACCACTGCTTCAAGAAAGGTAACCTTCCTGATTCATCTTCTTTAGCACCCTTAGAACCCGCTCCAGCCTACAAATTGATTCACAAATAAGACATTAGTCACACATAATATATAAATAGTTTAATCAAGGCAATCAATCTAAAGGACAGGCCCAGCTGTCCAAATGTTCAGGGAATGTGGAGTGTGTGGAGATTTTGGGCTAGCACGGTTAGTCAAGTGGCTGAGCACACAAGATAAAGGTAGGTGAAGTCTGTATACGAGCCAAGTGGCCCATCAGGCCGGAGCTTATCCCGGTTTCTGTAGCATGAAGCGACTAGGAGTAATTATACTCCCCCCTGGATGGAATGCTAGTCCATCGCAGGGTTATCCCCAGCATTAAATTCGCCAGTACCCATTTATACACCTGGACAAACAGACACAAAAATCTTGCATGAGGATATGCAATGCACATGCAAGGATTGCTTTTGCGCTTGCAAACTTGCACGGTTGCCCACTCCGCAAAGTCTAAACTGACTAATGAAGTTAAGTTCTGAAGACATGATTGATCAACTTAAAGTTCTGTAAAATGTATAGTTGCAAGGCCTTTAGACAGTTGTATCATTCTGTTAGTATTGCTGAGTATAGTAAAATAATATTGGTCAGAAATACCTTTAGCAGGTGCTCATTCATGTAGCTAAGGAAGTACTTCAGGAGTGTAACTTTCTTTTCAAGGTATTCAGGATAGCCCTTTAAGGTGTGGTAATGTTCACTTCCTTCCTCGTCAATATACTGGAGATTACTGCAGGAAAAAAACATCAATGCCATATTGTTTTAGAGCAATAATGTATAACCACTGCAAGGCGTAATAAGGTGGCCTACAGGTCTAGCCAACTGGTTTTATTTCCCCTGTGTTACAGCACGTGGTACAGCCATGTCTTTCTTTTTACACCCACTCAGGTGTAATATAAATTATTGATTCAAGGCAATGTGGTTTGAAAAAATTGATATAAATTGCACTGTATTGCTTCGACAATAAGGTAAACCATAAAGGAAAAGTCTGCATGTGAGCAGAGTGGCCCATCGGGCCAGCGCTTATCATCAGTTTCTGTAGCATGAAGTGACTAAGAGTACGATGTATTTCTACTCCCCCCAGGATGGGATGCTAGTCCATTGCAGGGCTACTCCCAGCATTAAAGTGCCTGGTACCCATTTATACTATTGTGTGGAGAGAGGCACTGTGAGAGTAAAGTGTCTTGCCCAAGAACACAACACAATTCCCCCAGCCAGGGCTCGAACTCGGACCACTTGATCCAGAGTCCAGCGCACCAACCATGAGGCCACAATCGTACATGGTTTTAATTGCAGCCCCTTACCACCCAGACCACTTGAATCAAAGTCAAGGGTGCTGAACATGAGGCTCCTGCTTGTTTTCTTTTGGGCTAAATAAAGAATTTGCTACTCACTCTCCATCCTGGTAAAGGATGAGCCTTGTTAGGTCATTGAAAAGAACACCAACACTGTTGTCACTTAGCTGATAACCAAAGCCATACTTGTCTGAACAATCCAGCCATTTACCAACCCAGTACACTGGTGCATAAGCTGGGTCTTCTGCCTCATCTATTTAAAAATCACAATCACATTCAGTTCACTGTAAGTTGAAAATTCTCTGAGTTACTGATTACTGTTCAAAATGATCTACATATAACTGTCAGTATTATGTCACACCTGACATCTTAGAATTCCTAGGCCAACTGCTAAATTCAGTAGTTCAGGGCATATGAGACAAGGAAGGAGATCAAATGTTGCTTGTGGAAATACAATTGATCCCCCCTATTTTGAACTCTCAGGGGAAGCGAAACATGGTTCGAAATAAGCAGAAGTTTGAAATAGTCATTAAGTAAATGACTGAAGGGCAAATCCGAGGGAAACAGTTTTTAAGGTTCAAAATAATGGGGAATTCGGAATCACCGAGTTTGAATTAGCAGGATCCAGCTGCAATTAATGAACTTGTAAGTTTTGCTAATGATCAAATGGAAATTACCTTCATTGATACATGTTCTGTGACATGGTTTAGTGTCCAGACATGCTGTGATGTGACTGTGGAGCTGCCCAAGGTAGCAATCTTTAGGAATCACTGTGACAAAAAAAGGTACAAAATTAATCATAAACTGTATTGAAGAGTTCAAAGAATGCTGAAACGGACAGGAAAAAGGTAATTAAAGGAAAAACTGTTGTAACTGTTAAATAGGATTAGAGTTAGAACTGCTTGATTTAGTCTCAAAGTACCTTCTTGATTTTCATCTTTCAATTCCTCAGCAACAGCTTCACCAGGCATAATCAGTTTACTTTCTGCACCACAAACTCTGATACCAAGTGATCTTCTATTGCTAACTTTCTCTAAAAAGGCAGCCTTGTCTCTTCTTCCCACTGTGGTAACGGGACGGGTTTCTTGTGAGTTCAACTCATTGAGTGGCCTTCTAGACATACCAAGAAGATTTGAAGATGACCCTGTTGCAAACCTGGGCACCATAGTTAAGCTACTGACTGGCATGCGGCTTGGTGTAAATCCCTTAAAGAAGTCATCGTCAAGAACCTCTTGTAGACCTGGTCTTGTTGCGGGGTCTGGTCGCAATAGTTTTATGATTAAAAGTTGGGCTGTGTGTGAGACTTTTGAAGGAATGTAGTATTCATTTCTCTTGATTCGCTGGTATATGTCTTCCAAGCTTGAGGCTTCAAAAGGTGGCTTGCCAACAAGAAGAGTGTACCTGTGGATAGATAATAGCCATACTTATAAATTCCTGTAAACTGTTGGTCAGTTTTTGTTTTGTTTTGTTTTTTTTTTTCCCGTTCTGATTCTCACCAATAAAAATCACTATTTACTATATTTTACCAATTGTTTCCTACAAACACTTGACACAGAACTGAAAAAGTGTTACCCAATGGATGAAGTTTCAAATCCTAGTGTTTGATACATACTTCTTACTAGTAGTGTTTGGAAATGTGGTCAATCTCAGTCTTTAATTTTGTGTTTGATATATTAATTTTTACATGTGTGATATGCTGGTGTTGTGAACTTCACAAACATGTTTTTTATTATGTTAACATTTAACAACTAAATAATTAATTAACATATTGTTTTACAGTTATTGTAAAACAGGGATAGTAATAATTATAATAATAATAACTATAATTATAATATTTATTAACTTCTATTGCACCAATATTGAATGTAAAAATTTTCATCAGGGCAAGTATACAACCTCATTCCCAGGGTTTCTCATGTGCTTCTTTGGCAATTGAGAACACCAGGGAAGGGTCCTATGTAATGAGGCGATTTTTTGCATTGAGCTTTGTCAAATTCAAAGCAACGTATTGTGCTTGCAAACAGTTCTAATCAAATAGCTGGGCCCTGGCCAGTTTGATGTCATATTTTTAATCAGAAAGAAACAAATTAATAAACAATTATTATTAACTTACAGAATACATCCCAATGACCAGACATCCACCTCAAAGCTATGTCCCTTCTTGTTGAGTACTTCAGGTGCAATGTAGTTAGGAGTGCCACACAGAGTTCTGAAAAAATTAATAATATCAGACCCTACATTTAAAATGAAAGGGTAAAAGTTGTAGTCCATGTCCTAGGAGTTGTAATGAATCATTTGACAATACTTTTTAAAAAGATGGCTTCAAAAGAGCATGTTCACCCTTTTTTATTTTCCAACTTTGAGATACAAACTTCCAAAGACACCATGTTTGTGTTTGCATCTTTCCACCTAGATGTGTATATCAGCACATTGAAATGTTTATAAATGTCTGCTATTCTGGGAGACTTGACAAATCTTGGTCTGAACTTTCATTCACTTTTCGTTTGATATCAATCCCATTTTCCTTTGCTACACTGCTGTAATAAGTTGTTAATAGAACATGTACATACCTAGCTAAGATAACAAGCCTGAAACATTTACAATTTTTATACCCTTCACCATATTTAATTTTCTTACTTTTTTCTTTCCCCATCAATCATCACTCTAGTCGCAAGACCAAAGTCCCCAATCTTGACATCCATTTCATCGTTTAGGAATAAGTTTCCAAGTTTAAGATCACGATGAATGATCTTGTTGTCATGTAGATATTTACAGCCTTCAACTATCTGCTTCATGAAGTAACGCACTTCGGGTTCAGTTAAGGCTTTTCGACGTTTATGAAGTTCCATCATGGACTGAAATGTGAAAACAAGAAAAAGAGGATGCTTAATTGAAGAAGCTAGTCATAAAAGGGGATAAGTGACGATTTTGGTTGCTTTTCTTTTTTCTTGCTCCAAATTAGCTGAATTTTTACATGTGGTCTTCAATGTAATAGAAAAACGTGTTCCTGTATTTTTGCCGCTGGTTTTTGCTTCGCTTTATAACGACGCCGCTAAGAAAACCGAGTGGTTTTTTGCATACGCAATATCCTGATAACGAAGCAAAGTTTAGCGGAAAAACTACGGGACATTGCTAAACACACCTAAACAAAACTCTATGCGAAATTTGGAGCGTTTTCGACAAAGTTCACTTTTGATTAAAATACCTAACGCCCTTTTCCCGCCGAGGCTGCAAATAAACGAAGCCGGGCCTTTGTTATGATAAACAGAGCCGATCCTTTGTTATAATAACCAAGCCAAGCCTTTGTTATAAGTCGAAGTCTCGCCTTGGTTTATCATAACAAAGGATCGGCCCGCCGCGACCGCAGGGACTTTGATCTCACTTAGAAAGCAGCAAAATGTCAATTTCACGCAACGTATAAGCTCAAAAATGTTAATTTTAGGTCAAAAAAGGTTTAAATGTTGATTTCACGTTAACGCGCGACGGCAAGGAGGTTGATTTCACTTAGAAACCAGCAAAATGCCAATTTCACGCAACGCATAAGCTTAATGATGTTGATTTCAGGTCTAAATAGGTTAAAATGTTGATTTTACGTTAACGCGTGACGGCAAGGATGTTGGTTTCACTTAGAAACCAGCAAAATGTCAATTTCACGCAGCGCATAATCACCAGTTCGAGAAATGTCCGCAGAACGTAATCGCAATGCATGCCGGGAAGGATCTTTACACCTCGTGCGCGGGAAAACATGGCGGTCGATACAAGACAAATTTTATCACTCTAAAACCAGTTCTCGCTTTCCAAACTTTGACGCTAGCAACGCTTGGGAAATGGGCCACAACTCACCAGAGGGTATTTTTCTTGGGCAAGAACTGCTCTTGGACTTTGCTACCTGGCTCGATCTGACTTCGAACGTCGATAACATGATTACGGTATATCAGCTGCCTTCGAAGTTTCAGAACACGTTTTGATTCTTTAGAACGTGCTGATGACTTACGGGTTTATCGAGGCTTTATGATGCCTCTCAACCACCAGGCAGGCATACAAGGTACTTTAAAACAATGCTTAAGATATTAGTTGACAGAGCTCTAATGCGGCACATCTCTTTTTTGTTTGATGGCATTTCGTTTGACGCTCGATCGATTCACGTGTTGTGTTCACGTCACAATAACCGGTGTAAACAATCCGTTCCCAGATTTCGCTCTATATGCTGTGGGATTTGGTTTTGACTTCATACACTATAAACAGTCTGCCTGTTTGCTGTTCAACAAATAAACTCCTAAAGACATGGCTAGGAAAAGCCAAGTTTTTTGCCTACGTTTTAACTCGAAAACAAAGCAAAAACCAGCCACAAAAATACAGAACCACGTTTTTCTATTACATCGAAGACCACGTGCAAAACTTCAGCTAATTTGGAGCAAGAAAAAAGAAAAGCAACCAAAATCGTCACTTATCCCCTTTCATGACTAGCTTCTTCAATTACACATGTATTAGGTAAAGTCTGCATACAAGCCAAATGGCCCGTCAGGCTGGAGCTTTTGTCAGTAGCAATTGAAGCAACCACGAGGTATTTCTACTCCCTCCTGGATGGGATGCTAGTCCATCGCAGGGTTACCCCTCAGCATTAAATTTGCTGGTTCACTCATTTATACACCTAGGTGGAGTGGGACGATGTGAGAGGAAAGTGTCTCGCCCAAGAACACAACACAATGTATCCGGCCAGGGATCGAACCCGGACCGCTCGATCCGTAGTTGAGCACACTAACCATGAGGCCACCACATGCACCTACGTAGTTATGGTGATCAATGCAATGCAGAATTGGTACATCTCCCTTTTAAAACATTTTATAAACCTGCCAAGCGACTAGGCTTGATTTCCAGCCGCTGTTCGGGAAACGAGCCCACGCCGCTCCCACGAACTTCTCGGGGAGGAACAAAGACCAGATGCGATAGAGCGGCGGAAATCAAAGCCAACCAAGCAACGTGACTAGATACATACGTGGAGAATTTAAAGGTACCAAAGACAAATGACCAACCACAAAGAAAACTTAATGTGGGAGAGTTAAGTGTCTTGCCCATCAGAACATTCTTATTTAGGGCAGCCTACAACTGTTTTGGCCTGACAATACCAACATGGGCTCAAGACATGCAACAGGTTCAACAAATCCAACAACAGACTTCGTTGTTGTAAAGGTGGCTTGAAAAAAATAAAACAAATAATTCATCACCCCTTGTGCCAAAACATAAAATATTCATTTCAAAATGATAATATTAGATGGTCACAAATATAAATGTGACATCTAATTTGACAACTTTGCCTAATAAAAATGTACATTTACATTTACTAGCATAAAATAAATATTAAACTCTAATCAAATGTGTTAAATTTTCTTAGTGAAACATGGTAAATGATAAAAAAACAGGGTAGAGCAAAATAATTTTAAAAATTTATAGACTGACACCGCTTCTATGTAGGTTAACAGTGAACTAGTAAGGATTCTTTTTCCGACTCTTACGTGGTAAGAATTCTTTTATCAGAATGGGATTTAATTCTCATGCTTTAATTTGAATGTCATATAAACCCAAGTTAATGTTTTCTTTCTAAACTTGCTGTTTACACCAGGTGAACATGCAAATTTTTCCTTTAATATCAGCTGAGCCTCATTCTGCATAAATAACACCTTAAATAATCACAAGTCTTGCTTTTGAGGGTGGAAATTTTCTACATAGCCAGTTCATGTATATCAATTTGTTTCAATTCAGACATTCAAAAACGGTGTATTTTTCCAATATATCTTAACTACAAATGTAGAAAAGAAATCTCCAGCCTTAGATGAAAAAGAAGCCTTTTTTGTCTTAGGCCATTAGGATCCTATTTCCGCCATTCTGCATTGTTCATGCAATATTCATCTTCTAGCTCTATGTGGAGAAGCAACAGGTGTCCGTAAAAAAAAAGTGTTAGTTCCTGTAAAACTTCATCTAAAGCAACACGCCTATGACCGAGTAATTTAGCTTTCCTAGTGAGCAAGTGAAAAAAACTTAAAACAAACAAGGAATATTTTATAATAAGAGCTAAAACGTAAACTGGAGAACAAAAGCAAAACTTAATCGTCAGCTTACGTGGATGTTTCAAAGTTTATGAATATTAAAAAAAAAAAAAATAGTACATTAACACTAAATCTTCTACTTGTTGATCCTTTGTGGCATCTAAAATCAGTATTTGCGGCTAAAACACTCCCTTTTCGAACTCTTTTCGGGGTAACAAACGGCTTTTTCTTTTTTTTCCTTCAGCGTCCCACTTCGACAAAAGCAATGGAGATGGTTTAATTAAATATCCGATGAAAATACATGTACACGAAGCTTTTAAATTAAACGTAATAGAACAAGTAGTCGATGCAAAAATCGGAAGCAGTGTTAAAAATCATAAAAGCTTACCCTCCGTCTGCATAACTCCAACAGGATGTAAATATAGTCTGCATCCTCAAAGAACCCACGAAACCCAACGATGTGCTTGTGTGTTTCTGATTTGAAACCCACTGAACGATGGATGGCTATCTCCATAGACATCTACACAAATCGGATAATGATTCAACGATCAGAGAAATATCAAAACATTTAGGAGTCAAAAGCAAGCTCTACAACGCGTCTGATCGAGTTTTTAGGCGATTTTCCTTGCTTACCTTTTCTTTTTGATGTGGCTTCGTCAACATGGTCTTCGAGATGATCTTGCCGGCCAAGATTTCCTTGGTCTCCATATCTGTGAGTTCGTAGCATTTTGCAAACCCACCCTGTAAAATCGTGTAAAACAAGAACATTTACGACAAATTTAGATACCTCACTAGGAGTCTAAAATGAACTTGCGATCAAAGGTTCGTTTGCTCGTGTTGATTCAGGATTTTTAAATGACCGTTGGTGGCGATTGTAACACACCTTGCCGAGAAAACGGCCCCGTAGATAACGTTTTTTTGTCGTAGGATCCACAATATATTGGTCCAAATCCTTTGCAACTCTTGCAGAGCTGTATTTATCTCTTGTAGCCGCTTTATGCATCTTCAATCTAGTCGCTCAACGAGGCCGTCCAAAGTCTGCCAAAATCTCAACAATTCAGTGTATAGATAAACCAGAAGCAAAGTTCTACGATACAAAATTACGTGTTCAACTTTCCACCTTGATAAAAAAATTTTGAATATGGCGAAAATTCTGAGCAAACTTCTCAGTAAAGATTTCACGAACGAGCGCCGTGTTCTCGTGGAAGAAATGGTCGCTGCGAACGAAGAGATCGACAGTTTAGAAACCATTCAAACAAACTGCGTTTGAATCATAAGCCAATCAGATCCTTAGACGGCACTGAAGATGCGACTTTTTGACCAATGAAATTGTCGCGTCACGCAACAAAGAAATTTCCATGACTATTGTGCCAAATCATGCGTTACACGGCAACGGGAATTTAAATTAAATTTAAATAAATTGACCAGAACAAAAAATAAGACCGATATTTTTGGGCATTGAACGTTGCCTCCTCCAGTGATGAAAAAAAAAAGGATATGCATAATGTTGTGGACATTCTTTCTCCATCTGCATAGAATAATGTCTACTGTTCACAATGACAAAGTCCTCCTTTGTTTTAAGATTTTAAAACATCTACACCTGCAAAGTGTAAAGAAACTATTTTTAATTAATTAAAGAAACATTTGAGATTTGTGTATAAACGTAATCTATTCTCATTTCTCTCACTGCAAAATTCTATGAACTATTTATAAACACTGATTTTATTTTGATGTGAGAAGAGATTGATTTTATCTTTTATCAACCAAACTAATTAGATTACAGTAAAACCTGATCTCTGCATTTTTATTTTTCCAAACTCCAGCAATATTTTACAACATTTGCACATATTTGTTCAATCTACCCCGGGGCAATCTTTTTGTTTTGTAAAACAAAATAATATTAAGAAGTCACATGGAGAAAGACACTGACTACAATATCCTTTTTGATAAGTTAATAAAGATGGTGAATTTTAAGCTCGGTAATGAAATGTGAAGGTGAATTAATCAACATGACACGAGCGTGGGACAAAGAAAAATTCTGAGTCCCCGACAGGAATTGAACCCATGACCTCCCGAACACCGGGCGGGCGCTCTATCCACTGAGCTACGAGAACTCATGGAGAGCGAGGTCATTTAACTGAGTTCATATATGATAGGTGTCCTGCATACTGCTAGGATCAACGCTATCGAAGTCATCGTGAGTAGTGATAAGTTAATAAAGATGGTGAATTTTAAGCTCGGTAATGAAATGTGAAGGTGAATTAATCAACATGACACGAGCGTGGGACAAAGAAAAATTCTGAGTCCCCGACAGGAATCGAACCCATGACCTCCCGAACACCGGGCGGGCGCTCTATCCACTGAGCTACGAGAACTCATGGAGAGCGAGGTCATTTAACTGAGTTCATATATGATAGGTGTCCTGCATACTGCTAGGATCAACGCTATCGAAGTCATCGTGAGTAGTGATAAGTTAATAAAGATGGTGAATTTTAAGCTCGGTAATGAAATGTGAAGGTGAATTAATCAACATGACACGAGCGTGGGACAAAGAAAAATTCTGAGTCCCCGACAGGAATCGAACCCATGACCTCCCGAACACCGGACGGGCACTCTATCCACTGAGCTACGAGAACTCATGGAGAGCGAGGTCATTTAACTGAGTTCATATATGATAGGTGTCCTGCATACTGCTAGGATCAACGCTATCGAAGTCATCGTGAGTAGTGATAAGTTAATAAAGATGGTGAATTTTTTAAATGACCTCGCTCTCCATGAGTTCTCGTAGCTCAGTGGATAGAGCGCCCGCCCGGTGTTCGGGAGGTCATGGGTTCGATTCCTGTCGGGGACTCAGAATTTTTCTTTGTCCCACGCTCGTGTCATGTTGATTAATTCACCTTCATAATATCCTTTTTATCTATGTAAAAAATTCATATTATTTTAATCTGCAGGTTGAAGCACAAGTCTCCAGGTTTTCATTTTTCCTGCTCTTATCTTTGAGAACTATTTTCTTGGTATTTGAGTATGGAGCACCAGCTGTGACTTGAAAGCTACTACCATGAAAATATACTACAAGTATATCTTCTATGGTGTGGTGGGGGGGACAGAGGGGCAGGAGCCTGGGAGAATAGGAGAGAGGAGGCGGGAGAGAAAAGGGCAGGAAGTGGGAGTTTCAAGAGGGCAGGAAACCTGAAGAGAAATGAAAAAAAAAATGCTAATTTTTGTCATATTTCATTAAGTATTTAAATTCTTTCAGAAACAAGAACTCAAAATAGTATTTGACTCGCATTTAGCTTATTTTGGGACTTCTGGGGCGACAAGGAAACAAAAATTCACCCTTGGGCTAAAAAAATTGAGGCTTACTTCTGGTAAAATTGGAAACCCTTTGGTAGTGGTTACATCATAAGTAATAAAGTGTGAGTGAGAGAAGTAACGCTGAAAACGAAGGAAAAAAGGAAAAGGAAGTGCCTAAGAATAAATTTCTGCAGCTAAATGACTAGGATGTGTTTTGAGTCTCCGAATTTATGGGAGACCAGAGCAGGACAGACAAGGGCGGGAATTGGGAGATCAAGGTACGGGAAGCAGGAGAGCAGGATACAGAAAGTGGGAGGTTCTGATCCCCCTGTCCTCCCTATAATTATCTCAAAAAGTACTTACTTTATTAGACCAATTTCGATATATTAAAATTCAGCCTAACACAATAGACCTCAGCACAAGGCTCAGGGGAATAAACCCCACAGACTCTGTAGTTATTCCCCAGAGCCCCATACTGAGGTCTATTGTTTAAGGCTGAATTTTAATATATCAAAATTGGTCTATTGAAACTTGGAAAAGCTAAAAAACTGTGTTGACATAATTTTTACACAGTTAATAAGTTTCTTGTATACTTGCAACTGACAGGCTTTGTCATTGTTATTGTTGCCATTGTTTATTGCTTTTGTTGTTCTATGTCATTTTTTGGTTTATTTTGTTTGGTTGGTTTTGGTTTTCATAATTATTGTACCCCCCAGCCTCTTTCTGAAAGTTGAACTTTCCATTCAACCATCTTGGACTTCTTTTGAATACCACCCCATTAATGATAACCAAGTCACTAGGTTCTAAAGACCATTTTCAATGTCTATGGCAATCTGACAGCTGTCGTGTCCTCTTAGTACATAAATTAGAGGAGGTTTAACTAGTTGGAGAAGTGAAACTAGTTCGGAAAGAAGCACACAACAAGTCGACCATGTGCTCTCTTTATTCTTCTCTCCCATACTGCTCCTTGTCTACTTCATGACATAAACGCACGAAATATGACATACACGACATCTCTCCTTTTCTCTGAGGAAAGAAAGTCTAACAATCCTTTGAACATGAACGTAAACATAGCGAAAACAAATTCAACTCTAAAGGTAGACGCCTTCAT
Organism: Orbicella franksi; assembly: GCF_964199315.1. Lineage (NCBI taxonomy): Eukaryota > Metazoa > Cnidaria > Anthozoa > Scleractinia > Merulinidae > Orbicella > Orbicella franksi. Next base: position 24,759,251 of record NC_138154.1, read on the forward strand.
GCGATAAACATGTCAACAAAGTTAAAAGTTTAAATTGTCTCCGAATGAGCGTCCTCAACAACACTTTTAAAAACAAAATCACAAAGTTCTTTGATTTGTCCATCAGTAAACATCTCACAGGAGATCAGTTCATAATTTCAAAACATAGTCTTTGTATCTCTCTGGTGGTCTCCTCTGCCTCTGAGGTCTCTGAGTCAACCTTTGTGTTGGTGACGTGGTAGGTACTGTTGCTTGGTCAATTGCCATATCACTATGGGCGGTAACTGACTCGTTTCCATTCTCTGCACTTGTTTGTGCTGACAGTGTACTCCTGGTTGGAGGTTCACTCTGTGGTGTGGTAGGTGCTGCCGGTGTCAATTCACTTAACACTTGGCTTGGAATTGTAGAAGGTATGACGAATTCGTCTGGGCTAGCAGATGGTGCCCCAGGTGTCGATACAGGATCGTCCGCTATAAACCTTTTCACATGTGAGGTGTTTCTCGAGTATTGGATCCAACCTGGAGCCTCCACAATGACACTGTTGCCAGTCTTGCTTACCACACGGTATGGCGTTGGATTGAATGGTGTCGAGAATTTGTCTTTTCTCTCTTGTCTTACAAGTACTTGATCACCCACTGTAATGTCTGATGGTTTCGCATTTGCTGCTTTGTCGGCAAATGCTTTGGTCTTTACCTTCACTTTTGTGTCTCTATCCCGAGTTTCTAGGTCTAGACGGCAATCAGCATGCAGCTCTGGCAGCTTCCCTCTCATCTTTCTATTGAACAACAATTCGGCAGGGCTTTTACCTGTGGTGGTGTGATCAATACTACGGTATTTCGTCACATATCTTCTTAACTCCTTCTTCCAGTCGACCCCTTCAGCTTGGGCAATGCGAATTCTCCTCATCAGGGAGGCGTTCTGCCGTTCAACTTCCCCATTGGCCTGGGGCCATTTCGGTGTTGTCTTGAGATGGACGATTCCATTCTGCACACAGTATTCCTGGAATTCTCCAGAGATGAATTGAGGTCCATTGTCTGACTTGATAGTTATGGGAAGACCATGGCGGCTAAAAATCTCTTCTAGATTGTCAATTACTTTCACAGTGGTGGTTGATGTCATGATGGCATACTCATAGTAGCGACTATAATAGTCAACAACAACTAGTATGGAGTGTCCGGATGGAAGTGGTCCTAGTAGGTCTACAGCCAGGTCTTGCCAAGGACCCTCCGGCAATGTCGTTGACGTCAACGGCTCAGGTGGATTTGGACGTGCAACCAGTTGACATCCATAACAAGATTTGCAGAACTTCTCTGTTGCCTTATCAATACCAGGCCACCATACCTTGCTTCTCAAATTCTGCTTTGTTCCAACAATTCCCAAGTGTCCCTCATGTGCTAAGGATATTGCCTGGGGCCTTAGCTGGCTTGGCAGTACGATACGAGTACCTCTTAGGACTAGCTGCCCGATCACACACAGTTCCCCTGCAGCTGGTGCATAAACCTTACATTTCTCAAATTGACCGGTTTTAATTGCCTCTCTCAGGGCTTTCAACTCTTCATCCACTGCTGATGCTTCTTCAACTTCTCTCGTGGTTAGGGCTGCGGGTGTGGCACTGATGGCTGCAAATCGAACATACTCTTCAGCACCATGTTGATGATTTGTTGGTTTGTTCTGACTGAGCAAGCGTGAGAGGGGATCAGCTACATTGCTCTGTCCTGGAGCATACACGACTCTGAAATCATAGGGCTGTAGGCGGATTACCCAGCGTTCGATGCGGGCACAAGGTTTGGAACGAGGTCCATAGATCACTTCCAACGGCTTGTGATCGGTCACTAGAGCAAATCGCATTCCATAAACGTATGCGTGGTACCTCTCGCAAGCCCAAACGAGGGCAAGGGCCTCTTTCTCCGTCTGGGAGTATTTCCGTTCACACTCTGTGAGGCTGCGGCTTGCATAGCAAATTGGTACCCATGCCCCATTCTGGTTTTGCATTAGTACAGCTCCAAGGCCAACAGGGCTTGCATCTGCAACGACTTTGGTTGATGCTCTCTTGTCAAAATATGCCAATGTGCCTGCTTCAGCCATGCTTTGCTTAAGTGACTCAAAGGAAGCTTTTTGCTCGGGACCAAAGTGGAACGGAACATCTTTCCTGGTTAGTTTCCTCAATGGCTCTGTGATGGTTGCAAAATGGGGAATAAATCTGCTGCTGTAATTAGCCAATCCTAAGAAGCTTCGAACTTCACTGACGGTTTCAGGCTCTCTTGTTTCTTGCAGGGCTCTAACTCTTTCCTCTGTCGGGCCGATTCCTTTTTCAGACAGAAGAATTCCCATGAAAACCAGTCTGTCCACATTGAACAAGCATTTGTCAGCATTGAGAGTCAAACCATGTTGTCTGAGGCGTTCCGTGGTTTTGAGAAGGCGTTGGTCATGAGTTTTCTGGTCTGGGCCGTGTACAATGATGTCATCAGAGATATTGTCAACGCCCTCTATTCCAGCCAGAGCGGTGGATATCTCATGTTGGTACAGTTCGCTTGCTGAGCTCACACCAAACAATAGGCGCTTATATCTGTATAAGCCCTTGTGTGTCACGAAGGTGGTGATTTGGCGTGACTCTTGACTAAGCTCCAGCTGGTGGTATCCCCACTTTAAATCTAGCTTGCTGAAAACCCTTGAGCCGTCATCGACAGTTGGTATGGGGTGTCGACCACGTAGAATGGCCTCGTTTGCTCGCCTCATATCGATGCAGAGACGAATGTCACCATCCGCTTTCGGGATAATTACTACTGGGTTCACCCATGGTGTAGGCCCATCGACTTCTTCTATGATGTCACAGTCCAATAGTTCTTGAATCTTCTTTTCTACTTTTTCTTGTAAATTGAAGGGGGTTCGCCTTAACGGCTGAGCAACTGGTTTCACTTTTGGGTCTACGTGTAATGTCACTTGCTTAGACTTCAACTTTCCAATCCCGCTAAATACTTCTGGGAATTGTTGCTGCAGTGTCTACCTGGTTCCAGCAACTGCTGCGATGTCGACACCTATTCTCAGCACCCCTAACTTCATTGCAGTATCTTTGCACAGGAGTGGCACTCCTTTGCCTTTGATGACTAGGAATTCGGCCTGAATTTTCCCTTTACCAATCAACACTTCACAAATAAAACGACCTTTTACTGGGAGGGGTTTGCTGGATGCATAGGCGTATAGCTTCCTGTCAATAGGAGCAGCTTCTGATTTACATTTGATCTTCTTAACTTTCAAATCTTCCCAGGTTTCTTCATCAACAATGTTATTGGTGGCTCCAGAATCCACCAATATTTCTAGTTTTACCCCACCAACAGACAACTTGAGCAGATTTGAGTGAGCTTCATTAGTAACTCCGAAGGCATAATCAACTTGGTCCCCATCAGCTTTTAGCTCTTCTTGCACTTGATTAACTCCTGGTTTCTTTGGTTTGGTTTTGCAAACGCTAGCAAAATGATCTTTCTTTTTACATTTCCTACAGGTCTGACCCCTAGCAGGACATTTTGGATCTCTACCCAGGTGCCCACTCGACCCACAACGATAGCACTGAATTCCATCTTTCTTTCGGTTTTGGTTACCATCGGGTCGCTTGGGTCTTTCGTAAACCCCGTTTGCATCTTCTTTACTTGGCTCACTCACACTGAGATGAGACATTTGGTGGGCTACACTTTCACACTGTTCTGCGATTTCTAATGTGCGAGCGAGCGTTAGTTCCACTCTTTCCTCAAGCAGTTTGCGCTTTACATAGTCTGACCTACATTTACAAAGGACAGCGTCTCTTATCTGGTTGTCAAAGTCTGCACCAAAATTGCAATCCTTTCCTTCTTTTCTTAATCGAGTAACAAACTGCAAAACAGTCTCACCTTCCTTTTGTTGGAGTCGGTGAAATTTCTGGCGGGCGAAAGCTGTATTGACTTTGGGAAGAAAATATCCATTCAATGCTGTTACAGCCGCGGCGTAATCGGTTGCTTCTCCGGTATCCGCGAGAGTGGAGAAGATTTCTTGTACATCTGGGCCTGCTAAATGGAGTAGCATCGCTCTTCTTCGCTGCCTCGTGTTTGCATTTGTAGTCTCAGTGATAATGAGACCTTTGCCATCCGCAAATAACTCAAAAGATGTCAACCAACGCGTCCAGCGCGGTCCCAACGTGGCGGGATCCGAGTGACAATCGAACTTAGGAATCGCATTTGAAGCGCCATTTTCGCTGAAAGACATCTTGTGCCGTGCTTGTCCTCGTCGCCAATGTCGTGTCCTCTTAGTACATAAATTAGAGGAGGTTTAACTAGTTGGAGAAGTGAAACTAGTTCGGAAAGAAGCACACAACAAGTCGACCATGTGCTCTCTTTATTCTTCTCTCCCATACTGCTCCTTGTCTACTTCATGACATAAATGCACGAAATATGACATACACGACAACAGCAATCTGAGCGTAATTGAAAACTGAATAAATGTTACATGTGACTTGTGCTGTGCTAGCCTATGTTATGTTGTTTCCATTGGAAACAAGCAAAGACACTTACCTACCTGCAAGAAATAAAAGAAATACATAGAATGGGAAACAGAATACTTACAGTACCTGTCTGTCTGCGATGTTACTGCAGAGTGGGAAATCCCTTCACGGTATGGAGCCTGGGAACTGATTGAGCCTGCATTTGAAACGATCTGCGTTTACGCCCATTCTGAATTTGTGGTTCATTTGCCTTGCACTGTAGTGAGTCATCATGGCGGCCGACGTTTCTCGGTTTGTGTTGAAAACAATTTCTCTTCTAAATTTAGAAAGAAAAGCAGAAATCGAGGAAACAAGAACTCTGCAAGAAAACATAAGTCCAAAGGAACTTCAAAAAAGGGGTGTTTGTCTACTGAAACTTTGTATTGGAGCGCGGAGAACCGGGGTGCTTACCATTTACAAAAACCATCCGGTTGGAAATTTCAGGCATAAACATGAAACAATGAAATTTGACGTTGCGGGAGAGGGAATTGTTATTAAGTATATCCACATCAGCCACATCACATCCCATATTTTCTGAAGCTTCCCAAATGGAATGGCGCGAACCATTTGATTTTCCAACTGGAATTTCCGGTTTTCCCATGTAAATGGTAAGTACCCCAGGTTTATATGGAAGGTCGCTTTTGACTTTTGAAATAAACAAACCGGGTACAGATGGAAAACTACCTTCGCATTCTCTTACTCCAGGTAAACAGTAGACCACAATGGTGTTCCCAAATAATAAAATTTCTCTTCTCAGGGAAAGGAGTTTTTTTCTTACGCAAAAGTTTCCCTTGGTTCCAGAGCCACGGAGTTTGTAAAACCTTATGTTACCATATATGATTTTACTGTAGATGAACTGTATTTATCATGTATTCTCTATTTTCCAATTGCCCATAATTCACTCTGTTTGTCCCCCAAATTTTGCATAAACTATTGTTGTGAAATGCTCTTGGGAATATGCAGACCTCCCAAGAGTATTTCACAACAACAGTTCATGCAAAATTTGGGGGGCAAACAGAGTTAATTATGGGCAATTGGAAAATAGAGAATATACTTTGTACGAAGTTTAATTTAAATTAAATATTCATTATGCATGACCCCATAAGCTACTGAACTTTAATAATTTTTATAGCCTGCATATCAAACATTCCCATACAAGCCCAACAACTTAGGCTGCACAAAGGGGTCTTTTTGCATTTGGCCGTGCAAAAAATGGGGCGTTATCGTGCTTTAATTAAGGTTGTTTGTCTGTCTCTCTGTCTGTCTACACACAAAAAATGCAGGATATTGTATATTTGAGAAGGCTAATATTACAAGTGAATATTAAGCTTATATGGAATATCAAATATTTGAACTATAGAGAAAGATATAAAGACATGATTGATCATTATACGCGCAACTAGTATTTTTTTTAAATAAATTTATTTATTTCATGCACAACAAATTACTTCACAATAAGGTACTAAAAATGAGTCAAAGAAAAATGAAACTACTTGCAATGCGATAACAGTAACAAAACAATACTTGTGCTACTAAGAACAATACTAATACTACAATACAATACAATTACTTAACAAATTGATAAATTTAATTAAGTTACTTACAAATGGATAGTAACAGTGTTTGCATTTGCACAGCTAGCCTCCAATAATTTCTTGTTCAAAAAGTTGGACCATTTTTTGTTAAAAGAAAGTAGTTTATTTGTCGTAATCGCGATGTATTTTTCTAATTCAATTTTTTCGTTAACAAAGGTTACAAAATCTGTGAACTGGGGTTTTTTTCATCATGTACTGCAGTAATGTAAAGAAAATGTTTTCCAATCATGATCAAGTGATTTAAGGTTAAACTGGATGATGTGTATCTTAAAACAACATGTATAATTTCGTTTTGCTCCAAAGCAATGTTTCCTCCACATGTAGCATTATACCACTTTGTAAATTTATTCCAAAAGGATTCAGCAATTGGACATTTCACAAATAAATGGAATGGTGTTTGATCAATGTCATGGCAATAAGGACAATCTGGTTGTTGTTTCGTTTTCATCTTGTACAGAATTTTATTTGTATACAGAATATTATGAACTATTTTATATTGAAACACAGATAATTTTACCTCACTTGTGACACGAAAAGGAAGTGAGTAGATTTTTTGTTTTTCTTGAAAGATAAAGCCACATTCAATGAGTCTTCTCTCTGCAGTTGGAGGAGGGAAGTGCTTGTGATTGAGTAAAGTATTGTAAATCGTTTTGCATGTGAGCTTTTCGATTGCAAGTGTTACGTATTCAGTTGACGGTAGAAGACATTCCTGTTTTAGCATAGTTTTCCATTCCTGTGGTATTGTAGATAGAAGACTGTAATACTGTAGAAAATTACTCTTAACCTATTTCTGCATGAAGGTTGTAAAAGTCATCAAGGTGTTGCTTTCGTTGTCAAAAAGGCATGAGAGATTTTCAATGCCCACTTTTTTCCAGCCAGGGAAAAAAACAGATGACTTGTTTACTCAAATAAACTGATTGTTCCATATTATTCAATTTAACACGTCTCCTTTTGTTCTCGGGTTCGTGCTATTAATTTTCTGCCAGTGGGAAATTATATCTCGATAGAATTTTGGTAAGTTTTCATTCAGGGGTAAATATTGAATGTTATAGTTACACCGGAAAAGAAGGTTGCTGCCTACATGGGAAAGTAAGGATAGTGGGATAAATTTGCATGGTCTTTTATCGTTAGCGCATAAGCGTTTTACCCAGACTATCTTTAACGATATATCAAATAATATTTTCCACACAACCACATAGCAAGACCACGTACGGATATTGGGTTTTAACTTCATTCTTTCCATACACTTTCCCGTATTATGTTGTAAATAACCTGTAGTCTGTCCGATATTAAACTGTGGCTTTCATTCGTAGACTCAAGTTTCCAGTTTTTTTTTTTTCTCTCTCAAACAGCGGAATGTATTGGGTCGGCCAGAGGCCAACACCATGACTAAGTCATAATAAAGAGTTAACCAAAACCGGAAACTGCGCACAAAAAGTGTCTGGTACCCAGGATAACCTTTGGGTTATTCATAGCATGATTATGCAAATCATGCCTATTCATATATTTTGAAGTCCTCCAGTTTTGACAAGAGATATCAGTGAATCTTAGGCTGTGTTCACACTTGCTGCCCAAGCACCAGCACAAATTAGTGTCAGGTGCAGACACCAGGTCCTCCAAGTACCCAAGTATCAGGGCACGGGCACTGTACTTGAATTCTGGTGCGAGCACTTGTAAAAAGGGCGTGTTCACGTCAGTGCCAAGTCAGAATCATGCTTAGGCACCATGCTCAGACACTAAGTGTAAACATATCCATATTTGTCATTAAGGTGATTCTCTAGTAAAAGGACCCGCCATAGATTTCCGATGAAACTTGATATGGGAGTCACCGTGCTTGTTTTCACGCCACAATGCTGACAAATACGGTTATTTAGGTGACTTTTGTACGCGCATGCGCTCATGTGCCCGTGCTAATGACGCAAAAACCGTGCGCAGTAGGGATGCGCAATGCGATACTAAGGAATCACCTTATAAGAAGAAACCAATCTAGACTACGAGCAGTCGATCGGTTTTGTTCCTGAATCCTTTGCGCGATTGGAAACGAGAGGGGAAGAATCGTTTCCTTTTTCCTTCTTTCTGCACCTACTCTTCTCGCACTCTTCTTGTATTCTTGTATTCTTTTGTATTCTTGTATTCGCGTCGGACACTAGGAAAAGAAAGAGACAGCTCACAGTCTGTACTGAATACTCGGGAATACCTGCGATCATTAGGCGTTCTTTTTTTCAAAAAAAGAACGCCTGATCGCGAGTGAACTCAGGGAGACTCTGCCAAATTCGGCCTCGTATTGTACCTTTTCTAATCGGATGCAAGTCATCTCTTGGGCGGGGGAAGAACTGAGATGTCTTTTTTCCAAATTTTGTCCTAGTACAGATCAGTGATGGATGACACTGACTAGGCACAAGCGTGTAGCCCAAAAAGCTTCAAGAAGCTTTTTTTTTTTTGTAAGAGCACCATGAACAGCATTACTTTGCACTGCATTAACTTGATGACATGCACCTGCACTAGCACTCCGTGGAGGGATAGGCAACCTTTGCCATGTAAAATGTAGATGTAGAATACGTCTCTCTTGAAAGCACTGATCGATTTGAACCCAGTGACTAAGAGATAATCATAGTAAGATTCTGCTCATGAAATTAATACCGCGCTCTAACTAACAAGACTAACAAGGCAATGTATATTGTAGGGCAGCACGTTTCGTTAAAGGAGACTGTCACAACTAGAGAACTCGGTTTAACACAAGTGATGACCATAGATGGCAGAGTCTTCAAGTGAGGGAAGCTATGTTTAAACTCGTCCACGGTCTTGCGCATGGATGTTGATAAAAAAGGTCTTGATCGAACGTGGTCGCGCAACCAGACAATCGGACAATACTCAGTATAGAAACGCTCAGACAAACAAAAACGTCAAGAACTGTTATACATCATCTTTCTTCTCCCGTACCATTCCAGAGAGTAACCGACCGTAACCATCTACTCCAGCATAATTATTCAGAATGCTACCTCTACTGAATGCTTTAAAGCCTCTCCTAGCTCAGCTACTATACGGCACCTAGACATTAATGACCTAATATCTAAAACGGTCACTTTTACATGTGCGATTCACAAACCGCTGACCGTATCCCTGCGCACATACCAGCCCTCTCTGAGGGTTTCTCGCACAGCAAAGATTTAGATTTAGGCAACACTGATCAAATGACCGTTAACGTTTATCCGAACTTATGAAGACCCTTGGGACGTGTGACAATAAGAATTCTGTGTAAGTAGCAGGGAACCAACGAAAGCAACGGTTTCGAAAGTAGCTACACCAACCAAAACCTGCAGTTAGGCAACTGGATTTGAAATGTTTTACCTTGGGACGATTTAAGGCTCAATTACCAGTCCCTATTCGGAAAAGGAATTCGCAGAGCGTTGAAAATATATAACACCAAAGCGAACTAGAACTCAGTTTAAGATCAACCACTTGGTTAAATTCCAAGGGCATTTGTATTTTGAAGTAAATATAAGTTATTTTCAACAAAGTGTTGTTTCAGGTCAAGGATCTACTGAAAGTAGCGATAGGCAGTAAATGTTCATTGGTCCTCGCTACTACGGTCACCTCGTTATTACGGCCACTCTTTTTCGGGTCCCGGCGAAACGTCTATACATCTTATAAGAAAAGCCCGTTGAGGTGGCCACCCGTTGATACGGCCAACGGCCACTGCACATTCCGAAATCCCAGCCTGTATCAGTAATCCTTTACAATTTTACCCCGTTTATAAATACGGCCACTCGAACCAGTTTTGTTCATCTTTCCATTGTTAATATTTTACACACTGATTCAAGTTTCAATTTTTTAAAAATAATTATTATATATCTTTAGAAGTGCAATTTTGACATGACTTGCTCCATCTTCAATCCATAGCGAGATTTATGTCACGATTTTTTGGTAATTACAGTATTTCCGTAAAAACACATTCCAATTATAGCAAACCACAAAATCTCTAAATCTTTACTCTGCGTGAGACTCCACCGATAGATATATGCACACAGGGACACGGTTCAGCCTTGTTGAAACTGCTTCTCTACCTAAGCCATGAAAAAGCACATTTGACCCAATGAAAATGGTAACATATTTTCACTGGGATCCCCGACAAACAATGCCCAGGCTTTGATAAGTTATTATCGTTTTTAAAGCATGGTACTGGCCATGCGTTGAATGTTTAAATGTTTAGGCTGGCAACGTGATGTGGCAACGTTTGTTTCGGGGCGCAAGTGAGTTTGATATGGTGAACTGGTCATTTTGCAATTTATGTGTGTTGGCTGTTGGGCTGGCGTTACATATCTTCGTTACACAGTGCTGACGAGCCCCAAGAAGGGCGAAACAGCTGTCCACTGTTGCGATCCTACTTTATCAGTTCTTGTCAGGTTGGTGTCTCGAAACGTTTTTCACGTGGTATCAGCCTTGCATTCTACCCTCATCCCGATGAAACACTCTTCTCCCTTGGAGCCAACTGTTGCCAGTCACCTCAGGCTGATTCTCTCATGAGAAACCAGAAACTGCAAAGGACCGCATACGATAAACGCCGCCAACGTAGGATTTACAAGAGATCTGATCAGCCAAAACAAAATGTATGAAGACAAACAACGTGGGGCGAAGCAATACGACGATCATCGCTTTTAGACAAGACTGAGCGAGGAGTGGCGTGTAGTTGTTGTTGTTAATGTTTATAGTGGTCGATGCACTTAGCTACAACTAGCTAGTTTTGAGGCATGCCACTTAAAGTGAAAGAAACAAATGTTGCAAATAAACCTAATAAGTTTAAAAATTCCAACTGGCGGGAGGCAGACTAGTTGGCTATTTACAAGCATAACAAAGGAATTGAACTAGGGTCTACCGAGAAACAACTCCAGCTTAGTGGTCAGAGCGGGACTTGAACCCGCGACCTCTGGATTTCAAGTCCGGCGCCCTAACCACTCGGCCAAGCTGCCTCCTACGAACTTTTATGCTAAACAAGAGGTGTTTGATTACGAAGGCATACTCGCACACTCTCTCACTCATCCTCTTCGCTCCTGTGACTGGACTGATATGGTAAGGCTACACTACATACTACACGCCGAATAGTTAAAATCAGGAATGAAGAGGACATAGCATGCGGGTGATTGTTCTCCTCGTTTTTAACAGTTTATCCTTATATCTAAATTTTTTTTTCACGACTTGACAAGCTCAGAACTCCTTCTCGACCTCCTGTTACAAAAATAACCTGGTAAAACTGGTTTACATAGTAACGTGCTTGCAGGAGAGTAAGGGATTTTACGGTAAAAGAATTCTTCATACGAGCCAAGTGGCTCATCAAGCCGCGCCGAGCTTATCCCGGTTTCAGTAGCATGAAGTGACTAGGAGTATCCCCCTCTCCATCACGGGGTTAGCCCCAGCATTAAATTCGCCGGTACCCATTTATACACCTGGGTGGAGAGAGGCACTGTGAGAGTAAAGTGTTTTGTCCAAGAACACAACACAATGTCCCCGGCCAGGGCTCGAAGCCGGACCACTCGATCCGGAGTCGAGCGCACCAATCATGAGGCCACCGCCCCTCCCACAACGGTACATGGTTTTAATTGCAGCTCCTTAAGCCACATTAAATGAAAACATATTACACTGAAGGATATTGTCGAGGCAGTTCTTTAATTAGAGATAAAATAGCTATTTACATACAACAGGTGATAAAGGATAAACTATTGAAATATTCGTTTCCACTATTGTGAACGTATAATTTCACATTTTCAAAGTTGTTAGAACAAATCTCTTCAAATTTGATTATTTTCATTTGGAATGATGTTCGAATTAAGAAAAACTATAATTGCAAATACATGTATCTACACACTAAACTTTGAGTGATTTAACGTCATTGTACAATGGTGCAAAACTCATAAACGTTAGGCAATAAGCCCTATTCGTATTCGCGATAGTGGCCTGGAACTAGCTTGCAATAGAGGCTCATACGGAGGATGTCATTTGGATTTGAAATTAGCCTAAACTGCAAGCTAGTCCAATACGAGTCTTTAAACAAAAAGATTTAATAACTGGGATTTTGCAATCTCATCTCAAAATCTCTAACATATATAATAAAAAGGCACGAAAATATCTAGAAAGACTGAGAAAACAGAATTATAGAATGGATTCTCCAGAATGAACAATCTTATCAACTTGAAACGTGAAAAACTTGAAATTCTGGCCAAAATTGATGGAAGTGCATCAGAAGCAATCTTAAGCAAGGAATTGAATTTTGAAACAGAAAGTTGAATTCCCAGTTGAAAATATTGTACCTATTATAACTCCGCAAATAAATACTTTAACAATGGACAGAATCCGTCATTTCAAGGTAAAAACTTCACCCATAGGGCTAATTGACTAAAATAGGAGAAATCTTAATTTCCGTCAGGAATTGAAACGAGATGTGTTAAAGGAAATGTTTTCACAAGTCTCGTCTATAAGAAATGCTGCTCATTCTTTCTTGCCCTTTTTTTCCGTCTCCTGAATCTGATCGATCATCTTACGAGCATAATGAAGTCGACTGGCTAAACTCCTGCAGCATCCATGTTTCTCAATGTTCTTTAGAGGGAATGTACGGAATTTCTTGCTCTCATCAATATACGTCGCGGCACCCATGAGAGGGCAAACGATAATCTTGGTGTGGTCTTTGAAAAAGTTTATCTGCAACAAAAAAAAAAAGAAAAATTTCCTTTAGAAAAACCGAGTCACAGTTCAATCAGCCAGGATATAGAAGTAACATAGCGAGGGTAAATTAAGTTTCACTTCAAAGCATTTTTTAGCTGCTCAATACAACTCTTTCACGTATTCCAAAATGCTTTAAACAGCTTGCCTTACTATATTTAGTACGCTTTTATTTTTATTTTTACTTTTTTTCAATTTTCATCTGATATAGAATTTGTTCAATAGAGGCATTTTACAAGAATTTTCAACTCCGTAAAGTTTCAAGCTGTTGTAAGTTAATTCCGTTTCAAAACATCTCTATGAGAAAACGTTAACAATTTCTTACCAGCTTTCTCAACCAATCAAATGACGAATCGAACGACTCGGCCACGTGCGTTTTCCCGCGCCTGGCGCCGCGATTTTTCTGCAGTTGTCTGTTGGGTGTTAGCTTTTACGTAGCCTCACAAAACGCAAAAATTCTCTAGAGAATTTGTGACGAGCCGAGGCAAGGTCTCCAAATCGTTTGACAAATCAATTACCAACAATAGACACTTAAGTGATTTGTTCTCTTACCTGTAGAGTGCCATTTGTAAGATGAAGTACAATGGCGTCCTTGGTACGAAACCACTGCTTCAAGAAAGGTAACCTTCCTGATTCATCTTCTTTAGCACCCTTAGAACCCGCTCCAGCCTACAAATATATAAATAATAGTTTAATCAAGGCAATCAATCTAAAGGACAGACCCAAATGTCCAAATGTTCAGGGAATATGGAGTGTGTGGAGATTTTGGGCTAGCACGGTTAGTCAAGTGGCTGAGCACACAATTTGACAAGGTAAAGGTACATGTAGGTTAAGTCTGCATACGAGCCAAGTGGCTCGTCAGGCCGAAGCTTATCTTGGTTTCAGTAGCATGAAGGGACTAGGAGTAATTCTACTCCCCCCCTGGATGGGATGCTAGTCAACCGCAGGGTTACCCCCAGCATTAAATTCGCTGGTACCCATTTAAACAACTGGACAAACGGACACAAAAATCTTGCAGGAGGATATACAATGCACACGCGCGGATTTTTTTTTTTCGCTTGAAAGCTTGCATGGTTGCCCACTAAATTACCTAATGAAGTTAAGTTCTGAAGATAAGATTGATGAACTTAAAGTTCTGTTAAGTGTATACATGCAGTTGCAACGCCTTTAGAAAGTTACATCTGTTAGTATTGCAGAGTATATGAAAACAATATTGATCAGAAAATATATACCTTTAGCAAGTGCTCATTCATGTAGCTAAGGAAGTACTTCAGGAGTCTAACTTTCTTTTCAAGGTATTCAGGATAGCCCTTTAAGGTGTGGTAATGTTCACTTCCTTCCTCGTCAATGTACTGGAGATTACTGCAGGAAAAAAACATCAATGCCATATTGCTTTAGAGCAGTAATGTATGACCACCGCAAGGCGTAACAAGGTGGCCTTCAGGTCTAGCCAACTGGTTTTATTTTCTCTGTGTGTTACAGCACTTGTGGTACTGCTTAAAGTTAAAAAAAATTCCTCTTTTATGAGTTATGCAATTGCCCTTATTTTTTAAATTAGTTGTGGGTGTATTACGTGGAATCCACATTTAGTAAAAACTTGATTCTTTGAACCTTCCAATTATATTTTGAAGCAGATCTTTGTTCTTGGCAAAACATTTTAGAAGACATTTACCCGTGACATATCAAACCTGTTGATTTTTCAAGGCAATTGTGGTTTGAAAAAATTGCAATTGCACTGTATTGCTTCGTAAACCATATAGGTAAAGTCTGCATATGAACCAAGTGGCCCATCAGGTCAGAGCTTATCCAGGTTTCTGTAGCATGAAGTGACTAAGAGTACACTGTATTTCTACTCCCCCCTGGATGGGATGCTAGTCCATCGCAGGGTTACCCCCAGCATTAAAGTCACTGGTACCCATTTATACACCTGGGTGGAGAGAGGCACTGTGAGAGTAAAGTGTCGTGCCCAAGAACACAAACCACCCGGACCACTTGATCCAAAGTCAAGGATGCTAAAAATGAGGCTACTGCTTGTTTGATTTTGGATAAAATGAAGAATTTGCTACTCACTCTCCATCCTGGTAAAGGATGAGCCTTGTCAGGTCATTGAAAAGAACACCAACACTGTTGTCACTTAGCTGATAACCAAAGCCATACTTGTCTGAATAATCCACCCATTTACCAACCCAGTACACCGGTGCATAAGCAGGGTCTTCTGCTTCATCTATTCAAAAATAACAATCACATTCAGTCAACTGTCGAAAATTCTCTGAGTTATTGATTACTGTTCAAAATGATCCATACATAACTGTCAGAGTATTATATCACAGCTGGCATCTTAGAATTCCTAGCCCAACTGCAAATTTCAGTAGTCCAGGGCAAATGAGACAAGCAAGGAGATCAAATGTTGCTTGTGGAAATACAGTTGAACCCTACCATTTCAAACCCTCAGGAGAAGTGAAACATAGTTCAAAATGGTGGGAGTTTGAAATAGCCATTAGTAAATAACTTAAACTGAAGGGCAAATCCAAGAAAAACAGTTTTAGGGTCGAATTAACCGAGTTTGAATTAGCAGGATCCAGCTGCAATGAACTTGTAAGTTTTGCTAATGATCAAATGGAAATTACCTTCGTTGATACATGTTCTGTGACATGGTTTAGTGTCCAGACATGCTGTGATGTGACTGTGGAGCTGCCCAAGGTAGCAATCTTTAGGAATCACTGTGACAAAAAAAGGTACAAAATTAATCATAAACTATATTTAAGAGTTCAAAGAATGCTGAAAAAAGGTAATTAAAGGGAAAATTGTTTGTAACTGTTAAATAGGATTAGAGTTAGAACTGCTTTCAGATTTAGTCTCAAAGTACCTTCTTGATTTTCATCTTTCAGCTCCTCAGCAACAGCTTCACCAGGCATAATCAGTTTACTTTCTGCACCACAAACTCTGATACCAAGTGATCTTCTATTACTAACTTTCTCTAAAAAGGCAGCCTTGTCTCTTCTTCCCGCAGTGGTAGCAGGACGAGTTTCTTGTGAGTTCAACTCATTGAGTGGCCTTCTAGACATACCAAGAAGATTTGAAGATGACCCTGTTGCAAACCTGGGCACCATAGTTAAGCTACTGACTGGCATGCGACTAGGTGTAAATCCCTTAAAGAAGTCGTCGTCAAGAACCTCTTGTAGACCTGGTCTTGTTGCGGGGTCTGGTCGCAATAGCTTTATGATTAAAAGTTGGGCTGTGTGCGAGACTTTTGAAGGAATGTAGTATTCATTTCTCTTGATTCGCTGGTATGTGTCTTTCAAGCTTGAGGTTTCAAAAGGTGGCTTGCCGACAAGAAGAGTGTACCTGTGGATAGATAATACTTATATGATAAGGCCTCTGTAATATACAGAACAGGTTGATTACATTTTCATGCATTAATGTTCATGCATTGTAGCCCTAGAATTTCTTGGTGTTGATCAGTGTTACCATGATTAAGAATGAACCAATTGACCAAAAAGCCGTTTCCCATTGACATATATATTCAGCCTTACTAAATTCCTGGCCGTCAATTTTTTCTCCATTCTGATTCTTACCAATAGTGCAAGGAATCTGTTGATTATAAATAACTCCTATGATGTAGCTATCAAAACTAAAACTCATTAAACTTTGTTTTGCATCATTCTTCTTTTATTTGTGCCCAAATCAAGTTTGAAGCAAATATTACTATTAACTATAATTTACTAATTGTTTCCCACAAACACTGGACACAGAACTGAAGAAGTGTTAACCATGAATTTTCAAATCTTAGTGCTTGATAATATACTTCTTAGTGCTTGGAAATGAGGTCAATTTCAGGCTTTAGTTTTGTGTTTGATATATTAATTTTTACATGTGTGATATGCAACAATATTGAATGTAAACATTTTCATCAGAGCAAGTATACAACCTCTTTCCCAGGATCTCTCATCTTACTACCCCATGGAGCGAGAGAGGAGAGACCCTGGTTAGGTCTGGTCACGTGCTTCTTTGACAATCCAGGGGTCCTCTCTAATGAGGCAATTTTTTGCATTGAGCTTTGTCAAATTCAAAGCAACGTATTGTGCTTGCAAACAGGTCTAATCAAATAGCTGGGCAATGGCCGGTTTGATACATCACATTTTGAAACAGAAAGAAACAAATTAATAAAAAAATTATTATTAACTTACAGAATACATCCCAATGACCAGACATCCACCTCAAAGCTATGTCCCTTCTTGTTGAGTACTTCAGGTGCAATGTAGTTAGGAGTGCCACACAGGGTTCTGAAAAAAAAAAATCAATAATATCAGACTCTATACATATAAAATCAAAAGGTAAAACTTGTAGTCCATGTCCTAGGAGTTGTAATGAAGCATTTGACAATACTTTTTAAAAAGATGGCTTCAAAAGAGTGTGTTCACCCTTTTTTATTTTCAAATTTTGAGATACAAACTTATAAAGACACCATATTCATGTTTGCATCTTTCCACCAAGGTGTATACATGTATATTAGCTCATTGAAATATTTATAAATGTCTACTATTCTGGCAGACTTGACAAATCTTGGTCTGAACTTTCATTCACTTTTTCTTTGATGCAAATCACATTTTCCTTTGTTACACAACTGTAATCTGTTACAGTACATGTACATAATTAACTAAGGTAACAAGCCTGAAACATTTATAAATTTTATAACCTTCACCATGTTGAATTTTCTTACTTTTTTCTTTCCCCATCAATCATCACTCTAGTCGCAAGACCAAAGTCCCCAATCTTGACATCCATTTCATCGTTTAGGAATAAGTTTCCAAGTTTAAGATCACGATGAATGATCTTGTTGTCATGTAGATATTTACAGCCTTCAACTATCTGCTTCATGAAGTAACGCACTTCGGGTTCAGTTAGGGCTTTTCGACGTTTATGAAGTTCCATCATGGACTGAAATGTGAAAACAAGAAAAAGAGGATGCTTAATTACACATGTATTAGGTAAAGTCTGCATACAAGCCAAATGGCCCGTCAGGCTGGAGCTTTTGTCAGTAGCAATTGAAGCAACTAGCAGGTATTTCTACTCCCTCCTGGATGGGATGCTAGTCCATTGCAGGGTTACCGCCCAGCATTAAATTCGCTGGTACTCATTTATACACCTGGGTGGAGTGGGACGATGCGAGAGTAAAGTGTCTCACCCAAGAACACAACACAATGCATCTGGCCAGGGATAGAACCCTGACCGCTTGATCCGGAGTTGAGCACACTAACCATGAAGCCACCACATGCACCTACGTAGTTATGGTGATCATTGCAATGCAGAATTGGTGCATCTCCCTTTTAAAACATTTTATAAACCTGCCAAGCAACTAGGCTTGATTTCCAGCCGCTGTTCGGGAAACGAGCCCACGCTCCTCCCACGAACTTCTCGGGGAGGAACAAAGACCAGATGCGAGAGAGCGGCGGAAATCAAAGCCTACCAAGCAACGTGACTAGATACATATGTGGAGAATTTAAAGGTACCAAAGACAAATGACCAACCACAAAGAAAACTTAATGTGGGAGAGTTAAGTGTCTTGCCCATCAGAACATTCTTATTTAGGGCAGCCTACAACTGTTTTGGCCTGACAATAACACCAACATGGGCACAAGACATGCAACAGGTTCAACAAATCCAACAACAGACTTTGTTGTTGTAAAGGTGGCTTGAAAAAAATAAAACAAATAATTCATCACCCCTTGTGCCAAAACATAAAATATTCATTTCAAAATGATAACATTAGATGGTCACAAATGTAAATGTGACATCTAATTTGACAACTTTGCCTAATAAAAATGTATATTTACATTTACTAGCATAAAATAAATTTTAAGCTCTAATCAAATGTGTTAAATTTTCTTAGTGAAACATGGTAAATGATAAAAAAACAGGGTAGAGCAAAATAATTTTAAAAATTTATGGACTGACACCGCTTCTATGTAGGTTAACTGAACTAGTAAGGATTCTTTTTCCTACTCTTACGTGGTAAGAATTCTTTTTATCAGAATGGGATTTAATTCTCATGCTTTAATTTGAATGTCAAATAAACCCAAGTTAATGTTTTGTTTCTTAGCTTCCTGTTTACACCAGGTGAACATGCAAATTTTTCCTTTAATATCAGCTGAGCCTCATTCTGCATAAATAACACCTTAAATAATCACAAGTCTTGCTTTTGAGGGTAGAAATTTTCTACATAGCCAGTTCATGTATATCAATTTGTTTCAATTCTGACATTCAAAAACGGTGTATTTTTCCAATATATCTTAACTACAAATGTAGAAAAGAAATTTCTAGCCTTAGATGAAAAAGAAGCCTTTTTTGTCTTAGGCCATTAGGATCCTATTTCCGCCATTCTGCATTGTTCATGCAATATTCATCTTCTAGCTCTATGTGGAGAAGCAACAGGTGTCCGTAAAAAAAAAGTGTTAGTTCCTGTAAAACTTCATCTAAAGCAACACGCTTATGACCGAGTAATTTAGCTTTCCTAGTGAGCAAGTGAAAAAAACTTAAAACAAACAAGGAATATTTTATAATAACAGCTGAAACGTAAACTGGAGAACAAAAGCAAAACTTAACTGTCAGCTTACGTGGATGTTTCAAAGTTTATGAATATTAAAAAAAAATAATACATTAACACTAAATCTTCTACTTGTTGATCCTTTGTGGCATCTAAAATCAGTATTTGCGGCTAAAACACTCCCTTTTCGAACTCTTTTCGCGGTAACAAACGGCTTTTTCTTTTTTTCCTTCAGCGTCCCACTTCGACAAAAGCAGAGGAGATGGTTTAATTAAATATCCGATGAAAATACATGTACATGAAGCTTTTAAATTAAACGTAATACAACAAGTAGTCGATGCAAAATCGGAAGCAGTGTTAAAAATCATAAAAGCTTACCCTTCGTCTGCATAACTCCAACAGGATGTAAATATAGTCTGCATCCTCAAAGAACCCACGAAACCCAACGATGTGCTTGTGTGTTTCTGATTTGAAACCCACTGAACGATGGATGGCTATCTCCATAGACATCTACACAAATCGGATAATAATTCAACGATCAGAGAAATATCAAAACATTTAGGAGTCAAAAGCAAGCTCTACAACGCGTCTGATCGAGTTTTTAGGCGATTTTCCTTGCTTACCTTTTCTTTTTGATGTGGCTTCGTCAACATGGTCTTCGAGATGATCTTGCCGGCCAAGATTTCCTTGGTCTCCATATCTGTGAGTTCGTAGCATTTTGCAAACCCACCCTGTAAAATCGTGTAAAACAAGAACATTTACGACAAATTTAGATACCTCACTAGGAGTCTAAAATGAACTTGCGATCAAAGGTTCGTTTGCTCGTGTTGATTCAGGATTTTTAAATGACCGTTGGTGGCGATTGTAACACACCTTGCCGAGAAAACGGCCCCGTAGATAACGTTTTTTTGTCGTAGGATCCACAATATATTGGTCCAAATCCTTTGCAACTCTTGCAGAGCTGTATTTATCTCTTGTAGCCGCTTTATGCATCTTCAATCTAGTCGCTCAACGAGGCCGTCCAAAGTCTGCCAAAATCTCAACAATTCAGTGTATAGATAAACCAGAAGCAAAGTTCTACGATACAAAATTACGTGTTTAGCTTCTACCTTGATAAAAAAATTTTGAATATGGCGAAAATTCTGAGCAAACTTCTCAGTAAAGATTTCACGAACGAGCGCCGTGTTCTCGTGGAAGAAATGGTCGCTTCGAACGAAGAGATCGACAGTTTAGAAACCATTCAAACAAACTGCGTTTGAATCATAAGCCAATCAGATCCTTCGACGGCACTGAAGATGCGACTTTTTGACCAATGAAATTGTCGCGTCACGCAACAAAGAAATTTCCATGACTATTGTGCCAAATCATGCGTTACACGGCAACGGGAATTTAAATTAAATTTAAATAAATTGACCAGAACAAAAAATAAAACCGATATTTTTGGGCATTGAACGTTGCCTCCTCCAGTGATGAAAAAAAAAAGGATATACATAATGTTGTGGACATTCTTTCTCCATCTGCATAGAATAATGTCTAATGTTCACAATGACAAAGTCCTCCTTTGTTTTAAGATTTTAAAACATCTACAGCTGCAAAGTGTAAAGAAACTATTTTTAATTAATTAAAGAAACATTTGAGATTTGTGCGTAAACTTAATCCATTCTCATTTCTCTCACTGCAAAATTCTATGAACTATTTATAAACACTTATTTTATTTTGATGTAAGAAGAGATTGATTTTATCTTTTATCAACCAAACTAATTAGATTACAGTAAAACCTGATCTCTGCATTTTTATTTTTCCAAACTCCAACAATATTTTACAACATTCGCACATATTTGTTCAATCTACCCCGGGGCAATCTTTTTGTTTTGTAAAACAAAATAATATTAAGAAGTCACATGGAGAAAGACACTGACTACAATATCCCTTTTATCTATGTAAAAAAATTCATATTATTTTAATCTGCAGGTTGAAGCACAAGTCTCCAGGTTTTAAGTTTTCCTGCTCTTATCTTTGAGAACTATTTTCTTGGTATTTGAGTATGCAGCACCAGCTGTGACTTGAAAGCTTAGATCACTACCATGAAAATATACTACAAGTATATCTTCTATAATGTGGTGGGGGGGGGGGGGGAACAGAGGGGCAGGAGCCTGGGAGAATAGGAGAGAGGAGGTGGGAGAGAAAAGGGCAGGAAGTGGGAGTTTCAAGAGGGCAGGAAGCCTGGAGAGAAATGAAAAACAAAATGCTAATTTTTGTCATATTTCATTAAGTATTCAAATTCTTTCAAAAACAAGAACTCAAAATAGTATTTGACTCGCATTTAGCTTATTTTGGGACTTCTGAGCCGACAAGGAAACAAAAATTCACCCTTGGGCTAAAAGAATTGAGGCTTACTTCTGGTAAAATTGGAAACCCTTTGGTAGTGGTTACATCATAAGTAATAAAGTGTGAGTGAGAGAAGTAACGCTGAAAACGAAGGAAAAAAGGAAAAGGAAGTGCCTAAGAATAAATTTCTGCAGCTAAATGACTAGGATGTGTTTTGAGTCTCCGAATTTATGGGAGACCAGAGCAGGACAGACAAGGGCGGGAATTGGGAGATCAAGGTACGGGAAGCAGGAGAGCAGGATACAGAAAGTGGGAGGTTCTGATCCCCCTGTCCTCCCTATAATTATCTCAAAAAGTACTTACTTTATTAGACCAATTTCGATATATTAAAATTCAGCCTAACACAATAGACCTCAGCACAAGGCTCAGGGGAATAAACCCCACAGACTCTGTAGTTATTCCCCAGAGCCCCATACTGAGGTCTATTGTTTAAGGCTGAATTTTAATATATCAAAATTGGTCTATTGAAACTTGGACAAGCTAAAAAAGTGTGTTGACATAATTTTTAAACAGTTAATAAGTTTCTTGTATACTTGCAACTGACAGGCTTTGTCATTGTTATTGTTGCCATTGTTTATTGCTTTTGCTGTTCTATGTCATTTTTTTGTTTATTTTGTTTGGTTGGTTTTGGTTTTCATAGCTTTTGTTTTTGCCACATATAATTATTGTACCCCCCAGCCTCTTCCTGAAAATGGAAAGTCATAAAGTTGAACTTTCCATTCAACCATCTTGGACTTCTTTTGAATACCACCCCATTAATCATAACCAAGTCACTAGGTTCTAAAGACCATTTTCAATGTCTATGGCAATCTGACAGCAATCTGACAGCAATCTGACAGCAATCTGAGCATAATTGAAAACTGAATAAATGTTACATGTGACTTGTGCTGTGCTAGCCTATGTTATGTTGTTTCCATTGGAAACAAGCAAAGAGACTTACCTACCTGCAAGAAATAAAAGAAATACATAGAATGGGAAACAGAATACTTACAGATACCTGTCTGTCTGCGATGTTACTGCAGAGTGGGAAATCCCTTCACGGTATGGAGCCTGGGCACTGATTGAGCCTGCATTTGAAACGATCTGCGTTTACGCCCATTCTGCATTTGTGGTTCATTTGCCTTGCACTGTAGTGAGTCATCATGGCGGCCGACGTTTCTCGGTTTGTGTTGAAAACAATTTCTCTTCTAAATTTAGAAAGAAAAGCAGAAATCGAGGAAACAAGAACTCTGCAAGAAAACATAAGTCCAAAGGAACTTCAAAAAAGGGGTGTCTGTCTACTGAAACTTCGTATTCGAGCGCGGAGAACAGGTTTATATGGAAGGTCGCTTTTGACTTTTGAAATCAACAAACCGGGTACAGATGGAAAACTACCTTCGCATTCTCTTACTCCAGGTAAATAGTAGACCACAATGGTGTTCCTAAATAATAAAATTTCTCTTCTCAGGGAAAGGAGTTTTTTTCTTACGCAAAAGTTTCCCTTGGTTCCAGAGCCACGGAGTTTGTAAAACCTTATGTTACCATATATGATTTTACTGTAGATGAACTGTATTTATCATGTATTCTCTATTTTCCAATTGCCCATAATTCACTCTGTTTGTCCCCCAAATTTTGCATAAACTATTGTTGTGAAATGCTCTTGGGAATATGCAGACCTCCCAAGAGTATTTCACAACAACAGTTTATGCAAAATTTGGGGGGCAAACAGAGTGAATTATGGGCAGTTGGAAAATAGAGAATATACTTTGTACGAAGTTTAATTTAAATTAAATATTCATTATGCATGACCCCATAAGCTACTGAACTTTAATTTTTATAGCCTGCATATCAAACACTCCCATACAAGCCCAACAACTTAGGCCGCACAAAGGAGTTTTTTTGCATTTGGCCGTGCAAAAAATGGGGCGTTATCATGCGTTAATTAAGGTTGTTTGTCTGTCTCTCTGTCTGTCTACACACAAAAAATGCAGGATATTGTATATTTGATAAGGCTAATATTACAAGTGAATAAGCTTATATGAAATATCAAATATTTGAACTATGGAGAAAGATATGAAGACATGATTGATCATTATACGCACAACTAGTATTTTTTTTTAAATAAATTTTTTTATTTCATGCACAACAAATTACTTTACAATAAGATACTAAAAATGAGTCAAAGAAAAATGAAACTACTTGCAATGCGATAACAGTAACAAAACAACACTTGTGCTACTAAGAACAATACTAATACTACGATACAATACAATTACTTAACAAATTGATAAATTTAATTAAGTTACTTACAAATGGATAGTAACAGTGTTTGCATTTGCACAGCTAGCCTCCAATAATTTATTTTTCAAAAAGTTGGACCATTTTTTGTTAAAAGAAGGTAGTTTATTTGTCGTAATCACGATGTATTTTTTTAATTCAATTTTTTCTTTAACAAAGGTTACAAAATCTGTGAACTGGGGTCTTATTTCATCATGTACTGCATTAATATAAAGAAAATGTTTTCCAATCATGATCAAGTGATTTAGGGTTAAACTGGACGAGGTGTATCTTAAAACAACATGTATAATTTCGTTTTGCTCCAAAGCAATGTTTCCTCCACATGTAGTGTGGTACCACTTTGTAAATTTATTCCAAAAGGATTCAGCAATTGGACATTCCACAAATAAATGGAGTGGTGTTTGATTAATGTCATGGCAATAAGGACAATCTGGTTGTTGTTTCGTTTTCATCTTGTACAGAATTTTATTTGTATACAGAATATTATGAACTATTTTATATTGAAACACAGATAATTTTACCTCACTTGTGACATGAAAAGGAAGTGAGTAGATTTTTTGTCTTTCTTGAAAGATAAAGCCACATTCAATGAGTCTTCTCTCTGCAGTTGGAGGAGGGAAGTGCTGGTGATTGAGTAAAGTATTGTAAATTGTTTTGCATGTGAGCTTTTCGATTGCAAGTGTTACGTATTCAGTTGATGGTAGAAGACATTCCTGCTTTAGCATAGTTTTCCATTCCTGTGGTATTGCAGATAGAAGACTGTAATACTGTAGAAAAGTACTCTTAACGTATTTCTGCGTGAAGGTTGTAAAAGTCATCAAGGTGTTGCTTTCGTTGTCAAAAAGGCATGAGAGATTTTCAATGCCCACTTTTTTCCAACCAGGGAAAAAAACAGATGACTTGTTTGCTCAAATAAACTGATTGTTCCATATTATTCGATTTAACACTTCTCCTTTTGTTTTCGGGTTAGTGCTATTAATTTTCTGCCAGTGGGAAATTATATCTCGATAGAATTTTGGTAAGTTTTCATTCAGGGGTAAATAATTAATGTGATAGTTACACCAGAAAAGAAAGTTGCTGCCTACATTGGAAAGTAAGGATAGTGGGATAAATTTGCATGGTCTTTTATCGTTAGCGCATAAGCGCTTTACCCAGACTATCTTTAATGATTTATCAAATAATGTAAAATCTGACATATCAAGTCCTCCCTCCTTCTTATTTTTGATTATAGTCATTTTTTGGGGGTTTTGGATTCTTGTACTTCTATATGTTATCGAATATTATGTTATTTACTTTATCGGTAAACCCTTTTGGAGTGTCTAACATGCTGCAGATAAAAGTTAGTTTGGATATTGCCAATGTTTTGTCTATATTTACTCTCCCATATATAGATATGTCTGGAGACGACCAAATGTTCAGTGTCTTTTTAAGTTTAGGCAACTTTTCAAAGAAGTTTCTTTCAGTGGCAAGTTCTTCATCATCAATTTTAGATTTAGAATGGCATCTTTTCTCTGATGTAATGATCCCAGCCAAAGAAGTATTTGAAGTATTTGAAGGGGGGATAAAGTTAAATCAGGGCTTTTTTTGTACTTGAAGGGAGGTGATTTTATTAATTCTGGTTCATTTTTGCACCAACCATATTTCCTTCCATTATTGTATATAAACAAGGACTGGCACTTAGTTTGAGTCAACTGGCCTACAAACTTGTTACTTTGAGAGTGAATTGTATCAACAAAAGACTATTTTCACTAGTGCTGGAAATACTTTTTCTTACTTAGAAGTGATTAACAATTTAAGTGATAAACTGAAAAATCAATCCAAAGTCATACACAAAGTAATACTTTTAAGAATACTTAGCAGTGATTATTGGACAATTGTCAATGATGAAAGTACACATATTTGTTTCATATCAACGCAAGTGTGGAAAGTCCATTTCAGCAGGAAAATATACCAAATCAAATGAATTAACAACAACAACAAGGTTTATTTGAACTGTAAAATTAACTTAATTACTAATTAATAAATAAATTAAAAAATTAATTCATACATATACAGTTGCTGGTCACCCAAAATAACTAAAGAGCTAAACTAGTTGGGTATATATTTCAAAACAAACATGGTCTGTAAACAAGATTTTCAGGACAAACTACTATTTCATTTAGTTACTCAGATATGATGTCCAAACATACTGTAAAATTAATTGAACAATATTAAAAAAAAAGTGGCCAAGGGTGGACTGTTGTTTCCAGCACTGCACCTGTGACATCAAGAACCCATTTAAAAGCATAGTCAGTCATAACAGGTGTCACTGTACATGTAGCCTTCTCTCCTCTCCCCACAAAGAACATACTTGCAGGGTACTCTCTGCACACATTATGGTTCTTAATGACAGCCCTGTAAACGTATAGATAGGGTAAACATTTTTTAATAATATATTTTATTTTAGGTGATATAGTTGGACTTGGTTGGTTAAATGCCAACCAAAAAGCCAGTGACATTGCCTCTGGAATCGTTAGCCGTGTAACCCAGACAGCTATAACAGTAGCATTTGATGAGACAGCTGACAGCCTTGCATTTGATGATGACGGGCCATTTAAACTTATCAAACTAGCAAATGACATTACTCACAAGAGGATCAAAAGGTTTGCGAGGAAAAATGTTCTAATAAAAGTTCCTTATCTAGTGCATTATCTTTCTGATTTCTAATACGATAAACATCCAATTTCGACATATGATACGAATGTTTTGTTTCTGAAAATATCTTTGCACCCCATTGAAGGTATTTTAATTTGCGGTTAGAATTTGCCCTCCCCCCCCCCCCCTCCCCTGCCCCGATCTGTCTGGAAATTCCATTTTATCTTCATACTTTCCTTCAAAAGTTTTGTATTTTAAGACCTTCCACTCCCTCCGCATTTCCATTGACCTTGGAGCTTACATTTTTACATATGCAAGCTGAACAAGTCTGAAGCAACCCCAGATGAACCAATTGCAATAAAATTTAGCTTTGAAATTTTTTGATTTTGGAAGCCAAAATGTTTTAATAACATTGTAAGTTGTTAACTGTCTAGGACTAATCTGCTGCTTTTTGACTTTTAGCGCCCTTGATACTTTAACTAAGTACAGAGAGGGACCTGCTGCTCACTTAATCGATGTGCTGTTTGGACATTTGTCTCCTGGGTCGCCATTACAAATAAGACCTTTTACTGAAGGAGGGGAGAAGCCTTGTGTGTTCTTCAATCCTGATCTTGATGATTCACAAAGGCAAGCTGTGAAGTTTGCTTTATGTCAGAGAGAGGTAGCCATTGTTCATGGCCCCCCTGGAACTGGAAAAACCACGACTGTGGTCGAGATCATTATCCAGGCAGTCAAAAATCTCAACATGAAGGTGAGGTTTAATATCACTCAGTTTGTTGGGATAGCTTATCTCTAGATCAGTGTAGCTGAATAGTGTTTTATCATGAACACCACAGTAATTTTGAATTTGAAATACTTGGACACCTCTCTGAAGTGTAAAACTCAATATAAAATGGACACCTATACAGTACACATACTGTGAGTGATCTCCTAGGGTGCATTTCATTGGAAACAGGGATGAACTGAAGAATCCACTCCAGGCATGGATTCTTTGGTTCCTTTTATGCATCATGATCAGAGTGATCTTCAGTTTATTAATCTTTTTATTTAAGAAACACAAAAGCCATTTTTGAATTTAAGAATCCAATCGTGGATTTTCCCAAAGAAATGCACCCTTAATTGAACAATTCAATCTCCAAAGCAAATGTCCTCATCTTTACAGCATATGCAGACCTTGATATGTACAGAAGACAGCTCAATCTGTAATTTGAAAAGAGAAGACACCTCAGACCTCATACGTTCTTATTGTACACTGAAAGGGAAGTTCCAAGCCTGTTCCAGTTAGTAGTTGGGGAGGAGCAAAAAAAAAAAGGCGAGCAAGAGAAAAAATTAGGAAGGGATCTTTTCCCTTCCTTGCCTTTGTCCTCCCTCATTTTTCTCTCGCTCACCTCTTTTCTTTGCTCATCCCCAATTCCTGAGAGCCTGGAAAAGGCTAGGAAGTTTCCTGCCCAGGAACTCAACACCACTGCAAAAGCCAGCCTACAGATTTGAGGCCACTGCATAATAATTATCTAGACTGGCTATTATTAAATAATACTCATTCGAGTAATGATTTGATGTGGTTTTATGACAGGTTCTAGCTTGTGCACCTTCAAATGTTGCAGTAGATAACATGGTTGAGAAGTTGGTAAAAGGCAAACTAAAGGTAAGAGAAAAAGAATTCCATTTTTCACTTGCATTCACTGAAAGGTTCATATGGTATTTTCTGGACATTTTCAGCAATTTAAAGTGCCCAGTAGAGCTTTATTATTTTAACAACAAATTGCTTAAACATCACGTGGACAATATTGCTCCAGTGATTTGGTTAAACGTCGGTTCACAAACTGCTGTTTATTAAAATTCTTTAAAAACTCTATAAACACCGTGAGAACTAAAATAAAATATACAAGTAAACAACAAATGAGCTTGCGAAAATAACAGGATATAAATACATTTCACATGCTTCGAAAGTTGCAAAAGTGAAAGGAGAAAACTTAAGATCGATTTACAGTAACGGTAAAACGATGCCGTATACAACTTGACTTTATCTAAAACCTTAAGACTTAAATTTACAATTCAGAAGCGGTGAAGCTGAACTTAAACGACTAAAGATACAAACCGCTTACATAAACGAAGTAAAATAGCGTAAAAAAATAATTACCTTGGTGCTGCCTTGATCACCAGAACAATGATAAACTTGGAGAAACTTGTTAACTTGCGGTGAATTAACAGATCTTGCGTCAACTGATCTTGCTAACGAAAAAGCTACTTTTTTATAATGCTAGTTGGGTGTGGCGGCGCTACGCGTGTGCTTTCGCGACACCACAGAACTTACTAGAAAGACCTAGAAACAAGGATAGCGTACACGCGAAACAAATACGCATGAAAAAGCCTTGAATAACTGAATACACGTACAAATAAACTTCCAATGACTTAAAAATAGTACTCTCAAGGCTACAAAGTATAGTAATTGAGCGTAAAACAGCTTAAATTAGAAACCCGTTGAAAACTTGCGCAATGTTGCACGTGCAAATTTGTTGCAGAGGCGTGCGCCGTTTCAAGTGTCGTACATCGTGCGCGCACAACTTAACTGCTGTAGCTACAGACAATCATTGACATTTGGTAACTGAGTTCATTTTTCTAAATTTGTCAGGTTGTGAGGGTTGGTCATCCTGCTCGTCTGCTCAGTGTTGTTCAAGAGCATTCCCTGGATGCCTTGCTGTCTAATTCTGAAGGCACAGCCATTGTACGAGATGTGAGAAAGGATATTGATGACACACTGGTATGAACATTGTCCAAGTTCATTGTCAATTTCACTGTATTCTTCTTCAGTCTTAGATTTCAATTGTTTGCGGTGGCATAGTGTTGAGGGTAATGGCTTTCTGATCCAGGGGTTCTGGGTTCAAATTGCCCCTCCCTTCCAATAGACGGACTTAAATTTCATGATCCTGAATTCAAGTCCTCCATGCTTTGTGAATAACCCCCTGGTCAGCCTTATACTAGGAGGATACAAGCAGCACTGGAATAGAAGATGAAAAGCAGAGAATTACCTTAACTTACTGCTAGCTGCAGCTGGCAGCTCAGGTCACTTTAGCCATCGCAAACCCAAAAGGGCAGTATGGCGCCCATGTTTCATGCCATTCCCTAAAAGTGTCTCACCTCATAGACAGTCTAACTCGCTGCTGTCTAACTGGCAACTCTGTATTTACTAATTTACACACAGGCAAAAGTAAGAAAGTCAAGAAATCTCTCAGAAAAGAAGCATCTTAAACAAGAAATAAAATCACTGAAAGGAGAGCTCAAACTAAGAGAAGACAAAGCCATAACAGAAATTCTAACCAAAGCTGATGTTGTCTTGGCAACCAATACTAGCGCATCCTCGGACGGCCCGCTTAAACTTGTGAAGCTAGAACATTTTGATTTGGTTGTTATTGACGAAGCTGCACAGTCTCTTGAAGCTGGCTGCTGGATACCGTTACTTCGGGCGCCAAGGTATGTAATGCCAGAGGTAAACTATGATATTAGTACAGAGAAATCGAGAGAAATATATTGCCATTCTGTTTCCATCTCTCTTGTCTTGAAAGTTTGTGTTGATGTGACTTGAAATTATAACCTACTCTCTCTTCCTCTTTCGTCACCCCCATTTCCCTGTTCCTTAACGGCTTGCTAAACTTTGGTTGTAAGGGGAACTGTAGGCTACTTGGAATTTCAGCCACGTTAATACCAGTCATCAAAGATTTAAAGGGAGAAGGTAGCGAAATTATTGACATGACTGTATAGCAGTTCTGAAGAGCGGATTTTTTTTTTTTTTTTTTTTCAGGTCCTCAATTACCCTTCCACCCCAATCCTGACCCCAGAGAACATTTTCAAGGAAATAAACCCTTGGGGCGAAGTCCTCCCCCCCCCCCCCCTGTAAACTTTCACCCAACCCTGGGATAAGGCCCAAAATTTTCTACCGATGACGCGGCTCGACAGGGATGCGTGTAGCATCCTGATTGGCTGTTTCTCAGTTTTGGAGTTTTTCCAGGGCAACGAACAACCAATGAGACTGTACGAATCTCTGTAGACTGCAGAACCGCGTCATCAGTGGGGAATTTTTTGGGTCCAGTCTCCCACGTTCCTTGCGCGGAGACTTATTGTACATGTGAAGAAAGTAAGGTGAGTTAAGCATTTACTCAGGCTCCGATTTAAGCGCTGTTTTCTGCCATCACAGGTGTGTTCTTGCTGGTGATCATCTCCAGTTGCCTCCAACAATCTTATCAACGGAGGCGGCTAAACAAGGTCTAGAAGTCACGTTAATGGAGAGACTTATAAAACTACTGGGAGATGGCGCCGTACGCATGTTAACTACTCAGTATAGGTTAGTAAAAAGATAACACATGGTGCGTTCAGAACACCACCCAGCGCACGGTGCCTAGATTGATGTAAAGACAACCCGGGCTATAGACACTTGCTAAGACCTGTCTTGAATAAAAAGAGTCTGCATATGAGCCAAGTGCCCCATCAAACCGGCGCTTATCTCCGGTTTCTGTAGCATGAGATGACTAGGAGTATTTCTACTCCCTCGTGCTAGTCCATCGCAGGGTTACCCCCAGCATTAAGTTCGCTGGTACCCCTTTATACACCTGGGTGGAGAGAGGAACTGTTGAGTAAAGTGTCTTGCCCAAGAACACAACACAGCGTCCTCGGCCAGGGCTCGAACCTCGACCACTGGATCTGGAGTCTGATTATGAGGCCGCCACACCTCCGACTTCGGCTTCATCTCTGTTTCTCTCTGATCGCTTCTCGTTTCTACCAAACCACTAAGGAATCAAGACTCCAAGTCTATAGCTTTGCATTTTACATAAAATGATATTTTTTATACACAGTTAGAGAGTTTTGTGCATCATGGTATTCTAACCCATTTTATCGCGAAATGATGACTTAAAATCATGTTCAGGTATTGATTTTTTTTACGATATTTGACTTTCTTCACACAGAATGAATGAGGCGATCATGAAATGGTCGTCAGAGAAACTTTACGAGGGTCGACTAAAGGCAGACAGCTCCGTCAAATCTCATTTGCTGAAGGATCTTCCAGGAGTACAGGAAACAGATGACACGTCACTTCCGCTTCTATTGATAGACACCGCCGGATGTGACGTCAGAGAAAAGGAGGTGGAAGATGAAGTATCGAAAGGGAATGAAGGCGAGGCTGACATCGTGGCTGCGCATGTTGTGGCACTTATTACCGCTGGACTTCAGCCAAGTGATATCGCCGTCATCGCTCCTTATAACTTGCAGGTGATTGAACGGAAAACACATCATTTGGGTAACCAACGGGAGTTATGATTGGTGGATGGTTGCCTTGGAAACTGGAAACCAATGATAATGAGCAATGTAAACAGTTTAAATGTCTTAGTGCCTAAAGCTAGCGCTTGATTTCCCAAACGGTTTCAGGACTGGTAAAGACTGAAGTTAAGTAGCTGTTACAGAGATACGTAACGTACCGTTACCACTTGATTCAGTTGTGGCATCTTTTTGACAAATTTTTTTTGACAAATTTTTTCTTGGCTTCTATTTGAACTGGCTTATCAAGACATGGGAACTGTCGAGGGCGGAGATTTTCAGTTGTCAAATTCACTCTACAGTCTTGTGGGAATTTCAAAAGTCTCGACCTACGAACGTTTGAAACCACTGAGCGGCAAGTTGTCGCAGTTTGATAGGTTATTTGAAACGGAAGCCATCAGAAGTTGTCAAAAAGATGTCAAAACGATGTCAAAATACCAAGAACTTTCCTAGGAGACAACGGCAAAGCACGGAGCATGGTAAGTTATCGAATACAGTTCTTATAAAGCAACGATCTTTCCCTTCTAGGTGGAGTTGCTAAGACTGCGTCTGTCGTCGACATACCCAGCGCTAGAAATAAAATCCGTTGATGGCTTTCAGGGAAGAGAGAAGGAAGCTGTTGTGATATCCTTAGTTCGCTCCAACAAAAAAGGTAATTTAGATTAATCTGGTGCTTTTTTTTCGGTTTTGCAGCCTGTTTTTCTTGTTGCTCTCTTCACAATAAACCGTGCGGGACTCAATCAGTCATGAAAAATGAAGTGAGGAGCATTCTAGGGAAACAGTTGGAAATGCTAGTGTCTCTAAATTTTGAAATATTATAATTTTGAAATATCGTTTCTCAGAAAAGAGAGATTTATGTGGAAGAACAGTCCTCAAGCCCAGCAACTTTTCGTTTTTCTGATGTTTTGTCGAGAATACATTCTGTACACTAAGAACCTTGGTTTAAACGCCATTGTTATATACAGGATATATAACTGGAATTGTATCCCCAACACCGAGTGTTCTCATGCATTGGCTTCTTCGAGGTCACATGACATCTAACAAAATAACTGTTTCCCGCCAAAAGTATCTGAGCGGTAACATTACAAAATCTTTGTCGTCAGAGGGTAACAGAATGTTCATTAAACACCGCCGTTGATTTGTTTTCACATTACACCTTGTAATGTCTTCGTTGCGCTATATAACAAATCACTTAGTGACTGGTCCCTCGCGAAACCAGTTAATATTGTTTCCCTCGAATCTCAATATTTCTCGGCTCCACCACCGGGAAATATTGAGATTCTCGGAAACAAAATCACTTGTTTCTCTCGGGACCTGTCATGAAATGTCTTCCCGGGCTTGCTGCAAATTATGTTTCCTGCACTTCTCGCCAGTTGCGTGTTCCGCGCGTTTTACCGCAAATTATGAATGTTTTTTTTTTTTTCCTCGCCTGTTAAAGGTACACGATGTTGTTAGAAAATGCTCTTGTATCTTTGCTTTTAGGAGAAGTTGGTTTCCTTGCCGAACACAGACGAATCAACGTTGCTATAACCCGAGCCCGACGCCATCTTGCCATTGTAGCCGATTCGGAGACTGTTAGCCATGATGACTTCCTTAAATCTCTTGTGAAATACTTGAGCAGTGAAGGCGAGGTCAGATCTGCTCACGAGTATCTTCAGGATTCGCTCACGACGGCGGTTGATTCTTGCTCTAACGAACATGGTGAAGTTCTGTTGACCCAAACGACAA
This sequence comes from Orbicella franksi, assembly GCF_964199315.1. Lineage (NCBI taxonomy): Eukaryota > Metazoa > Cnidaria > Anthozoa > Scleractinia > Merulinidae > Orbicella > Orbicella franksi. Next base: position 24,792,921 of record NC_138154.1, read on the forward strand.
GAGACTACAAGAAGAAAAAGGGTTTAAATGCAAAGAAAACCATCATTCTTAAAGAAAACGATGTCAAAGAGAGAGAGAAGTTAAAGGTAGTAGAGGCCGTAGAGAACAGAGCAATAAATAGTGAAGTTGAATCCAGTACAACAGAGAATGTCTCACAGCAAGAGCCAGTGAATGTAACTCCTGAACCACCGGCTGTTAGTGAAAGAATCCCTTCAAAGCCAGGCGAGAAAGACATAAACGAACCTCTACTACCTGGTAGTAATACCGCGACGGCAAAATACAGCCGTGAAACTCTTGAGAAAGAAATTGTGGATTTTATTCAAGATGGGTCCAAGTTTGAGCTCTCCTTTCCGAAGACCTTGAACTCCCAGCAAAGGTTTGATGTTCATAGCATTGCGGAGAAGTTGTCGCTCTGCCATGAAAGTAGAGGAGAGGGAAAAGAGAGATATATTGTGGTTAGAAAAGCCAAACCAGCGTCAAAAGGTTTGTTTATGGAGTCTATGAGTTCCTTGCTCCTAGAAAAGAGAAAATTTGGAACCAGGGTGAAAGAAATAACTTTATTTAAGTGTCATATGTATTTAGCAATGTTGTGCTAATTGGAGACACTTAGAAGTCAATTTGATTTAGAATTTTAATCTATAGGAGAAAAGACTATGGGAAAGAGGTTGCCAGTGTCTTGACTTGCTTATGGAAAACACTCTAATTTCTTCTCGCGATCAACTTTTCCCTGCTCAAGAAAGTCCAGAGAGTCAACCTCAAACATTCCATACTGATAACAAAACGCCCCAGAGATTTGTTTGTAATAATGGGTCGGAATTTCTTTTGTCTTACCTCATGAAAAATTCCAAATCTTGCTTGTGGTAATCTGAGACAAACTGTTTCTTGAGCAGGAGGGAAACTGACCGCAATGGGCGATGTTCTAAGGGAGGATAGGAGGAAGTATGATTGAAGCGATTTTGACAATTTCAATAGCCTAAGTATTCTCCCTATACTTCTTTCCCCCGACCGGGTTTGCCATCTGTGTGATACGATTGATAAACAATGGTAGTTCTAGTCAGTTCACATATGTGATGGAAAGAGCTGCATGGAAACTCAACATGCAACAGCTGCCAGCCAACTCTTAAGGTGTATGTTGATGCCGAATTTGAAAAAAAGAATTCTTTGTTTTTTATTTTTTTTCCTTTGTGACTACAGATAATGAAGAGGATTCTGAACTAGTCACTACTTGCTCTTTGTGCAAAAAGCGAGTACCGAGCTGTAATCTTCAGCTTCACTCGCTGCGCTGCGAGCAGATAATGAGATCAAACTTGGGGGAAAGCAGCAAAATGGAGCGGAGTGAGGAAACACGCGCTGGAACAATCTCCAAACTGCAGAAAAACAAGGCAAAAACAAATAAACCTTCTCCCAAACAACCAGAGGAAGACTTCGACAAGATGTTGGCTTCGTTCACCAAATTAGACACCCAATGTGCCTTTAATGGGTGTAACCAGAGCATAAGAACTTTGGGACAGTTGTGCAAATGTTGTGAAAGAACTTATTGTTTGTCGCATCATATCCCTGAGGTTCACGGCTGCGGAGAAGCGGCTAAAGTGAGAGCTAGGCAGCTTGCCAGCAAGCCAAAGAGTGCTAAACCCAAAGCTTTGGACGCTAATCGTAAAGTGCTGCTTCATCGGAAGCTGGATAAGAAACTGGTCGAAATGTCAGGACAAAGAAAATCTAAACGTAAAGACAGAGACCATTAGTAAATACTCGTAAGAGCTCTTATTATATCTCTCAGTTATTACACGCGCTGTGATTGGTCAATTTAGCGAGCCGTGGCCCCTCTAAAATTTAAAGCTGTTACCAAAATGTACCACCAAGTGACGTTTATGACAGGTAAAAAACTTAGTCCGGGTGCCCGTGACCGACTATGGCCGTCCCGTTTACTTGGAAAGCTAGCAAATTTTAACTTTACCAGAATTATTCCATGGACCTTGGTAGTTAATGCTAGGGTGGCAGTGGAAACTCTCGAGTGGGCAGTTTGTAGTTACATGTGTGAAAACATTTGCAACGCTAATGTGGGGACTGGAAGTAACTCTGTACCACTAGTTGTATAGAGACTATGCTAAGAATCAAACATATTTTGGGAATAGCTGTTTTCCTCATATGCTCACGTTGTCTATGGTTGTGAGAGCTGTCTAAGAGATGTGAGAGATGTAATATTGAAATTTATTATATGGAGAAGAGTGTTTTACTGGGAACTAAACCACTCGTAGATTCCATCCGCCACTTCATCCGGGACCCGAGTGGCGTATTTTCCGTATGTCACCTTTGTGAGTGTCGTATCGTTCAATGACGGCACGATTCCCGCCTTTTGCTTTTGTTGAATTGGTTTCTCCATGTAATAAAAAGAACATTACACGTTGGCTCGAAGATATGAATTTTATGTTCTCGTGGCAAGAACAATATCTCACTCGTTCGCTTCGCTCACTCGTGAGATATTGTTCTTGCCACTCGAACATAAAATTCATATCTTCTCGCCACCGTGTAATATCCTCTATATACACGTAGAAATTAATAATATTTCATTAGGGATGTTCCCCCAGAAATTGCACTTAATGAAGAAGCTCACTGTGTTTAATTTTTAGAGGGGCTGCTTCAATGTTTAACCGAATATTTGCCAAATTAAGGAAGTGTAAAGAAAAACTGGTAGCTTCCCTTCCACCTTCTGTATGTTAATTTCCAAATTACCGTGGAGACTGAGTACTTTTTTTGTCTTATTCTTGTTTTTGCATTTACTTTTGACTCGTATATTTTTTGGTTCTGTTCAATCATATATCGGAGTATTTGTTATCCACAGGCCGCGCAAACTCGGTGGTATGTGACTGTTGATGTGTTAGAGATTTTGCAAGAGAAACTCCCTTTAGTCCTAAATATGCTTAAGTAAAGCTATTTTAAAATAAAGAAATAAACTTTACTTGTAATGTAATGTCACACGTAACATATGCATTTTCCACTCTTGGTGTACAAAGTGTAATTTCAAATGGCTGTTGGATTGTGACTGTGCTCACGCCAAAAAAGCCTGGAAAAGCGCATGGAAACATCGATCACAGAAAACCGAATAGCATTTGAAATTCTCAGCGCAGTACGGTCAGGGGCACCCAACGACCGTTTCCTCTCTAATGCTGTTAGATGCTGTTTTAGGCTATCTGGAGTACTTTTAAAGCTCTGTAGGTTAATTTTAGGTTGCACTAAAAAACTTTTATCTGTTCGGATATTCTAGGGGAACTTGAGTATTCTCGAATTTATTAGGGCTTTTTTGTCCATTTCCCGAAAACCTTAGGTCTTATCGCCTTTCCGAAAATGATAGCTGATCTTTTTTTCGGTACTCAAAACGACATTTTTAACAGTCCGAAAACAACAGACATTAAATTTCTCATGTCACGAAAGTTCGAGGTGCCAATTCTCTCAAGAAAATCAGAGGGGATTAAAAGCCTTCCGAACAGATAATTTACCGAAACGATCCGTTGGGTGCCCCTGTACGGTTGCCGTGATGAGTTGATGCGATGGTTAATTCATCTGTCCTTATGGCAGTTGTGTTTTTATGGCGATTTAGCCTATGAGTGGTCCCTCTTTCGCTTAGTCCATCGTGCGTGACGCATAACCTCGAGGAAAACATTTCGTGCGAGCATTTTTTTTTTTCCCTCGAGGTTTACTTACAGTCATGTTCAACTAAGCGAAGGAGGGAATCAAATACTCCTAGTCTAATGGCGATTCTGTGCTTTGTGAAGCAAAAGCGATTTGTGGGACGAGGTCGCTTAGAGTCACCGTCCTTGCTTTGTTTTATGAGCCGGTTAAGAGGAGAACGAAGACTAAGAAAATCGAATGAAAAAAAAAAAACACAACAAATTGGACAAAATAAATAAAACCACAAACTCGTCGAAAATTGACGCAATTTGCACCCAGAATGCATGGAAGTTTATTTTTATGCTTGATTTTAGTATATTTAGGACCGGTAAAGGGAATTTCCCATAGAGAGTCTATTAAACGCGTGAATCAACAGTCAGATGTTGAGTTTGTGTCGCCTGTGGATAAATAACAAACATTAGGACATATTGAGCACTATTTTGTCACTAGAAGCGAAAAAAGTGTCACGCAACGTGTCCACAAATGGTGGACTTTGACACTATGATAAATCTGTCTGTATAAAAACCTCGGTTGTCGATGAAAAACGTTGATTTTAGCAACAGACAGAGGTTAAAAGTCAGCTAGTGAAATCATTTATATATATTTAATCAAGTGACGGCGTCGAACGCACTCTCATAATCTTTTAACGATCTACATTGCATGTCGCGGCCCCTGTTGCAAGTTGTGGCAATATACTACTCAACATTGGAATCCAGTCTAGTTACCTGTGTGAATATCTGCATTACAACGCTATTCATAAAGATTTTGATTTCAAAATAAAATAATCACCGAGTCACGACGTAACAGCACACTGTATGGTGACTGTTGTGACGTCATGTCAGTGTTGGTCATTATATTCTACAAGTGATGTGAAGCAGCAGTCTATTCGATCCGCTCGATGTGTTTATCCTTGTAGAATTGCAAAGAAGATATAACGGTCATTAAGATAATGTTCTCTTTCTTCATATGCCATATTGACATCCACACAAATCCCTTTTGAAATGTAACTGATCTTGTCATAATTATTAAAACTATTTCGAATCTGATCGAAAACTACGAAATTGATCTTTAAAAAAAACTGTTTTAAACTAAATTTTACGCAACTTTCTGTTGCCGTCGGCAAAGTTAATTTCTTTAACGTATAAATTGGTAAGCATACGGTGAGTAGAATACAGGCCCGGGGGAGGGGTATTTCCGTAAATTAGGAAGAGGTGTGTGCCGCGAAGGGTCTTAAACTCTGACCCTATTTAAGGATGAAGGACATGAAAAATGAAACTTATTTAAGGCCCAAACCGGAAAAATAACACCCTATTCAAGGGAAGAACAAAAACTAAGAATAGCGTGGACGGTTCAACTTTATTTTGTTTCTGTAACATTGGAAGTATACGAATAGTTTCTTTTAACCGATTTATTTGTTTTGCATTTAGCTGGGCATCTACGCACTGCAAATTTGGCTGATACAATTAAGGTACCCTATCTAAGGATCACATCGGGAAAACAATGGTAACAGGGGCAAAAATGATACCACGATCGAGAACCTCAAAAACCTTACCCTATACCGCGGCACATTCCTGTATAGCCCATATATGGGAGTACCCCCCTCCCCAGGGAATACGCTCGCTAGAGTGTAACTAGAGTGTCGCTAGAGTGCAACTAAAGGTTTCTAAACTGTCCATCACATTCGTTGTCATCTTCTCTGACTTTATATCTTTGGTTAGGAAGTCTTGAACAGGAAGTAAGCAACAACTATACCACCTAGAAACCCGAACATAAGTAGAAAACTTGGCGTCTTGTACCACTTCCTCCTTGTCAATTGCTTATCAACAAGGTAACGACTTGTTGCCGAGCCAATCCAAGTTTCCAAACCGTCTTCCGGTAGCTCTATGAATCGGTCGTTCAAGCCACGAAGCATCATCTTTGCAAACGTGAAACAATTATGGCCAGTGGGGTTGCTACTCGACCTTGCCGAACTCCCAGCCAACACACTGTTGTCGCCTAGTATATGATATTTAGGAGGCTTTTCTTGCTGGGCTTCGATCATCCGTATCAGATTTTCAGCAGCGGGTTTGGCAATCAGCCAAGTGGAAAACAACAAACGGTCGCTCGCTCGAACGTCCATCATTCTCTTCTGGCATTTAAACAACAGCCGGTCGCTAGTTCGGTCTGCTACTGCTACTGACTCATAGGACTCCATTCTGACTTTACCTTCTTCTGTTCCTGGTTTGACGGCATCAAACCAGTGTACGGCAACAAAATCAGCGAACCATATCTTCGACTTTCTGCCTGTCTTTCCTTCGAGCACAATAAAGGCATGTTCCGAATTAGACCGATCAGGCAGACGCACTAGGGAAACTGTCCAACACTCATCTGTGATCACTCGGGTCGGGTCGACTTCACTACGTTTGTGGACTGTGCTTGATGACTCTAGTCGAGGTAGCGAGTTGAATACCATCAGTTCACTTCTAAGGCCCCCACATACTTTCTTCTTCAGCCTTACTCTAATACTGTCTAAGTCTTGATCGAATTTGAAATTCATGTAGTTGTCACAAATGTCCTTCAGTTCTTCTTTCAGCTGATCACCAATATCTACTCCAAGGTCTTTTACACGTCCAATTAAATCTCGAAGAAACACTAGAGGAGCTGCTGTTTGGTTTTTGACCACGCTAACTATAACCAGACTACGGAAGAATTGTTCCGCAACGTAACCCAATTCATACAGTTGGGACATGGACTCCGTTTTATGGAGATTGATGTATTCCTTAACTTTGGTGATTTGCTCATCGAGAAATTCTCGACTCAATTTATCTTGTGTTAAGTCTGGTAACTCTACTCCAAGTTTTAATGCTCTTGTCTTCAAAAGGTCGTAATTTTCCTCAATAACATGGAATGGTTGCTCATTCAGATCTACCAACTCATGCCAAAATAACACCGCTGCACGATTCCCAAGCTCGTATATAAGTTCTTCCACTGTCTTTTCGTGGCTCATATTCGTACTTCGACTTGAATTTGGAGGCCAGATTACGAGAATTGAGCAAACAAAAATATCATACTACTCCATATGATGTTCACGTGACTTGAGAACAATGGAAATTTGATGACTCATTGCCCTTGTATGACATTATCCGCTTCTTGTTTTTCCTAGAATCATATACAGTAATGCCCATTTAACTTGTAGTGGACGTGTTGATAACTGAGTTAAGCGTCCAAAACACAGCCAATATAAACATCCTATGGCCTGTTTAGTGACACCCATATCAGAATGCACATAAATTTATTTATTTACTTGTGTTTTGGAATCATGTTATTATTTCGTTCTATTTCAGTGTACCTATTTTTATCGGCTCTGACCTCATTTTTTTTTTTTTTAATGGGGTCAGGTACAATTTTATTTTATTTTATTATATAGTTTTTTTTATAAATTAATTTCTGTAAACAATTTTCATGATCTTTCTATCGCACACAGTCTAAGTCCTGGCTTCCACTAACTAACCAGAGTTAGAGCAAGAGCGAAAGCAACCTCTTAAGTAAAATGAGAGACTCTGGGAACGAGGTTGGAGCAAAAGCAAGATCAAGAGCAAAAGTTTGAAGAAGCTCAGTCACGGTATTTTGCATTATTTTGGTCACGAACAAATTTCCTTTCATCGCTGTTGACTCTCGGCTGACGCAGTTGCCGAGGTGTTGGCCCACGCATCGGTGGGATAGGATTCTTTACCTTAAAACCGTAATTTTATCATATTTAGATGGGAAATTCGCTTCAGTTCTAGAGTTTAACTCATTGACGCCTGTGCCGACCATAGCCGGCAGTAACAAGCGTCGGCCTTTGTTCTACTTCTGACGTCATCACCTTTGATCAAAATTGATATCAGTTATACTCTAGTTTTGCAGCAGGAAGAGATCTTTCAAATGATACCCAGATCAGAGTATTTCCCGAAGCAAGCCCAGTAGAAGGAAAAAACAAAACTGCAGCAAAAAGACAAGAAAAGGAGAAAAAGGAAAAGAGAAAAACTAAAATGAAAAAAAACAAAAAACAAAAAAAACGAAAATCCTAAAGAGGTAGGTCACTTTCTCAAAGTTTTAATTTTTGCGCATGCCCGAGCAAAAATGTCATAAAGCGCGATGGGAGGGGCTAGGGGGCTAGGGGGGCCCGGGCCTCCACCCCCACCCCTTTTATTTTGGGGAAAAAGGAGAAAATTGCCGTAGGAAGAAAAGCCGGCATGCATTTAGAGCAAGCAAAACAAATCGCTTCCCCGCTCCCCCCTTAGCTCAAGGTCTGAATCCGCCACTGGCTAGTGGGAAGAAAGGCACATGCTGTCGTGTTGCAAATTAACAAATTGACGTCAGTTTGTTATGTGTCTGTCCTTTTATTAATGATAAATTGCGTCATAACATTGTCAAAGTGGCTGTGGAACCACGAGCCGCGATTTTTGACAAGATTGGAGCTTTCGCGGGAGATGACGCGATAAGCACCAAAAGAAACCCCTGTGCCCTCCCCCTAGAAACAACACATGACAGCGTGACAGACGAAAACATGGCGACGAATAAGACAAATGTTGTTCCTACTCTGATGAGCGGTTTAAGCATGGATGTACTCGAAAAGCTTGGTATGAAACTTAATCCGAGACATCCCCTGAAAGACTTCAGATATCTCGCTGGAAAAATGAACTACACCTACGAAAGTGTGAGAAATTTCGAGAGACAGAAAAATCCGACAGCTTTCTTGTTGTCGGAATGGTGGATGTCGAATGCTGAGAAAGGGGAGCAAAAGACAGTGACAGATTTAATTAAATATCTCCAGGAGATGAAAAGAGATGATGCTGTTGAACTTCTCAGACCAGTTGAATTTACAGGTAAATCCTATGGTACATCGTCAATAACTTTGTAAACCTAATTTGATAGTGTGCTCGATTTCTAGTCTGTGTTAGTCTGCATGTAAGGGCATGTTTCTTTGTTGAAACAATGTGTGATCGATTTGGCCATTCATCGAAGGACATTTTTGCTTTGTTGATACTAAATAATTTTCTCCGATTGTCTATATTCATAACCTGGGCTACTTTAAAAAGTGAAAACGTCAAAGAAAATATTTAATTTTCATGCCTTCGACCAAAATGTTCTGAATTTTGTTCACCAACAAGTTTTTTCCACTCTAGTGTGGAATATGTCGCTTTTGCGGACTGGACGGACAACTTGATTCGGATTCGTTGATTATAACTTTTCAGCTATTGGTGTCTATGATCTCTTGGCTTCATCTTGAGGATGTATTTTTCAAGAAGGCGGTTGCAGGAAAATGAAAGATTTGGTGGAGCTATTAAATTGTCATCAGTGACGTACATAACTGCTTGAAAATAAAAGTTGATTTGGCACCGGAATCAAAGCTGATCAAAGGCTGCAAGTGCAAGGAGATAGAGAAATTGTAACAAGAACAGGTCTAGAATAGACCACAGATCATTTGTAGAACTAAATGTCTGTGCTGAAAACCTATTAGGTTTTATAATTACAGTTAATTAACTGTCTGAATGACTAATTTCATACCTTGCCCAAGTTAACTTATCTATGCAACAGTGGTTTGGATGGATTTCAATATTGTGGAGTTGTCTTTCAGATGCATACCGCGCTAAGAACCAATCAGACTGCAGGATTTTTCAACTGTGCCCTCTTGGAAAAAAAAAAAATAACAAATAACTTGTTGAAGGGGGAGGGGAGGGAAGTTGTTCTTAGCAGGGAGTGCCTATTAGATGGAATGCACCAATTCAAATCATTATGGCAATAGGACTTGTGGAAACTGCGGTTAAAGCTTCATGATCTACCTAGTATTGAGCTGAAGGTTTTCTTTGTTGTCTTCAATAGAAATGCTGCTACATCCACCAAGAGAAGATGTCCATCAAACACACAGATCTCATGACAGGCCTTTACATGTACCTCCTGTGGGGAACTTATTTGGTGCATACTCCACAGGAGGTTTGTTGCTTAGTAATTTCTTTCGGTTGAATTCTTAACAATAGTGGTTTTCAACTGAGTGTTGTAAAACCCAAACCAAAGTAATCTCTCTACAAAATCTCCAAGGATGCTGACAGTACAATGAACCAATCAAACTCAAAGTAATTTAACATCTAACTGGGACAAAGTGCAGGAAAATGAGTGCAAGTGAATTACGATTGGTTTTGGTTTTTTCTTCTGATTGGATGAAAAAGTGGCACAAGTTTTTAAGCCAATCGTGTAGCCTAGTTGATGCAAAACTGATTACCTTTCGATATTCAAATGAAGACCACTCTATAATTTACATTAAATACTTAATTGATAATTATTTACATATATCTTATTAGACAATTTTAGTATGTTGTACCCCTGTATATTTTTACGACAACTGCAGTATTCTGACAAGCTTATAGGTGTAGTAACTTATAAAAAAACCCTAAAGGCAGTTATGGACAGTTACTTGTAATACAGTTGGACTTGGCTAATTCAGACTCAGTTATTTCGAATTCCCTGTCATTTCAAACTCAATTTAACCATTTCCCTTGGGTTTTCCCTCAGTCATTTACTAATGGCTATTTTGAACTCCCACTATTTCGAACAATTTATTGTTTCCCCTGTGAGCTCAAACTATTGGAGTTCACTTGTATGCAAGTATAAGTCTGTTAAGACAGAGTGGGAATTATTATCAAATGTGTGACAGCTGTGGATATGAATTGTTGCGACCTTGTACTGTAACATAATGCATGAGTGATTTCACTTCTGCCAGTCTGTTACAGGTATTCCTTTCTGCATTTTGTACCCTTCCACTGAAAAACTCTACTTCTTCATGGGCGCAATGACCTCATGGTTAGTGTGCTTGACTCCGGATTGAGCGGCCCTGGTTTGAGCCTTGGCAGGGGACATTGTGTTGTGTTCTTGGGCAAGACATTTGCTATCACAGTGCCTCTCCCCACCCAGGTGTACAAATGGGCACCAGCTAATTTAATTGCTGTGGGTAACGCTGTGATGGACTAGCATCCCATCCAGGGAAGACTAGAAATATTCCTAGTCAGGGCTGTCATTAAGGTTTGAGTCACCTGTAGCCTTGTTCTCCACACCCGTAGCAAACTTGTCACTTTGTGGTTGAATTCTTTCAACAACAGGCAATTTCACCCGTATCATCAAAGGAAAATCAAGCATACTCAGCGGTAACAGGTGTTAGGGGTTACAGCTACAGAAACCCAGGATAAGCTCCTGCCTGATGGGCCACTTGGCTCATATGCAGGCCTTTTCAAGTCTGGAGCTACCTGATTGTACATTTATTACTTAATAAGAATAATGTGAGGAATTATTTAAAAGTTTAGTTTAGTCTGGAGTAGTGTCACATTATACATGCCAACTTTGATTACTGGGTTGAACATTTCAGTCTCTAACAAAGTCTCCAATTTTAAAAGGGACGTTCAAGTACTTTTGATTCATGGTTAGGCCATCTTCAAAAATCTCAGTACTCCCAGGAAAAAAATCCCACACCGCTGACTGGGAAAAAGTTGGTAGATGTTCCATGATTTCTTTAGATTTCTTGAGAAATTTGTTTGCCACATGTATGTTTGTGTGACTTTGCTTTGTTAGATTTGAAAGAAACTCGTCCACCTCAAGAAAATGAGTACCTCTATAATAACAACTTGGTACCTGACAGGGAAATATATTTTGAAGGACCAGATGGAAGTAAGTAAAAGAAACGTTCTTTCAAAGTACAGCTGGGCTGCTACAGGTAGCTTGGTTAAAACCTCTAAAAATTACTGCCAATTGGTTACTAATCTTGCAGTGTTTTGAAATAGCTTCTGACTGGAAATAATCATTTATCAAGCTGACGTTTTAATTCAGACTCACAGGACTACTGACGCTAATTTCACTTGCCCACCGGGCCACTTATCTTCTATTTTTATTTGTCCAAGAGCAAAATTTACTTGCCCCAGGTAATTGGACCTGGGTTCTTTCCTACCCTGCAGGGGTTTCATTAGAAGCTGGCAGCCTGCGAAAATCGCCGACTACCTTGTCTGAATTTACCCCTTACCGCCCTACTTTGTCTGTATTTTCACTCAAATTATTTAAAAAATTCATCAGTTTGCCACCTACTTTAGTTAGCTCTGATGGCCATTTCGAAACTTATTGAAAACCCTGTACCCTGCATGACATAGTGTACGCGCAAAATAATTGTGCGAGATGTAAATATTTGACTTGCTAGGGAGGTGACAGGAAAAAATGTAATGGATTCCAAAAAGGATTTGAAAAAAGATGACAAGAACTCAAAACATTTAACTTTTAAAAACATATGTTTACCCCTTTTTATTTTGAAATGGAAGTGGCAAGCCTAGTGTTCAACATGTGATCATAAGTTTCTGGTTGTATGCAACAGCACCTGTAAACTAGCTGGTACGTCCTGTAGACTCTGTTTATGGTGTCTATGGGATGCACTGTTTACCATGATAGATAAGTGTGCGACCCAGTAAAATAGACCATAGCTATGTCTTTGCAAAAGTCGTGATGCTTTTATTATTTAATTTATTTAATAATTTATAAACACCAATGAGGACCAGCCCTGCTAAGATCTTTATCCACATACACTTGAGTCCTAACTTGGGCAAAAGAATTTGGATTTAGTAGGTATTGTTCTTTAGAGATAACAAGTCATGTGTACTGACCTTTTTAGGGCCTCGTCCTTACCAAGAAATTGTAGCATTTAATGCCCAGCACACCATGTTGTCTGATTATGGCTCACCATTGGCTTTAGAACCAAGGCCACAAGGTACTTAATATCATTCCAAACTATATACTTGCATAATTTTGAGAATAGATTTCTGGGTTATCTTTTACTGCAGCTACATTTAATCTTTATACTTAAATAAATGCTGTTCTGGGAGAAATGTAAGCTCTAGACCTCTTGATGTTAGTTAATCTATTTTAGCGGTGGCTAAAAACTCTTTTGACTTAAACTGGACAGTATGTCTTCATCATGTCACTTTCCCCACAAGGGAAAGAGGGCTTTGCATTCTTGCTCACCAAGCATCTTGGTTGTCAGCACATGTAAGCATCTAGCCAGCCTTTGTATCTAAACTCCCCCTTTTCCTCTCCACAGTTTGTCTCCAAGTTTCCCTAGGCCTTACATTTACATCTTACTGCTAGATTTCAATCTTCCTTCCTTTAATGTGAACTACTGATTCAGAAATCTTTATTGATCACATAGTCAATTATCTCTTGAAGCCAGAAGGAGACTCATTAAGGCTCATTAAGAACACTATTCCAGCTGCACTGTTCATTCAGTTTGGTTAAACTGCAAAGCATTTCTACTCAATGTTAATGTTCTTAACATGACTGTCAATGTATAAGTTTTAAAAGCTGACTCATTCTCTGTTTTGTTTGATGCAGTTCGGCATCCTGCAATGGATCAGCAAAATGGTAAGTAAAACGTTGCAGCTATTAATAACAGATACTGCATCAGATAAGAGAAGTTGAGAGAAAGAAGGAATAATTACTAAGACATCATTGTGCATAGTATATGTACAATAAGCAGAGTAGATATTGACTGCCAGAAAAAAATATATAATGTGACATTAATTTGTTAACTAAAGCTGGTTTTCACCAACTCATGAGCATAGGCATAAGGTGAAATACACACAGTTAGTACAATACTGATAATTAGCACCTTTCAGTGTTCTCACCAGGCCGCAGCCTTGTGGGATTTCTGCAAGGAAAACTGAGATGGTGCATTAAAAGCCAAGAAGATGCACCCGTATGTTAGGGCACAGGGGCAAGTTACAAGTTAAACAGACTTTAGAAAGTCTACAGTGGGTAACGCGAAAACACTGACCCCCGGGCCGCGGACCCCACTACCCACTACAGACCAGGTCCGCGGACTATCTATGGACCTGTCCACAGACTACCCCTACAGATCCCTTCTATGGACCACCCCCCAAAATAGAATAAAAATAAGGAATAAATATTCAGTTATGGATTGTCTAATAGATTGTGTCAGCGAAATTTCGAGTATTACACAGTGCAAATGTAATTAACACCCCCCTCTGCTAAAAAAAAAAGTCTAAAAGCTTTTTTCGGCGTAAAGAGATGCCAATGGCAAAAAGAAGGTAAAATTGTTACCTTCCATTCGTGGCTCAATGTGACCATGGAAGATGTATTTTTAGGTCGTTCAAGCTTGTTTGTATCTGTAATTATGAAGCCTGGAACAAGCTCATGAATCTGCAAGTGAATGGGCTGAACAAAATGGTGGACGGGAAAGAGCACAAATTTCGAGGCTTCCCGGAGGCTTGCTGGAGGCTTTCACGGTCTTTCATATCCAGTATGGCCACAGCAAAGGAAATGGCAATGTGTAATGATATAGCTTGTGCCCGCACCCGAGCCCAAACCCAAGAATGTTACATTTGCAAAATGTAACGTTCGAACTTTCGCAGACACGATCTATTAGACAATCCATAACTGAAATATTTATTTCTTATTTTTATTCTATTTTGGGGCTTGGTCCGTAGAGGGGGTCTTTAGGGGTAGCCCTTGGACCGGTCCATAGATAGTCTGCGGACTCAGTCCGTAGTGGGGGTCCGCGGACCGGGGGTCAGTGTTTTTGGGTTACCCGTCTACAGTTAAAGTCATTTTAATGGTCAACCTAACACCCCAGTATTTTGCTTGTTCAAATTATAAAAAAAGATGATATCAAAAGATTTAAAGTCTTTAATTTTATTGCCTTTACTTTCGTTGGTCTCACATACATGGCAAAGATTGGTGTATGTTACTGAATGGTAAACACCTCATCTGCTGTATTGCATTCGGAGGGTACCTCATGTAACAGACCATTTGGAGTGCGGGCTCAGGTTATTTGTACTGCATGGTTTTTGCTGACAAAAAAAACAGCTGATTCACCATGGTACAGCAAAAAATTAGATTCTTTCTTTCGCCCTAAAGTCCCTAGACTTGAAGCAAGAATAGAAGATAATGGTGGAGATGGCAATGAAGATGATAATGTAGTTAATGTTGCCCAACATACTGCAGACTGTGAAAGGGGTTTTAGCCTTCAAAACAACCTTAAAAACTGTCATAGAAATAATAGGCTACAAGCAGAGAAGTTGGACACCCTAATGGTGATTTCAGCTGAAGGACCACCATTGGAAGATTTCCCTTTTGAGGTTGCCTTGATGAAATGGAAGGCAGAGAAATCATGAAGAATTTTTTCCACACCAATAATGGACCAAAAGTAACTTTGTTCCCCTAATGTTCTTACAGGGCGCCCCTAGTTTTCAGCAGAGGGAGCCCTGGAGCTCCCTAAGGCAAAATCCTGGTGAGAACATTGACCTTTTGTTTGGGAAATTTCCAACAAAAGGTGCTAACTATCAGCATCTATTCTTACTGCATTCGCATATGTCGGCTCAAGCGTATATACTATGCTTATGCACTAGTGTAAACCAGCCCTTTAGTGTTAACTCTTTGTCTTCATGAGTACAGTAAATTGAAGCATCCTTATTTTACGTATATATTGATCTACAAAGTTAATTATTATAAGCAATATAGTAAAAACAATACAATGGTATATTTATACATTATGTTGTAATTGTACATCGATTCTGTTGACAGGCTCAGACCATGGTGAGGCAAATGTTGTGCTTCAGCCTACTGAACATAGACAACCCAGTGTTGTTCCAGATAGCCCAGCACGACCAGGTGAATATTAAAATAATGCATAAAGCTTGATAGAGCCGTTTTCAATGGAGTGTCGCAAGTAATCAGGCAATTACTTTGGTTTTGGTTTTGGTTTTATTATGGTTTAAGATTGGCTGAGTAGTCTAATTGGTAAGTAATTGGTTTAGTTTTGGTTTCACGACACTCAATTGAAAACCGCTCTATTAGTTTATTGGTTTATGAATTTGTAGAATTGACTTGTAGCTGTTATTGCATGAGCAGTGATAAACTTTATAAGCTTGTCTTGCAGTACTAAAACCAGTGACCTTCACAATCATGGTGTGAGTACTCTGTCAACAGCTCCATTTAAGGTGGCCAAACACAGTTTTTGGGTGCACTTATGTGATTCAGCGTACGCGTAAGGATTACAAAAAAATGAACGTGGCATTCATACAGCAATCATTTTACTTGGTCAATGCCTGCACTATCTGTGCTATTTTTCTTCCTAATTGAACAGAGTGTATTGATGGTTTTAGTCATTTATTAGAAAGGTATGCTAGAAAAGTTAACGATGCAAAGAACAGAGCCAATCCCAGATTTTTCTTTGTTACTGAATGAACCCAGTTAGTCACTTCATGCTACAGAAACCGGGATAAACTCCAGCCTGATGGACCACTTGGCTCGTATGCAGACTTTTCCTTTACCTTAAACTTACTTTTCCTTTTTGATGGGCAGAGTTCTCAGAAATTCATGTTTCAATTACGTATTGTGATTTTATTTTATAGTTGTGTCAGACAAGGTTGCTCTTGTCATTGGAAATCAGCAATATGAATGTGACAAATTAAAGGGGCTGTTTTATTCTGAAAAAGACGCATATGATGTGGCTCAAGCTCTTTATACACTTGGATTTAAGGTGAGGACTAAAAGCATTATATGTTGTTGGGAGTTCTTTTAAAACAAAGGAGAAATGTGGTTAGAAAAATGGCAACAGTATGGCACTGTACAAATACCATACTTGCCACCATCAATTTTGTTCTACCATCATGTTCATTTAAAAAAAGTTTAAAAATTGTGACTTTGGTTTGCATTTAAGACATGTATGTTATAGAATAGGGCCTTACCGCCTGCATTGATTGTAGTTGTGTCAAACAAGATTGAACTGATCCAGGATTAACATCAACTTCATATATACTGATTTCTTTTTTAACTAATAATTTGTCAATTAATTTTATGCCCAACTACATAGAGAAAATGCTTTTATTACAAGATCAATAGAACATTTTTAAACACTTATGACTTGATGATGTCTAAACTCATACTGTAGCTTTATGTTTTGCACATGACAAAGTTGCATTGTATCACTAAATAGTTCACCAGCTCAAAATATAGTAAAAACCCGTGTGTAAATTTCTGCCTAAAGGTTCTTAAATCCCTAGGTTCTTACACGCAGGTTTTTACTGTACTGTACCATAAATTTACAAAAACAAACACCCATTTGGTGCAATTTAAGGGTTACAGATGTCATTGTCTGAGAGTATGACCGTGCATCTATTTAGTCAATAACTGAAGAAAGTTTCAACATGGATTTAATGGTTTGCTGTTTGTTTTTTCTTCTAAGGTTGTGGCATTGGTAAACCTAACCCTGAGTGAGATGAGGATTGCAGTTCTTTCATTTTGTAGATTGTTAGGTGAGATGAATTAAATGCCTTTCCAGGCCAGAATTTACAAAGGGTGGATAAATCCCCTCCAACAGATAAATTGCTATCCTTTCCAGTTTCTTTGTTGCAATATACTGTACATTGTACATACACTGTATGAAATTTCCCAGTATGCCCTGACTTTTGAATATTGACTTTTAATTGGATTGTGTTGTGTAAAAGTACTTAATAGTCAACCGGCAATTTTTTAGTCTTGAACTAAAACATGCTGAAACATGCCATATTTGAATTTTTGGAGTCAAACAATCAATTTTCGACTTCCGCTCCATTACCAACTCATCCTTGCAACAGTTGCGACTTAGTGATCAGTAATATTGTCGTGGTTAAAACTAAGGGCAGATGACAGATCGATATACAACGAGTTATTTAGGACCTCAGTTTAAAGTGAATAACAAACAAGTACAGAAAATTGAGGTTGGTTTACATGTAACAGAGCTTTGACCACATGAATGAAAGAATCAGTGTACAATCAAAAAAATAGTTATTAAAGTAAATGGATCAAAGAACCTTTAATGTTTGGTACTTGATTTAAGTCTTTAATAAATGATTGGTAACACTTGTGGGTTGTTCTGAAGGGACTTGAGGCAGTTGCACTCAAATACTGAGTTGGAAGATTTTGTATATTTAGGTAAGGGTGTTTATGGAGTCCTCTACTATGCTGGCCATGGATACGAGGATGGCGGAGAAAACTTTCTTCTTCCTGTTGATGCAAATCTGAAGTATGAGAGACAAGACAGTCTACGTGCTCAAGAAATTCTTGAAACCATGCAAGCTTGTGACACCATGCTAAACTTGCTGATCATTGATTCCTGTCGTATTAGGTAAGAGTTGAATAATTAGTAACTTGTTACACACGAAGTGATTCTGTTGAAACATTTGATGTTGCCTTGATTGTTATTTGTGTTTGTGTCTTCTTCATTCTCACATAGAAAATACCAGTTCTTTCCCTAGGATTATGCTTATTATAGTCCTTCTTTGTCTTGTGCCTTGTTGTTTGCACTGGTGATTCAAAACACCAGCTAAAGATGTTTTTCTATAAGTTTCTGTGACCTTGTTATTATGTTGCTGATGTTATACACAGCATCAGTTGAATTAAAATTCTATTTCAGTTAGTAATTAAAATTCATCCATGTCATCCCTGTAAACAGATTGCCATTTCTGTGACCTTGTTATTATGTTACTGATGTTATAAACACAGCATCAGTTCAATTAAAATTCTAATTCCGTTATTAATTAAAATTCATCCATGTCAAATAGATTGCCGAACAAAAGTGGCACTGTACATTATTGTAAAAGAGGACCAAAAGGAAACAACATATTTGCATACTCTTGGTGAGTATACACTCACTGAGTCATATCCTTTTTACAAAGAGTTTGAAAGAGTGAAAATAAGCCACAAGAACTGACATTTCAGCATCCTCATGATGCCTGTTGTCAAGGTGATCAATTAAGAAAATATTCTGCGTGTCCTGTTCATGAAGAGAAGGACCTTTGCAAATATCCTGTTATAAGTTGTACATGGTTTCTGGAAACAATTAGCATAATGTTATGAATATCATGATGCCAAGAGAACGTTTTTCACCAATCATGATATTTTGAAACTTACTTTACAGTTTTTGTTCATGAGTCTTCCAATTGCCCCACCAACTTTAAGGGGTTTTCCTTAAAAAACCATGGGTATCGCAAAATTTTCATCTAATCCACAGTTCTTGCAGTAGTGTTTTGTTAGAGGTTATGTGCGTCTCTCACTCTTGATTTTTACTTCATTTTGTTTTATTATCGAAGCTTAAGAAGGTCTCAAGGTCCTGATTTGTTTTTGACATCTTAATTAGAGTCTGAACATCTCGCGGTCGCATTTGAAATGTTTTGAAGTCTTTGTCTCTCAAATGTCTCAGGCTTGCAAAGAAAAACACCAGAGCTAGGGCCAGACATGTGAATTACAGACAATGGGCATGCTCTTTTATCACAAAAAAAGAAATCATTAATCAAAAACAAGAGAAACATAACATGCAATATGGTGTAGCTTAATATACTCCTTAGCAAATAATCTCTCTTTTGATTTGAACGTTCTTTGAAATCTTAGTTAAAGCTCTCAGCATTTAATTTCACTAAAAAATAGCAAAACAGTCTTAAACCAGAAGGTAATAAGGATACAAAAACTGCAAACTAGTCAGGGATTGTTGGGTGTAATTTATCAAAAACCAAGCTCTCAGAACTGAAATTAGACCAACTATATGAGAGGTAGTTATGGAAATTGATCAGTTGAGCTTGAAACTTTGTTGCAGCTGCTCTCAGCAGGAGGCTTATGAAGAACCAGAACAACCCAATGGTCTTTACGCTCTTCATCTCTTGAAACACATTGGAAGAAATGAACGAATTGAGCTCATCCTCATGGATGTTGCTCGGGGTAAGTAATATTCTCACTGTGTTGTGTTCTTGGGGTATATAGGGACAAACCTAACATCTGACATGGAGCTGTTTACAATACAGGGCTTGAAAAAAGTGTGCCTGGTTGTCCGAGACAAGTAGATTTTCCTGCCGGACGAGTAACTTTTCATTCTCACTTGCCTAATGGGCAAATGCCCAGGCAAGTCTTCAACCACCTAAATACACAAAAAGTAAACTAAGACTTGCGCAGGGCATGCAAAACTTGAGAGCTGCTTGCCAGAACGGCAAGCTGGAATTCAAGTTTTGTTGAGTCCTGGGATATCAAAAATATTCTGACTGCCAGGCTTGAGACTAACTGAACACAAAGACATGTTGAAGTTAACATTCACGTAGCTAAACATCATCAACTTACAAACTGCAGGATTGACTAGAACCATCTTAACCAAACTGTACATAGTAATTTGTCAACAACTGATTCAGTAAAGGTAATGCATGTGTTGAATTAGAGGAAACACACCTCAACAGATCCCAGTACCTTGAAAACAATTTATTCATCACTGAAACAAAACCAATAAAGACTATAAACAGAACACCTTTAAAAGCGAAATCTAATAGGAAATCAAGCAATTTCAGTTTTAAGTGGACAAGAATACCAGAATAGTGACAGTCCTTTTTGCATTTTCTAAAAGTTAAAGATAAATTGTTTGCCTGAAATAACACCAAAAGCAATTTTCCCTTGGAAGTCAAAGAAATAAATTTCAAAGTTCAGAAAATTTGCAAACGTTGGTAAAATCTCACCATCAGTGTCCTTTAACCAGTACTTTCAGGTGTTCCATATGAACTTCAGCATTCGTTTTCGATAAAATGATGTCTTTGAGAAGATATTTAAAACAGTCATACAGAAGTTTTCAATACAATGCAAATAATCTCGGTAGCAATTTTTTGTCTACTTGTTATTCAAACTTCTGGTGGACTCCCTCTTAATTTGGCCAACAGTAGATGGGTGAAAACCTATGGGAACTGTCAAATCACTGTTGACAAACTTTACACAAATCTTACCAGCTAGAGACTTTTTAGAATGCTGTAGTACAAAAAAGTTACATCAATAAAGATGGAAAATACTGATTCATGAAGGTAGTTTTATTACTGTTCAACAGATGTCAGTAATGCCAATAGAAACAGAAATCTTATCCAAAGACCTTGCCATGAGAGCGACTCGGTTGTGGATTGTCGACTGACAGATCCCATTGAACCAACTGCTCTTACAGATGAGTTTGTGGAGCGAATGAAACTCTGGACTCAGGCTCATTGTAAGTAAAATCAATTGCAGAGACCATGCAAAAGTAGATGCAGCCTAGTAAGCCAAGTTTAGGCATTAAGGTGATCTAAAATTTCTCAGGCTTCATCTAGTTTTTATTATTATTATTATTATTATCATTATCATTATCGTTATCGTTATCGTTATCGTTATATCGTTATCGTTATCATTATTATTATTTGCAATAACACAAGGGAAACGATACTTACAATACAATTACGAACAGTGCACTATACACTATACAACACTATACTCACTTACATTATATTGCTCTAATTATTTACACTGTTTAGATTACAATAATTACACGACTTACAGTACACTACTTTAAAGCAACTTTGCGACCGACGAGGTTGTCATTAATTACCTTTAGTTGCCAGAAAGGGGCACTAGAAATTCTAAGGAAAGCACTTATTGGATTAATTGTTTAGAGAATTTAAACAAAATAGACCCTGAACTTATATTTTGAACCATGTTAGTTAAACAGGAGTTACGAGAGAACAAAAGAGAAAAAAAGCCAGAGGTTTGAGAGGATGGAGTGAAATAAAGCCTGTGATCTTTTACTGAACGAGAGCTCATCATTTTATTTGCTCAATCTCCCAAGCCCTCTGCCCATTTTTAGTCACCCTTCTCTAGGCCTCTCTCTTGGTAACAGAGCGGCTCAATGGTCCACAGCATGCTATTTCAGTTTGGGGTCTTAACATTGAATTCCTTTCTTTTACAATTATTTTTAGGTCTTCCAGATTCAATTCCTTCAATCAATAAAGATGGAGTGATCATTTCATTTGAGTGCAGGCCTGTGTTTTCTAACGTAATGGACCTGAAGATAGCCGCTCTAAATGCAAACCCCGTTCCACTACACCAAGTTGTCATGGAATTAGAAGTACCTCATGTAAGTTGTTATTTAACTGTGTTTTAAAGGAGCTCAGTCACGTTATTTTGAGTTATTTTGGCCGCATACAAAATTACCTTTAAATGGTAGGAAACCTGAAAATAACAGTTTAATAAGATAGAAAAACACCAAAGAGATAATGATAAACCATAAGGAACAAGGATGGCTAAGGATGGAGAAGATAAACACGGATTACAAACTACGAATTTGAAAAATTGAGGCTAAACTTTTCAATATGCGCAAAGCGTGACTGAGCTCCTTTAAGGCAAGGGTTTCATTAAGGGCCGGGCACCGGGCAAATTGACCGACTGTGCAGAAGTGCAGACAATGTTTCCCTCCTGGTTTGACCATGTAGAGGTTTTTTCTAGAAAGAAGTTCAATTCAAAAAGTTTTGCACGCCTTTGAAAACCAGTTACCCTCCTGCTGAGAATGTTAATGAACCCCCTGTTTTAAGGCGTTAATAATTTATTTTCCATTTATCAGTTGTTGCTCCAATCACGGTATCAAAAAACTGCCCAGTCATTGGTGAACACGTTATAATTTCATGACACAATAGGTTACCATAACAACAGTATGACCTATTAAAAACACCCTTAATTCTAGCTTAAACCGGCTAATAACTCAAAACCTAGCCTAGTGAACTCCATATGATTTTGATTTGCAGGGTAAGACGCAACCTATTGTAAAGTTTAAACAATTGCTTAGATGGGGTTGAGAACCATCTTAAATTTTTGACTGCAAGGTGGCTCCCTCTCCAGTTCACAGCAAGCACTGTCTTACCCACTGGGATAACATCTTTTTTTTTTTTTGCAGCCTGTTAAAGCCAAAGTTCGTCTTCTTTCCGGTGAAGAACTTCTCGAAAATGGAGGCATGTTACAACAAGTGGTGCAGCTATCCCATCTACAAAAGTTATTGGTATGTTTCATATTCAAGTTTTTTGTTTCTACAGTGAGTTCCTCTTAACAGGCATCTTTGTCATGCTGATGCATGGAATAGATTCCCTTTTAACCTACTCTTCTGTACGCACAGAAAACATGCCCTTTTAACGATGTTTCAACTCAGTGGTCCATTAGTCCATCTTGGCTTTTTTTCCCGAATTTCACATTATGAAGTAATTGGGGTTGTTTCTACACCTCCCTGGATGAGATGTTACTTCGTCGTAGGGTTATCCCCCCAGCACAAACTTCACTGGTACCCATCTATGCACGCGGGCGGAGAGAGACGCTGAGAGAGTAAAATGTCTTGCGTAAGAGCACAACTCAAGGCGCGGAACCCGACTTAGGACTCGAAACCAAACCCAAAATGAATAAACAAAGGAGACCTTTGTTCGTATTAAAAACATCTCGTCCCTTTTCTCTTAACCCACAGGATCCACTTGTGGTAACATTCAAAATCTATTACCTCATGGGCAATGACAGTATAGATTGGCAGGCCCCAGTCCGTCTCGGCTGCCCTCTGGTGTCGTCCGTGTTCGTTCAGTGGGACTGGTGGATAACGTGTGGCAAATTACCAGGAGTGAAATGTACTCAGGTGTAAAGACAGTCGCTTCAAGATCACGTGCTGAGCTGTTGTATGGTAGATCAGAGTACACAAGTGTCCTTCTCGTGGAAGGGTATAGACAGTTACATAGCAGTCCTGGTGGGCGCTCGGCGAAAAACTGATGTGGGGACCTTAAACACAAAAAGAATCCTCTTTTTGCAAAGCGTGACGCAAAAAAATACTAAATCAGTGGCGGATCTGGGCCGGCAGGGCAAGGAAAACAAAACCGCCCCGTTAGCTCAAAGTCTGGATCCGCCACTGCTAAAAGTGCAATTTTAATGCCTTTAATTAATTCTTGGCACCTCCCCGCACTTTATCTTTGAGGCCCACTAGGGTCATTCCCTGATGGGAACATTTTGCGAAGCCTATGGATCTCAACATAGCAGTTCTGCTAAGGCCTGTAGAGGGGCTTCACGGCGATTCACATAAGATAGAGTCAAAATAAGCCAATCCGCGTCCCGTCAGTAACATGCACCTGTAAGGAAAGCATGCAAGACTGACTTGTTAGCTCCGCCATGTTGACTATGAGCATTTCACCACATTTTCAGTAGTGACAACTTACCTTTGTGCAACGAAACTTGCGTTGCCCTCAGACGTCTTCTCTACTAAGGACAGATCACATTATGCTAGTTACTTTTGGGAGACAGACTGCAAGCGGTATTCTGTCATCCCACTGAAATAATAGCGAGTGAATGCGAAATTCGCGCGCGCTGAGCGTGGAAGCCGCGAGAACCCTGGATCTGCCTTCTCGTGGTGTATTTAATTTTTATTTGAAAGTGTGGTCAAGGGAGCTACAAACTTCGCTGTGCATGTTTCTTAGCTTTTTGATTTTGTAACATCGCTATTGTTTTGGTAGTTTTTTTTTCTTGGAGACTGCCAAGAGGACGAATCGTGTTTTACCTAAGAACCATAATAGCACAGACTCTGAAGAGAACTCCTCAAGATCCCTCTTGCTTCTAATTTAGAATCTTCCAAATCTCCTGAATCTCCAATCCAGTTTTAAACAGCAGATGAAATTTTCGTTAAATGATTGAAAGATTTTGGGGCAAAAATCCGTGATGTTTACGCTGCTCTAGGATTTTGGTACTCACCGTGCGTAAAGACCTCAGTCAAGTATTTTGTCCGTACCTTGGAGAAAGGCAGTGATTACAATTTCCTAATGGAAAACTTTCAGGCTATCTTACTCTGCCAGGAATTCAGGGAATCATAAGGTTTCTCATCAATTTATCGTAGCACAGGATAGAGCTGTTTTCACTTGAGGGTCAAAATGAAAGTAATTCGCGTTCGCTTTGATGTCGCATTACCACGCTACTCGATTGGCTTAAAAAAATCGCGCCACTTTCTTATCGAATTACAAGTAAAACCAAAACCAGTTGCGACTCGATCGCACGTCTTCCCGCGCTTTGTGCTGGTGACGTATTTGCTTGGAGTGTTGATTGGTTTACTGGATTGTCCACGTCCATTGTGATTGGCCGGAGTGACTACTTTGGTTTTTATTTTACTTCTGGTGTTGATTGTCGTATTTCGGCTACTCGTAGTCTTCGCGCTTAGAGCTATATTTATTCATTAAAATCTCACCGTCATTGAGTTTTAATTCAATTTCAGTCCGCGTTGTGTGTGACTGGATATTTCTGAAATGACATATTTATAATATGACTATTTTATTATCGCTTTCTTCTAAAAGCGCTATTAATATTAACGCTTTCTTCCCTTTATGTGAGGGTTTTTGCAATATTAATGAAGATTTATAACTATTTTTATTGCATTATAAAGACTGGATGATTTAAGCATTACCTTTCAAAAAATTTAAATCTAACAAAAGATAAGTGTAAATAAAGAAATAACATATTTGGCTTTATTACCAATAGAGCGGATCTTTTGTGGAGAGGGGGTGAGCTGGCAAGGAAGGAAATATCTACCTACCCTCCCCACCCACCCCACAAACAAGATGTATGACAATGTAATTGTTCGACCTACTTCGTATTTTCATCTTGGAATTAAAGGAATGTGTAATATGATGATTTTGTCGTAGTATTTCTTAGCATATCTTTGGTAGCAGTTGCGTTATTTCGACACTGTCGGTAGCAATTCGGAATAATTTCTGCCACCACCACTCTTTCTCTGGACGAGATGCTAGTCAATCGCGGGGATTTCCCTTAGAATTAAAGTCGCCGGTTCCCATTTATACACCTGGGGAGAGAGAGGCACTGTTGCCCGAAGAACACGACACATTGACCCTGGTCAGTGCGTCCGGAGTCCAGCGAGCGCACTAGACTACTGCGCCTCCCCTACACAGTAAGTTTTGTGCAGTAAGCATACAGCCGTTTCGAGAAAGGTTGTCCTGCAAGGCAACAATGCCGAAAGGTATTGTGGGCAGACATGGTTTACTGTTGTTTGATCGAAGTTTACGTGTCCCGGCGCGAAGGAAGGAGAAACATCAGATACAAGAATTCACTATTTTTCCTTCTATCATGCTGAAACACCGTGATCTTCTACCAACTGTTGTGTGTTTGCTTGCTTGCGTGGTTCTTTTTTAGCTTTGTTTTATTTGTTTGTTATTGTTGCTTGCTGTGAGATAGGGCGGAGGGCTTAAGCCTCGTGTGGAGAGAATCACGAGAGGGGGACTGGGTGCCAGGCTCAGGCAGACCGTTTGGGTGCAAAGTGTGATCCATGATTTATCGATTACTGCGATTGACAACCTTGCATCGGCCAGTCATAACCAGGCGATCCTAGCCGACAAATAAAATTAATCTGCTGCTAAAGTTTTGAACATAAGGAATTTACTACCAAAACTATCCTAGTAATATATAAATCACGCAGCTTGTGTATTTCCATGAGCTTTAATTTTGAATTGCTGTTAATTGTGACAGAGATCGAGTTCATTCGCTTGTCCATTCATTAACCTGGGACAACCGAGTCCCCGTTAAATGAACAGCCACGTTAAGTCGTAGTTTTTTGGAGCCTCTTCTTAGAGTTCCCTCGCGTGATAAGACGCCGACAACAACAGTTCGAGTGGATCCGCTGCTGGTGTCCTTCAGTAACACACCGGACCCTGAACTTCCTCGGGCCGCATCACAGTCATTCCAAATGAGACCGCTGGTCACTTTGAGCGCGCGACATTTTGACATCCAAAGACTGCTAGGAGCTTTGTCACTTGGAAATCCTGTGTAGTAAAGCAAAATCAAATAAAATATACTTTGACCAATTACAACTCGCCGCCTGGCCAAACACTGGAAAACGAGACAAGTCGAGCAGATAATGCTTTCCGTGTTTCTATCGAGTTTTAGTGTAAATCTATTAGCGTTCTATCGCGAATGCCGTTCTCTGATTGGTTACGCTACCCACTATCTATTCTGTCGTATCAAGAAATGGCCCATTGTAGTGAGTCAAATTCGTCCAAACAAAAGCCTTTTGTTGTTTGTTGCGCTTAGCCAATTGTGCCGAGATTCCTCGAAGATGGATTTCAAATCGTCGCAAAATTGTCGGCGTGTCAAATTAGCGGCATTCGGGGAAAGGGGTTTGGAAAGTTGCACATTAAGGTGCTGTTAACACAGGGGTACCCAGGGGAGAAAATGCGCTTCAGTATGCTTAATTGGTTTCTCAGTCAATATGTTTTATGCATCAGCGAACCGTCTGATATGAAAACGCGAACTCTGATTGGTTCCCTAGCGGCACGAATTTTGTAATACGAACCGTTTAGATGGCCGCTCACGAATTAATTTGGCCAATTGCTTTTTCTCAGCTCATTGCACAGAATAGACAGTTTTTTGTTAAGTAGAAATCTTTTTACTTTCGTGTTTGGATCGAGGACAATTTCAGTGCGGCGAAATGAGAAATGTACATGTAAATAAATACTTCTGTTTTGTGCGCGCGCTTACCTAGAATGGGTCGCAAAGACGCATCAATTTATCAGCAGAATAAAGAGAGCCATTATAGTAAATACTTTATTGAGTTAACTTGTTCGGTCTGTATTTAAGAATATTGGTTTCGTTCTTTTTTTCTTCAGGTTTATGAGGGTCTCCCAGGGGTTTTGGGGAACAAGGGATCATTGGCAAAATATCGAAGGGAACAAGGGAACATTAGCCATTTTTTGGGAACAGGGGAACAAAATTCGAAAAATTACAAAGGGGAACAAATAACGAAAATGTGTGGGAACATGGGAACATAGGGCAATTTTGGAAGAGAACGAGGGAACAAAGACCCCCCCCCCCCCTGAGAAACCCTCGTTTATGGAACTAGCCTGTGACTCGACCAATTCAATAAATAAATCAATAAATCAATAAATCAATAAATCAATAAATCAATAAATAAACTCTACCAATATTTCTCCACTACGGACCTCACTCTACTTTGATAGCATTCATATCATCGCTTACCCGTGATGGAAATCATAGAACCTGTAGGCAAAGACATTGATGATATATGAACAAACGATCGTCGGTTTGGAAGACCACGTAACTTCAACACTGCGTAATCGTCATCTTTGCTGATTTTCCATCGCAGTGGAACGTAAGCTTTGCTCACACCATACCACTGTAGTCGGCCATTTCGCTCCAGGAAGCCAGCTTGAAGCGTAGCAACGTTCACGTCGTCGATGCAATGCGCGCTTGTAAGCACGTGACGTTGACCAATCAAAATGCCGGAACACGACCAGGAACAGAATCCTTTGCAGGATACCTTACATGCGGCGGAGTGCGGTGACTTCTGGGCTTTGCTCGAGGACGGAAGGTTTTTTCGTTCATCTTCTCCCACGATCACTCGCTTGGCCCTTACACGTTGATTTGTGTCCCTGATAATTTCAACAGAGATTAAATCTCACGTTAACGACAAATGTTATTTCTCGTCGGTACAAGTTATAGTTATCGCTAAATTAATAATCGAACTGATAAACTCGATCGAATTGACAATCAACTTTACGAGTATAAGGCATTTATCGCCTTTAAAAAATTATGAAAGTGTCAGTTAATGTATTGTTTCAGAATTGGTACTTCTTAGGGGTGAAAACATTTCAAGCCACGCCTACAAGACAAGATTTTGGTACTTATTGGTCCAGGGGAAAAAATGATTCTCGGATGAATGACTGGATACGGAATCGTATAATCTTTATATTGTTTTATTCGATCTATAAGGAAGATACATAAGATACATAATTCTTAAGAAACCTAATAGCGAGCGATTCATGAAATTGCATGGAAAATATAATTCTCAAAATTCAACGGGTTACATAAACAAACGGTCACTTACTTCTGTGGCGATATCCAGTCAAACTTAATTCGGTAACAGGTCAGCGAAACGGGTCAGCAGATCGAGCAGTAAAATACTACAGGTTAGCGATGTTCAACGTAAGGTACAAAACGCTTTATGACCTTTGTCTCTGATTTCGTGGTTTTGAAAACGTGTCATTCTAACTCAAAGATCAACTTACTTAGCGATTACGCCATCGGCTGTCAATCACGCGACTAATCAAATAATCAAATGTCAATAAACGAAGTTAATATTAATCAACGAAACACTTATTATGGGTTTTTTTTTAAAATTTCCGAGGAGCACCCCTGTCCTTTTTATATGGGAGTCCCCCCGGAACAAAGTGGTGCAAATATATTTAGCTAATCACTCAACGTACACATGTAAATTCATAGCAAATGAAGATAACCGGTTTCGACACTCTACATTCTTCAGGTATATATAAGATCAGCAGAGATTTTTCTTCGTAAACTGCCTGGAAATATTTCTGAAAACCCTCAGTAACATAAAAAAGGTTTCCCTTGTAACTCTACCCGTGTTGTTTTGTGGCTTTTTTGTTCCTTGTCTGCTTGGATGTGTGATACTCATCTGCGTGCAAATCCTTCTTGTCCTCAGCTGGCCCTCTTGCACTTTTTAAAGTTACGGTTCTTTTTCCTTCATTCCAAATGGTCTCGTAGCTGAGACAAAAAAAATGGCACGATTAATAATGCTATTTCTAGGAGAGGTTTTTACAAACATCCTCTCTCCTTCGCAGATTTTCGAAACGTTCGTTATAGAAAGCCGCTTTGCGGGGTGAGTGCGGGCGCAAAGTAGGCTGGGTCCCCGCGCCTGCACTCCTACCATTCAGCGGATTCTTTCCACCCGAAAAACCCCTTTGAGCCTCTGCAGAGGAGAGAGACAAACATCCACCAAAGTTACAGAATGAGTCAGTGTCAGGTGATGTGAAGGAGAAGGCAACTCCGAAATGGGCTATTGCGTTCACCGTCCGCCACATAGACATACCTCAAGTCGACCTTTTGTTTAATCCTTCGCTCATTGCGAAATCAAAAGGCCAGGGACGTATTAGTGGAAAGGACTTATAAAATGTCTACCTGTCACATTGCAGGGGAGTTTACGCAGGTACGACGGCGACGCCGCGGACAACGCCGATTGTACTTACGAATTTCACGTTTATCTCGCTCTGTTCAGTGTGTCTGCGGGTGTCAGAACTATCAAGAACTTGACATGTGCAGACAGTACTCAGTTCTAAACAGAAACATTAGCATTTCACCGTCGTGGTTCAAGTTTTCCAGAGGACGCAGACTTTGGTTATTTTACGATCTCGTTTGCAGACGACGGCAACAAAATCAACCAAGATTTAAAGCGCACGTGCGTAGCCATTAATTTTTCTTCTTATTAACCTTTTGCAGCCGTCGGCGGTAACGGCGTGGTTTACGTAAGCTCCCTCGTGGACCCGCAAAGACCCCGGAAACTAAGCTAATAAATTTCTCATTAAAACCTGAAAGCTTTTAAAATTTGAATAAATTTTCGTCTCTAATCTTCTTTTATATCTCCTGAACATTCTGGAAGCTATTTAACTCTTTTACTTCAAGTTATCACCAGTACACAGACGTCCTGTTAAGACAATTTAATTCGTGGGTGTAATGCCTGGAAAGATGTGTTAAAACATTTGATGTCTTAAACATTTGACTAACGACTCTTTCCGTCATCATTTAGGCTCTGAGCTTTAGTTAACAACTTTCATTAATGAAGCGATGCCAGTTCGTAAAACCGCCTACTTGTCTCACGTAATGGACACGAAAATTGTCGTTAAAATTTTGGGGGCGAAAATCAGTGATGAAAACTCTCAACTTTTTAAGACAAGAGAGGATCAAGAATATTGCTCAAGACTCACTCACTCACTCACTCACTCTTACGAAAAGTAATAGAATTAGTAAGGGTAATCAATAATGAAAGAGTAGTTTTAACCAATTAATGCATGTTACCTCAATTCCAAGTCTTCTGTAGTCAAGTTGAAAGAAATGGCCAAAAATTCCCATGAGATATTGGAACGATGTCGCAGTTGTATTGTGATCGTGTCGTCATTCGCCGATCTTCGTGACACTTTACCTTCCAGAAAACGATTATCATTGTTGTTATTAGCGTCTGATTCTTCGTTGACTGATTCAAGTTCGGATTGTGATGTCAGCCTGCAACATACAGTAAAAGAAATGTATCTTTTAAGTATTTTAGAAAACTAGCGAAATTAATGACGAATTAACAACGTTTTGCTGTCCTCGTGACAGCATTGTCAAGTTCGAAATGTTAAGGAGCTCAGTCGCGCCGGTATTTTGCGTTATTTGGGCCACGTACAAAATTACCTTTAAATGTTAGGAAAGCTGAAAATAACAGTTTAATAGGATAGAAAAACATCAAAGACATAATGATAAACCATAAAGGAGCAAGGATGGCTAAGGATGGAGAAGATTAACACGGATTACAAACGACGAATTTGAAAAATTGAGGCTAAACTTTTCAATATGCGCAAACCGTGACTGAGCTCTTTTAAGTGCGATGATATAATCTTATTCACGAATATTATTGTACTTTACATTTTGAGCTGTCACGAGTGCAGAGAAACGTTGTTCGTTATTTATTTCACAAGTTTTCATCCTAAAATTTTTATCTATAACTTCTCTTATTAGAATTTTAAGTATCTATTTTTGAAACTCTCTGCGTTCTTAAAGGAACTCAGTCACGGTTTGCACATTTTCAAAAGTTTAGCCTAAATTTTTCAAATTCGTCGTTTGCAATCCGTGTCAATCTTCGCCATCCTTTACCATCCTTGTTCCTTTATGGTTTATTATTATCTCTTTGATGTTTTCCTATCTTAGTAAACTATTATTTTCAAGTTTCCTTCCATTTAAAGGAGATTTTGTACGTGGCCAAAAAAAAAAGACAAAACACAGTGACTGAGCTCCTTAAAGTAGGTCGCAAGCTTTTTTACGGTTTTCCGGCGTTGGCACTTCAACCCGGTGTCCGTCCATACTTCATGGAGTTACTTGTTAGGGTTAACAGAGATGTGCACATATCAAGAATAATGCTTCAAAGACAAGGTTGCCTTTTTCACAGATTAAATGCTCTGTTTAAAGCTCGACGCTTCACCAGCATCCTGCTGATTTACTAAAAATTTTGGCTTAGTTAAAAAGTCGAATGTTTCAAAACGGGTAAATGCGGACTTGTGTACGCACGTGCGGACGTGCATACGTGCGGAGCGTTTAGAACGCGAAAAAACCCGTTTATAGGAGAAATATGAAAATATGTTTACACTGCGAAAATGTTCCATATATCCTTGCTCATGCTTCTACTTAATCGTGAATCAAATCCCTTAAAATAAGGAGAACTGAGAAACAGATTGACTGCGAGTCACTGTAAAGGGAAAGAACATGTGTCTTGCTCAAGAACACAGCACCAGGACCTAGGTCCCTGTCGTCGCGGTGTTCAACTTGTTCTACAACTTTCTTTTTACGCCAGATGATGTTAGGGTTTATGTATTTTTAAAAGTTACAATCGCGCATATTCCGCCAACTAAAAATGAATCTGCGTAAATTTATCTTTGATTCAAGGCTTCAACTATAACAAACGAAAGAGGCACTTCGCCTTTTCACCGATATCTAAATCCCATATGGCTTGACAATGCGATAAGGCATTTTATAGACCTTTCAAATTAGTGATTCGCGTCACTTCTGAAGAGAATCTTAGCTCGACGTCAATTGAATTTTAATGTTAATAAACAAAAACAAAAAGATTGAATTCACTCACGTACGAGGAAAAAGTTAAGTCTGGCAACATGGAAGATAAATCACTCTTTTTTAATTCAATTTAGAAAAGATAAAATACGAAAATAGCATTCTTGTTAATGTGGTAGCCTTTACTTAAGTAAATGTTTATTTTGAAACGGGATGTTAAACAGACATTTATACTTGACGTTATAATACTCTACTAACACATGTTCCTGTAAGAATTTTCTAGTTTGTTCTGTGTAAAAACAGCAACCCACGACTGATCATTTGAAAGGTTAGTTAGGTCGCAAAGTTATATTGGTCTATTGCGATAAAAAAAAAAGTAGTTTTTAGTGTGCTTGAGATGTTTTTTAAAAACTAATCCTAGTTTTAACGAGAGCTGTATTATTCAATACCGTTTATTGTTACTATAGCAACGTGTTACGAACATCGATCTTGGTCAAATTTATCATTCCGAGTAGTTTTCATGCTAAGTAAGTGCGTTTTTTTAAGTAAAGTCATATTCCAACTGAAAAATATCGCTTGACACAGAAAGAGGACATTTAAATGTTTCAAGCTAGTTAAATTTCCCGTGTTCCATATCTATTGACCCTAATGCTTAACTTTGTCGTTACAAAGAAAAACTGATTTTTCATAGACACGGTTGATTTTCGAGGTCACATAATAAAATTATCCATGATGTTGAAATCGCTCTTAACTTTCTTCAAAAAAATAAATATATATACTTATATTATGCTATCGTGTAACTTCATATTAAAACCTTCACTCTACTCGCAGACTATCGTAAAGAATAAAAATGTAATATATATCAGTCTTTAAGCCACTGGGTTCCAGTGTTAATCGGGTTTCCTACTGCTGAAACAAACGATTTCTCAATTTATTAAGGACGATAGAAAGTCTGTACTATTGAAGGTTGGCTTGTACATCAACGTATGTAATTACTCTCAACACAGTCTCAAATGCTCAGCTTAAAACTCAGTCAGACATGTGAAACAACCTCTACTCGTAAAGGTGGATGATAGTTACCTCACAGCTTGAAACATCAAGAGCATTAAGAGAATTGCTTTCATCTTCAGGGGTACAAGAAGTGAACAGGTTTTTACCGCTCCAGTCCGGCCGAACATTCTGTACTTTGCCTCGTCCGGTAGTCAAATTTAATACGACGAGGTGTGTAGCAAGAACAAAAGAGATCACTGTTTCCTTCCCTATCCGGCTGCAATTTTAGATATCGATTTATGGAGAGCTTTTTTAGGGACCATGAAGAAGGGAAACCAGTCAGTACATATTTATCGGTTTAGTGCGAAAAATGTTAAATTTCTTTTCTGTTTTATAATTTCTGAAGCGCGTATCACCTGCGTAGGTTATTTAGGGAAGTCGCCGGAAAGATTATTGATAAAGAGTTCATTTGCCTCCATTCAAAAGCAATTTGGTTTTTGTTAAGAAATTGTTAATGAGTTTTAAATGAAAGAATAAAATGAATAATAGCATTTACCCTCCAATTCTTGCTCGTTGGAGCAAAAACACGGATAGTAGAACATTTGTTTTTACGTAAACGGACAAATCAAAAGTTTGTCTCCGATGTTAGAGCTTCCTTGTTTATCGAAGAATGAGAAAAACAATTACTAGGCAAGAAGTTTTGAAACAGTTGTTTTAATTTGCGAATAAATATACGACATAGTTTTATTGCACAGAGAACAAACTTTAACAAGAAAGCTTGCCTTATCTTGACAGTTCAAGAAAACACCACCCAAAATTATGGAGAACATCACTTAAAAGTAGAACTTAATGAAATATTCATATTTGAGCGCTAAAATCGTGCAAAAAACATTATTGTTTTATTTATGGAAAGATGAAAGCAAATTTTAGAGAGAGAACTAACCAAAACAGACAAGTCGAAAATCGCGTTGTAGGTTACAAATTTTTGTTGTACATTCTCATTTCATGATAAATAATTCGTTGATCTTTGTATATACTATATATATGGCATCTTAGCTACAAGTTTTGGTCTTTCGCAGTTTAATATTTCCGGCACCTTCGTAAAGCGTTGTTTTTGTCCAAAGCAAAATTATTTGAGTGAACAAAAACCGGCTTATCCTATGTTCTACTATCTCCGTTTCGCATTTCTTTTCTTCGTTTGTGTGACAATCGGCGAAGGTGACTGTACACAGTGACTACGTAGCTAAATGTCTAGACAAAACCTATATTACTAAAGTTTCGAACGATCTCGAACTAACAATGAATAATTCAGTAAACGGACGTTGCAAAACTACCGATCTTCCTGGCAACATTTTCAACAAGACAAAACATTTTTATAAAAACTCCCAGAATAGTTTCTCCGTATGAATAAAGTGGATTCTGCAAACGTGTTAATTTACTTAGAAACATTTTCACCTCTTGGAAACCATTTTTATTAATTACGGTTTGTGAAGTAACTTTTAGGAACACGTGTCGAAAAATAAGGAAGGATTTAATTTATGTTCTGTTATTTAACCTGGCAAAATTTACAAGATTGCAAATGAGCATATTTACTGGACACTTTCTTACCTTTTTGGGAAAGCTAACTGGATGAAAAATATTTGGCTAGTTGCATGATAAACAAGAACATATTTTGCTGTACAGATGGATTTAGCTTAAAGCACAGTAATTCAGTCAATAATAACAATGTAATTTATAATGATTTTATCGAGTCGACAAGTTTTTAGTGAATGTGTCTTAATTGATGAATACTGCAAAATCAACGTTGAGTCAGTTGTGTGCATGCTAAATTAATATTAGCTAGCACAAACGTGCTGTACGGCATTTTGCTGACCAGCTCACGTCAGAAAGTGGTCCAGCGATACATACCGCCAACGCAAACTAACCCTTTTCTTCAAAACTCCAAGGAAGTATGATAATGCTGAAAATTACTTCTTCAGATCGGTCTTAGCAAAATACCAGTTCCCAGCAACTATCAGTATTTTTTAACTGATCTGATGATTAAAATTTTGAAACAAAAGCCCATACAACAGTTAATGCTCTTGGTGTCAATGAACATGATTTCTGATAAATTCGAAAAAAGGACATTCGTGGCAAATCAGTTAAATCTCTAGCGCACAATCCCTCAGCCCTGCCGACTTATTTCCGTTAATCAATGTCTGTTGTTCGTGTTTCGGAAGCTAATTTTGGACTGTAATATTCTAGAAAAGGAGTCAGTAGCTGAATAATCTTTTAACGCGTTGACGTAAAATAATCAAGATTAGCGGGGTACCGAGTTGCTAAAG
The DNA here is from genome assembly GCF_964199315.1 of Orbicella franksi. Lineage (NCBI taxonomy): Eukaryota > Metazoa > Cnidaria > Anthozoa > Scleractinia > Merulinidae > Orbicella > Orbicella franksi. The sequence goes on from NC_138154.1 coordinate 24,828,362, forward strand.
TGCAGTTTGGCAAGACATCCCAGCTGTTCGGACAATGTTCAGCCGGCACTAATGCATAATAATAACAACTGGTCGGCTACTGTTCCGAAAGAGAAGAGGGATTAAATTTCGTGCAGAACCGAAAAAGACACTTCCAGAACCATGGCGAAACATATAAACACCCCTGACTTTACTTAAAATAATCCATTTACTTAGCTTTTGCTTGAGATGTTGAGATGTTCAAGAGGGAAGCGATCTTATTGTTTTATCATAACCTGTCTACTGATCTACCAGATATACAAAGTCGATTTAATTATTGACGTTAAAAATATACGAAAAACGAGTTCTCCGAGTAGGTGCCTGCGTAGCTAACTGAGATTGTGAGCTCTGTCAATAGCCAGTCGCTCACATTAAAAGCTTTCTTGCATGGACAACACACCACGTATGAAATGAAACTATTTGTCAGTGGACTGAAGAGATAGAACGACTCTCCTCGAAAGACGTTCAACGACGTCGGCTTGAATCATTTATCTTCAGAGGTTTCTTTTACAAAAGGTTGGGTTACCCCACTGAAAGGATTTAAAGTGTCGATTTAATTTGCGTTTAAGGCGACGTTCCACAATACGTCGGGGGAATTTGAAAACCGACGTTTCATTTTGAAAACGCATCAAATGTTTCCGTCCACACTACGCTGGAGGGATATAAAAACGCAATAATCACCGGTCATTTTGGATTTGTATTTGAGGAAAACTCGGTCAGGGAAATCACGTAGTTATCGTCATGCTATCGTTTTCGAAAAGGTTCGTTTTCGTGGCGGATAAGTGTGGACGGTGGGCCTAACCGTAGAAATAAAGCTGCGTTTTCAAATTTCTCCGGCGTAGGGTGGACGCTGCCTAAGGCCTGGGTCAAACGTCGAACTTCGCAAGAGTCGAACCTAATGCAATGGCGCAATAGCTTTTGTTTTGGGTCTTTTGCGTCATGGATTCGATTCATGCGCAGTTCGTCAATTGCTCATGAACTCGTAATAATTAACCCATTTGTTCGTAAATGGTCAGAGTTTACATGATTCTCTCAAGGCGTTTCCCGACGGTGTTTTAGTTAAACTAATCCATTTAGAAGATAGCGTATTGCTATATTACAATGTAAAGTTAAAGCTGATCGTAGTTGGTGGAAGGGAAAGGTGTCTGTAAAGTTCTATGAACATAAAATTGGAAATATAAAATTATCTTTAGGCAAAATAATTGATAACAACTGCGAAAATAGATTTTCCGAGCTAAAAATATGTTGCCATTGCAATGTTTTTCTTAATTGTTTCAAATGTATCCGCTCAAAAGATTGAACCCACAAATCCCTCGAGTAATTTTGTATTATGATTTTCTTCAAACCATGCCCATTACCAGAAGTTCGTTCTAAACAGGCGCACTAGAAATGAAAATTTTAATAAAAGTAATCTTAAACTATAAAATGAGAGCTTTTTGCAAAGCTGCCAGGGAGACCTGCTTGCAATACGATTGCAAAAAAGGAAAAAATGGATTATATATATCTCAATTTTCAATGCAAACAATTTTGCTCCGGCAGTATCTCCCTTCTTTTCCTCCTAGCACTAAAGCCGTAAAGGAAATATTTCCGCTAAAAATAAGCACGGGTCTATATTTGAACAGACCCTCACACGTGAGAAAATCTATACATTGAACAGACAATTTATGTCACTCAGTTTCCTTAAACTGTAATGAACCATTTAGAGATCAGCCTGACCAATATGAAGGGGTCGTTTTAGACTTGAATTCATGAAGGGTTAGGGAGTTAGTCACCTTATAGGCCTTATTCCCAAGGTTATGGCCTCTCAAGTCATTAAGGAGTTTGAGAAGCCACGACGGCGGCGCCAAGGACAAAGTCCATTAAAAAATGAACTTTTATCATACCTACGAATCTCGCGATACCCTAAAGTGATTTAGTTTGTTTCTCACTGTCAAAACTATCTCGAAATTGAATATAGAACGCAGCGTTAAATTCGGAATATAAATTTAAAACATTATCCGTTGTGGCTCACGTTCTCCAGACAAGGCAGAATACGGTCATTTCACGTTGTCCTTTTGCAAAGGACGGCAAAGAAATGTATCAAGAATTACAACACACGTGCACAACCATTGTTCCGCTCATTAAGCCTCGGCCAAACGATCGCAACATATCAACACAACATATCGCAACATTGTTGGCCCAGCATTTGCAAGCCCCGGCCAAACGATCGCAACATTTCAGCAAAACATATCGCAGCATTGTTGGGTGCAACATGTTGCGCGCGTTTGGCCATCATGTTGCGATGTGTTGCGTGATGGTGGGTATTGAAAATCGAACTAGTGCACATGCACACTATAATATTATGCAACATCCACAATTTAACAAATGGTAAACGCCATAGCGTGTACTATTGTGTTATGGATGCACGCGGGAGGCTGCTAAGCACGAAAGAAGCGTAAGAGTCGCACTCGGCTATCGCCTCGTGCGACTCTAGCTTCTTGAGTGTTTAGCAAACCTTCCAAGTGCATCCATAACTCAATAGTGCACGCTATGGCGTTTGCCATTTGTTTTATAACATAACATTGAGACATTGGAACAACAGAAGTCCTTTTATTGAGCTACATCACACAAAAATGTTCGTGTAGTCTTACATGACAAGAGAAAACAAGCGCACGAAAATTCATTCATGACAACCGACTGCACACCAGTAACTCGATAAAGTCTCATCTTCACACAACTGTGAAGACAGTTTCGCATTTCTGGGAGAAGGACGTCGGCCATTACTTTGGAAACAGTGTCTGTCAAAAGATTTGCTTTGTAAACATTGGCACACACGTCAGCACCGTACACCCATGGGCAAATAGTAGACGCTAAATTAACCAATCAGAGCGCGCGCTTTGCTTTAGTTATGTTATAATGTTATATAGCTGGCGTTTTTCCCGCTACAGCGCGCCCATTCTTTGGCTAGTTCATTAGCGCGCGCTCGTGTACGTGCATATTGAAAACATGACGGATTTCTCCAAAATTTAATGTGAAATGGACCGGGTTGTTCAAAAGCCGGTTAACGCTAACCCAGGATTAAAAGTTAATCGAGGTATAAATTTTTCTTGGATATAAATGTTTTTCACCGCGTATGTTTTTTTATAGTTTGAGTAGGTTAAAATTCAACACTAAAGGACAAACAATATTAACAGAAAACCTCACCGCAAATAATCGTGCTTTGAGCAACCCGGCCCAGATCGATGGGTTAACCATAGTGAGTCGCTCGCTTCTACGTTACATTCCATGACGCGTACATAAAGAGAGTTTGTGTTTTTCCAAAATGGTGGACAAAGATGGACGAAATTTTCGTGCATTTTATTACGATACCTTAGGACTACGAAATGTCGAGCAAAGAAAAGCACTGGAAATATTACTGAAGGATGACCCAATAGGTTGGTAGATAATAGCAGCAATGGTTTCTTCTTTCATGACCTTTCATGTCACTTAAGATCGATATCCTCGTTCTGTGTGTGTAAAATATTCAACCAGCTCGAGTTATCTGCTTCGTTTCAGATGTCGAGCGGATTTCAACTTTTAGCACACGGTTTAGCTTGCCCGCAGTTTACAGAAACCATGTCTGGAAAGTAATTTTAGGTGAGGATAGAGTTCTTTTGGTGCAATTACTAATCAAAGGATCGATGAAAATCTCTCACGTCTGTACATAGTTAACTCGGCAGATATAATAAAGTAAGTAACAAGCTTACCTACGTAATTTTTACGTTTTAAAATTCATTTCGATTCATTTTGTTACACTTATTTTAGTTACATGAATTTCACTTACTTAACGAACTCACAAAATCAGAATACATTAAAGAAATTACAAATTGACATTAAATAACTGGCCGCCCACGGAATTAAAAGCAGTCTGCCATTTTTCAGACTAAAGCATGGTTACAATTACGCATGAGCAGAATATTATTTGCAGCTAAACACATTTAGACAACATTATGCATAAACAGACATTATTTGTAGGCAGTTTTTTGCGGGTCATGTTGTGGGCTCAGGGCCAATGAAAGGGAAGGAAAAAATGCATCAAATGATAATGAAAATTGAAGGAATTCATGCAAAAAGGGCGTATATCGCTTTTTGGGCTGATTTTCATTTCGTGCAGGTGGAGCTAATTTTTGGCAGACTGACTTGTTTTGACATAAAAAAAACATTGTTCTGTAATTGTTTTTGTTGATTTGCGCTTCATTTTCAAGAAATAGTGTATGCAAAAAACTCTGTTTTCCAAGCAGCATCTTTCAGAGATCTTTTGTTGAATGAAAAACAAAAAAAGTCTTTTGTTTCGCTTATTATTCTTTTTTTCAAAAACTCCAGGGGTTATTCCTCCTTACCGAGATGCACACAAGTTTGTGATACAGCAAAGAAGTGAACATTTTAATGATCTGCGACATGCCTTGAAGGTGATGAGGAAAATATCTGATGATGATGACATACCTTACCAAATGTCTATGATGTATCTGTTAGATGAAGGAGCCTTACGATTTGTAAAAATACCAAAGGTAAAAGAGAGTTAATACCATCTTTTGAGTGACTTTTCTTCACTTTATCAGTGCTTTATCAAACCTACTTGGTAACTTTGTAATTCATCAGAAACTGGAAAGAAAGGCCAAGATAATGAGTGCTGTGGTGCACGTGTTTGCTGACATGTTTGAAGATGAGGTCGATCTTTACTGGATATCTTTCAAGTTTATGAAGTGTTTGGACCAATCAGGAACACAGATGGAAAAACTGGTAACAATACACTTGTTGTCATGCACACAGTGAGGAGAACAATGATAATTTTTATAATAATATCCCTCAGTTACCAGTAGCAATGATTTCAAATGGACTTGTTTTGCTTTTGACATGTGTCAGTTATTTGAAGCCACTCTGAGAGTGTAAATCATTTTCCATACCTGTCAGACATGCAGCATTCTCCAAGTCCCAGGGGCATTTAGTTGGGATGTCACAATATTTTTGGGCAAAAGTCATTGTGGGCAAAGGTTTACATTAATTCCTTCCCGATGATTGGCCAGAAAAATATTTGTCTGGCCAATCAGCGGGTCTAAGCAATTCAAAAGCTTCTGGAACTGGTTCGGTAAGTCCTAAGAGTAATAACTGTGCAGGAGCTGTCCCGCTCTTGACGTAAACTTTCTTCCAAAAATACATGTAACCTTTGGCCAAAAATGTTGCATGGGTCTCCGAGGGTGAACACACATTCGTTATATAGAGATATATCACATAACTTGGCTAGTAAGACGTAGTTATTACATTTATTGAAACCTCAGTTTCTGCAGATAATTCTCGATATTTTTTCGCCTGTATGGTAAGGTAGCTAAAAGGGTTGCTTTGTCTTTTTCATACTTTAGTCACGCTTTGTTTAGTTGATAGCATTCCAGATCATGAAAATTAATAAAGAGACATTGTTCATAGTTTAGGCACAGAACATGACCCAAAAATGAAATGCCTGCTCATAAAATTAAAAATTTGAAATAAAGCCCTTATTGAAAAAGTGCTGTAATATTGCTTTGTAGGAGAAGTTGACTCAACATTATCTCCAAACTGAGGATGCTCAACTTCATAAGCACTTGTTAAGCATTGACACATTTGATGTGTTACCACTCAAGAGGTTGTGTAAAAATGAATGTCTTTATTACTAAAAGGGGTTCTTGTAAATAAGTCTCCCTTCTCCTAAAAACAAACCCTGGTATCTCTTATTCTCTGATATCTCATTTCTAAGACAGTGCACCCAGTTAGGGTGAAGCTCAGGGCACTAGCAACACAGAATTAAAACAGATACATTGCTAAAGGCAGATAAAAAATGACATTGAATGACATGACTCAAGTTAAAATTCTGTCAGCAATACATGTATTGATGTGTTGACCTTCCAAAATTACAACATGTCAAAATATGAAAAACGTTAGAAATTGGTGGGGCACTCTCATATAAGAAGGACCGGGATGCTGGCCAGAAATTTCGAAAAGAATCCCTAAGAGGTACAGTGGAACCCCGTTAATATGACCACGTTCGGGCCATGGTAAATTGGTCGTATTAATAGGATGGTCGTATTAAAGGGGTTCTTTAAATAACAAAATGACTGTCTGAGCTTTTTTTCGGACCAGAATAAAGTGGCCGTAATAACGAGGTGGTGGTATTAACAGGGTGGTCGTAAGGCGGGGTTCCACTTTACCAAAATCCTGTTTTGTGGGCGTGGCTTAAAATGTTTGTTAGCCCTAAGAGATATCAACTCTAAAATGACACTATCTCCTGTCACATTTTTTCAGCTCAATACCCTTAAACGTACTGCAAAAGCTCCCGCCGTGGACCTTTTGAGGCTAAGTGCCCTAAGAGGTACCAAAACTGTATTTTAACCCCTAAAGGATACAACAAGCACCCCCATTCTTTATATATGGGAGTCCCCCCCCCCCCCCCCCCTGGGTTTGCAAACATTACAACTGTTTTGCAGTCTAAAAGCTAGTAGACTATGCGTGCTAATCTCTTTGCTAAGTTGGTGGTTTCTCATGTATAATTTGTATTATTATTCAAAGGTGGTTTGAGAGTGGTTTTACAGAGGACATTCCTGATTCATGCATGGAAAGGTTGGTGTTTGCAGTCATTCATTTTGCTTTACCATAGAATTAGCTTAATTTCAGGAAAAACTTTTAATGTTCTTGTAAAACGTCTTTGTGGCATTTGAATTTCATGTAGACCATAGGCAGGGTTTTTATGGCTTGACAGGTGTTTGTTGACAAACTGGTACGATATATTTCTCAGTGGATGTTAATGTGACATGTAGGAGCTGAAGTTGTATTTTGATTTTTAAAACTTGGCTAGTAGCACCTTGCTATAAAGTTAGCTTGCTTTTAATAATAATTACCTTGCAAATTCATTTATGCCAACTCTCCCGGATAGATGCCCAAATCTCCTTAGCATAAGGTATATTTTTCTGCCAAATTTTGGCCGATTTTTAGCTGGTTTTTTGGGAAAACGTTTTGATATTTGACTGATTTTTGTGGTTTAATTGGCTGAGCTCTAATTTGATTAACCTTCTTTTAGGGTCAAAAAGGTAAAATTGGCAAAATATTAGAAATATAGCTGAACAGAAAACAGTAACGACTGAAAGATTTCAAAGTCCATGAACCAGAATGTCTATAATTTTTGGCTTAATGAAATCAAATTTGAAATTAAACTGTAATTCTCTTTGTTGCTTGACTCCTCCATCCTTGTGATCCGGTAACTCTTCTGTTTTGCCCTGTTGAAACTTGTTATCCAATATCTCTATCTTTGGTGACATTTAGCAATACAATATGAAAACTAAGACAAAGAACTTTGGAGATCTAGTTGAAGACTGTCATTGAGTTAACTGCCACGTTTGCTAGTTACCAGGTTTCACTTAAGCAATGGAACTTTTTTGTGGCCTGGGGCCTGTTTCTCGAAGTTCCCAAAAAGTTTTCGCACCCAGAAAGCCAGAGCAAGATCTCAAACCTTATGATTACAGACCTGTTTTATTCACATATTCTTAATATGAACAGAGGTTCTCTTCATACAAGAAATTTCAGGCGTACACACCTCTCTGTTTTTAGATACAGATTAACTAAAAATGGCTTTGTGGACCCGAAAAGTTTCCAGAGCTTTCAAGAAATGGTCCCCTGGTGCTATTATGTGGCTTGAGTTTCTTGTTGATTCTCTCTTCACTTTGATGGTTTTTCTCCATGTGCTCCAGCTTTCCTCCCTCCTGAAATTTGACCTGGCCAAGGAACTAGCATGAAAACCTGTTAGGGTTGATGTGGCTTCCTCTTTAAAATATTGCAAAAAAATGTATTTTTATATGAAGGAAAAGTTAAAAATTAGGGTTTAAGTACTTTAAAAATATCAAAGATGTAAAACTATACTGAGAGTAAACAAAGACGGTTGTAATCCATCAAATATTTTTGCTCGCACGTGATTGGTCTAGAAATGCCACGTAACTGAATATTCCCCAGCTAAAACTGAGGAATATCCAAGAGTATTCCCCAATTTTCAAAGCTGCTCCAATTGCAAAAAAGATTTGAAGGATAATATACGCAATAGCCTCCATTTGGCGCAAAAATATGTTCAGATGTTTGTCCTTGGACATTATCTGTTCCTCGAAGCTCACAGTTTTCCTCGAGCTATGCTCTCGGTAAACTGTTTGCTTCTCGGAACAGATAATTTCTGTGGGCAAATATCTGAGCATATTTTCGCTCCAAATGGAGGCTATCGTTTATATATTAACAGGGACGTAGCCAGGAATTTTTCAAAGCTGGGGTTACACTGTGTCAAAGTAAGGGTACACACCAGATTGTCATGGCTTTTTGCCACCTGTTGTAGCTTGTTTGTTTAAAAAAGGCCTCAAAAGTGGGGTCACGGGCACCCCAGGATCCCCCTAGCTTCCTTTGATTAAGATGGATATAAGAGCAACATACTTGAAAAATATGGCTTGCTTATTCAAGATGTGCTATGATATGTCTCCTTTAAACTTTACTTCTTCAAAATGTGCTACTGAAGAAAGTTTAAGATGCTTTCTCAAATACACTCAATCATGATTCACTGTTGTGTAAAGTTCTTGATCTATCATGATTCCTTTCTTGTAGGATCTGGGACAAAGTAGTTTGTGGTTCCAGTAAGATTCTTGTTTTTGTTGCTGTTGGTCTGCTCATGGTGTACAGACATCCCCTACTCATGGAAAAATCTTCTCAGGGTGTGGACACGTTTTTCAGTAAGGTATGTTGTTTGTTTGTTGTTTGTATCACACAAACTCTCAATTCTGTAAAAACAGATCTGTCGCAAAGGACCAATGAGGCTTTAATCTGCTTCAAACTTCAAGCAGGAGTCAATCTTGGCACTAGTGTTTTTTGTTTTTTTTCCGGTCAGCAGCCATAATGCAGACTCTGGCCAGGTCATGAGCATGCGTACAGTGCTCTGCTTCGATTGTCAGCCAATCAGGATCAAGCTAGAACGATCGGGAGTTGGTTAATCAGGGACTTTCGAGTTGACTACCAGCACAGTTTAACAAATTGACGTCAGTTTTTTAAGCATCTGACCTCTTATTGATGATAAATTGCGTCATAACATTGTCAAAGTGGTTCCGCGGTAAACTTTGACAATGTTATGACGCAATTTATCATCAATAAGAAGACAGACGCATAAAAAACTGACGTCAAGTTTTTTTATTATTGTTATTTTTTATTTTTTTATTTTTTTAACAATAACAAGACCCCAAAATGGTCAAATGCCGGGAATAACTGAGGGTAAAAGACGCCGTAAACTTGCCGTAAACAAAGATAAGTGAATTTTATTCAAAATGATGCGAACAGTGTCAATACCTTTTCTCGCTTTTTAATTGGCTACTTAAAAAAATCAGTAAAATCCCATTGGTTAAAAAGTTAACAGTTCGACAGCTAAGTTGAACAGTTGAAAGCTTGCATAAATTAAGATTTTATCCGTCTGTACTCTTGTTGATGGTAAAAATGAGCCAATCGGCGTGCAAGAAATTAGACAGTTATTGTAAAAAATTATCGAGGAAGAAAAAAGAATGTATAAAAATTTTGAAAGTAAGTTCAGTGTTGGAGACTAGGGAATAAATGGTGTAGCCAATAATAAGACATAAAGTAACTAAGTAAGGTCGATGTCAGTTATTCATTGTTTAAGTCGTTTATTTATTTATTAATCGAAACACTATCTTGTCTGCAGCCTCTACCCGAGGATAACTTTGTGACAGTTGTCAGTAAAGCCATGGAGCTGTGGGATAAACATGGCACTACTGTGATATCTGAGGCACCCACCATGCATTGAATCCAGCGCCGACCTCAATGTCAAGTCGCCACAAGAAACACGTTCGGCCCCAAGGCCTTTCTGAGCCATTCCCGTTTAAAGACTCTGTTGAGAGGCAGCCAATGAAAAACGCTGCGCAAAACTATGTAGTGCACATGCGCTGGCGGGTCTCTCGCGTGAACTCTTGAGAAGAGAAAATTACCGCGCGAAGAAAGAAGCTTTTTAGGCGGGACGACGGGAATTGGATTTCATCTCCATTCGTGATGTTTTGTCCGTCAGTATTAGTATAGAGTCGACTAAAGGTAGCAATGCGATCATGAAAGCCGAATATTCACGATAACCCGTAACAAAATGTGTGTGAAGAGACGTATGAAAGATACCTTTTTGTGGGCAATTTCTCCCTTGGAATTGAGTATTGAAACAAAAAAATAATAAAGTAAAAAACAAATAATAGAAAAGAATTTACCAGCTGCTTTATCTTCGGGTGAATCCATGTGAATCTCAGAAGAAAACAAAAAAAGCAACAACCTTGCGAAGGAAAGCAAGTTCTTGGTTTAAGATGCCTTGCCTTGTTAGTAATACTAAAGAAGAGGGAAACTTTGTGAAGTTCGCTATCTGAAATTAAAAACAGTTTTCTTATGAGGGGATTTTCCTTCCAACTAGCAATGCAAGATAACACCATGGAGAGACAAGTCATGGCCGAATAAATAGGCTGATTCAGCAAGAGAACGGGAACGTCACTTGACGACGGCGCGCACAGTACAAATACCCAAATATGGTCAATTTAGAACAGAATCCAGGTTATTCCGCGCGCCCTGCAGTCGTCATCTGACCATATTTGGGTATTTGTACTGCGCGCGCCGTCGTCAAGTGACGTTCCCGTTCTCTTGCTAAATCAGCCTAATAGTACCTTTTACGACCTTTTACTCCATCTGTACACCCTGCGCGACGGAGATTCTTTTCTCTTTTGCGTCTCTCTCCGAGCAGAAAGAGAAGAGAATATCCTTTTTCAAAGACAACTTGAAACAAATTATGAAAAGTTGCAGTTTCGACAAGACATTAACATTACTGATAAAAAAAAAAAAAATGCTCCTAAAGAAACAGGAAGGTTTCAAGTGAATAATCGAAGGGAGAGAATCGAAATTAATTTTTAGCGATTTTTCCGAGACACGAACTCAGAAGTTGCCGTCTATCAGATAGGCTTTTGTACATTATTTTGTACACTAAAATGCTTCACCTTAATGCTCCATTTTCCCCACTAAAATTCTCGGTCTCTTCCCAAAAAGTCACTAAAATGCTCGGTTAATGCTCATACATAGGGTTTTTTAAGTTTTAATAATTTTAACGTATTAACACAATTAACAGCTCAGGGTGCTTATAAAAAACGTATACGTAGCATAACGCAGCGTTTTTAATAATACACCAAAAGATAATTCTCTCTGAATGATTTTTTTTTTATTTGATTTGACTGCTGCTGACCTCCCCTCAGTCTCTACTCAGCTGTATTAGGGTGGCATTTTGAATTTTTTTTTAAATTTCAAATGAAGTCCTCTTTTTCTCGTAAAAATTATTTTTATTTTATTTTCTGGACGTGGAAAACAATTACTTTTCCGGGAAAATGCCACTAAAATGCTCGAATAATACTTAATGCTTTTGCCTCACTAAAATGCTCGAAAAAATGCTAGCATAATGTACGAAAGCCCACTATCACACTTTTGTCATTCTCATCCCCAGTGCCACTCGTTTTAAAATGTCGTCACGTCGACCACGTGACCACACAGTCCAGCCAAAAATACAGGTAATGTTTATCTTGGTTTTCATCAGTGGAAATTTAAATTATGATTTTTAGAGGTCACGGCTGGCATGCTCATAACAGTGTCCCTTTCCGCAAGGAAATTAACAAGATCACAATATTCGAAGCAGTGTCTGGTCTTAAAATAGAATCGGCAAAGCCCAGCGAAGCAATGAATAACGCGGTGACTTCACTTAGCCTGGGAAACAACTCAGGACAGGCTACGATGTAGTAAAAGAAGCGGCTTGGTTGTTGTCGGGCGAAATCAATCGTGTTGATTTTTCTATAGAATCGTCAAAACGACGCGCTTCTCCTATTTACAGGAAAAGACGCTATTGGCGGAATAGAGGAAGACTTGACTTGTAAAAAGTTTAAATTTAACCATCTGCAGGCTCATACATACGTGAACTATTTCTACTTTAACCGAAATGCAGGAAAACTAAGTAATGTTCTGGGACAATGTTGTTTTGTTTGCACGAATGACACCGGAAGTCGGGTTTATATCGGTCGTCTGAACTTTCAGGTTTACCCGGAACACAGCAACCTTGCGTGACAAGAACCGGAAAAAATAGATAACGCTTTTCGCGACAAAACCGGAACACAAACTAAAAAACCGCGGTAAATTTTATACCCTGAATAGATGTATTAATCTGCAGATATTTGACGTTTAGATTATATTTAAATGTTCCTTTTTTGTAAGTCACGAGATAGCAGGTAAAATGAAACAAAGCAGTATTTTATTTCGAATGATTTAGTACTCTAAACACGTCTGCCAGTATAAAATTGTATCAGAAGCCGGGCTAGTTTCTCAAACTAATAATCCATTTTAATATTGACTTTTTTGTGTATTTTTGATATACCATCAAGTTCATCGAAGGGAAAGTTGTTCAATCAGTAATCGTTAGTTAAGCGAAATTTTCAAATGTGGCACAATCCAGTTGAAACCAGAAAATAGCACTCCTCACCTAACCTCGGTTAGCTCAATCGTTTGCCATAATAAACGTTTGCCCTAAATCAGGCCTCTTTTTTTATCAAACAGGAGGAAGTAATTTTCAATCGAATACTCGTTTCCTTTTAACTTTAAATTGCGCAATGACTGAATGGATCTGAGTGGGAGCGTTCGACACCGTTTGACGCACCTTTGCACGGCCCAGTTTCGCGGAATTTGACAAGAGCGTGACCAAATATTTCTCAGAAATCACATTGTCTTTGTGTTACTATCATTTCACTACGAGCTAAATTTCTGAACACTCTACAATTCTTGAAATGAATCAGAAATAAATTAACGAAAAAAATTGTTTTGCTCGCAACTGGAACTTGAGAAATTTTATTTGGCCTTCAAAATATGCGGACGGTCTTTCGTTTACTGTGTCATCAAACCTACGCAGCTACGTATCATTTCAATGTATCGTTTGCAGGGAACTATTACAATTAATGCAATTCTGCACGATTCCACTGCCAAATTTAGGGGTCAAATTGATTTTTGTTGAGCTAGCATTGCAGTTGCAGCCCATCACAAATCGCGCGGTGTTAATCAGACCATTTCAAGGCGATTCGGTCGAATATCGCGACCTGTCTGTTACGACAAAAACAACGCCATCATTCTCCATAAAACATGCGTACTATACTCTGTTAAAAAACCTCAGATCTTTCTATCTCGTTTCATAGAAATTCTAGCGACTTCGTTCCGAAATGGCGCTAAAATGAAGCTGGTTTTTGCAGCAGGAACGCGACAAACTCGTAACAATCACCTGTGTAAACAGACCTTAAAATGCCCCGAGGCGATGATTTTACATTTGAAGTCAAGCCACAACTCGGCTGTCTCTGTGTGTTACGACTCAAAAGAGGGTCTTCCTTTCCTGATAAAACTTGTGCAAGCTCGTCTGCTATATGGTTTGCTGCTTAGTAAAGGGACTCACGTTCAGTCCCTGCAGCATTCAGTTCCGTTTTGCTGCAGTTAATTGCAGTATACTGGACCATACAGGATGATTCTTTGTTTGTTAACGAGTTAACAGGAACACGAAATTATGGATTGTTTTGACGAAGAAGGGATAGTTCTACTTTAACTTCACGCTCCTTCTACTTTCTAAAGAAACATCGTCGTGACAACATGACAACCCGCGATAATTTTAAGACATTTTCTGAGAAGAAGTGCTGGTAATAAAAGTTGAATGTTTCCCGGAGCTGTGCAGCGATTGTCCGTCACGCACAGCAGCACAATCATATTTTTAGGTAGCGTACTGACTATACTGCGTTTTAATCAAAGCTGAAACTGCACTGATTCCTATCAAAACTGAAAACGAAAATTTGAGAAAAAAAAAAAAAAACAGCTTAATACAGGACACCAGCCTTGTTACACGCGTCGCTTATTTCATTTGCTTTGATTTCTCTAGAGACGCGTTTGAATATAATGAATTTCTCCGAAACCAGACGTGGGTGAAAATGCGTATTAACTGAATTCTTAGCGGGCAAGCCCACCATAAAAACAATACGAGGAAAAGATGAATAGTAAACGACTTGTTAACGCCCAGAAAACAATCCGATACAGTTGTTCCAAATATGCAATTTGCGTAGTTTCTACTCGTGACCAGCTTGTGAGCGCAGGTTTATTGTTCCGGGTTAATCTCGTGCCTGGGATCTCTATATTACGATCAGTTTTCTTCCCTTTAGATTAAAGTCCGGACAGAACCCGTGCTGCACTGGTGATCCCAATTTTATACAGCTACTCTGATTAGTTAATCATGAATTATTGCTGTTAATGCGCCATTTGAGAGCGGGACTACCTTGACATCATGGTAAGATCTAGTAGCTTTGATGTGAAGTTCTTAAGTTGCTTCTTTTATTTCATATTAACAAGACCAGTCAACAGCACTTGTGCAGTAAGCCTTTTTTCGTGGATGTTGCAATGTTTTTGGAATTTAATACGGTTCTACAGCTTTTTTGAACTATTTCCAAACTTCTATATCGTTTTCAAGCACTTGACGATTGCGTGACATTCGAAACGGTACTCGGTACCGGAAGCACATTACATATGCAGGTTTTTCCAGGAATCGCGTAGCTGTTCTTAGAAGAAAAAGCGAAAACAGAAAAATCAATATTTACCATAATTGCGCGCAATGTTTTGATGCTTAAAATAGATTTCTCGTTCCCACTCTTGGGAGTTTCCCATCAAAGTAAGGGATCTATAAAAAAGCCCCGGGAACATGTGTCTCAATCACAAGGCGCGAAACCATGCAAAACGAACATCTTTGGCGAAATTTAAGTACAAGAACAATGTCTGCCGACTTTGACGGAGGATATCAACAACAGAATTTTAATCAAGAATTCTCAGCTAGTTTTAATCACGATCTTTTTTCAAGCAATAGCGTAAGTATTATAAAGCATGAACAATTTCCGAAGGTTTTCGCTAGGGGAAACGGTTCGGAAGGCTTCTACAATTTAGAAACGATCCCTCCAAGCGATGATATCGGAAATAGTCTGTTAACGAAGGGAAGAGGCATTAGTAGCTCAGTTTTTGTTGAAATGATGATTTAAAGCGGCGAAAACTTCAAAATTGGCGAATTTAATCGTTCGTAGTCGAATTCAAGTACACGGCGATAACCTTGTGATTTCCAAGACTTCACGGTCGAGAGGAAGAAGTAATGCACGGGACAGCGATAGAAAAAATTGGCCGCTTCTGATACCGAACCCTCCTTAACTATGTTACATCTTGGTCTTTTCCACGAAGAATTTTGTCATCGAATAATTTTAATACTGTACACTGAAATGTGCAAACAAACAAAGGCGAATTTTATCATGTGAGTCCAGCCTTGCATTTCGTCATATTTCGATGACCACAACCCATTATGTAAGTATCTAATGACAATGTACTCTTTTATTCTTGCATACAGTCGCTACTCTTCAGTAACACTGAAACAACAGAAGGCAATGGCGAGATCGATCAGCCCGAAACTACCCAGGTGAAAATGGAATTGAAGGAGAGGATTAAATTGAAATTCTTGGAGAGAGGCACTGAAATACCCAAGATAGAGGAAATGACGAGAACTGAACCACCAAAACCTGTAAGTTGCCGCTAGAATTAAGTGAATATTTTTTACGGGACAAGCACAACACGGATCGACTTCCCTGAGCGATCGTTTTAAGTAAATAACCAACTTGAATAACTGGATGCCCCAAAGTTCGTTTATGAAACCACATTGTCAGTTTTGTAAGTGACAATGATGGGGCTGCGATCCTATGTCCCGCCTGAATTTGTTCATTTTGTTTCGCTGTTTTGCTCAAAACATATCCGACGTGAAAGGAGCTCTCATTTTCTTGGAGTCGTTATTTTAAAATGTTGCTTTCAGATGAATTTATTATCAAGTTGTATGAACTTAACGGTGTTAAACTGGATAGTCTAAAGCTCATTTTATATCACAATAATAGTATTGAGCTGAGAACAGTTGTTTTCAAATGTAGCTTCTTTGCTAGGTTTTTCCACTATGTCGAAGTTGGAAAAAGAAATAATTATAAAAACTGAAATGTTCCTTGCTTTGTATGCGTTCTTTAGAACTTCGAACGAAACTCAAGTGCAATATTTCAGTTTTTACTATTCCGTCGAGTTCCCTTCTACGCGTGCTGTGTTTCGTTTTCAGTTTGGCGGGGACATCGATCCGCAAACAACCTGCTCGTCATTAAATGGGGTTTCAGGGGATAGTAGGGGAAACTGAAGATTTGTTTCTAGGTCTTTTTGCAATACGGAATATCCCGAATATATTTTTCTATACTTATACACTGAAAAAAAAACCCTTCTAATCTTCATTAATGATTTGCCACACCTGGTTTGCGTTTTAAATAGAGAATTAAAGAAGAAGACCCCGAAGTCATCAAGAAAAGGAGGGAGCGAAACAAGATCGCCGCCATGAAATGCCGGAGACTAAAGAGGGAGCGAATCGAAAAGTTAGAAAAGGTACAACTCCCTACCACTATACCGAGCAAGACGTTTGCTCATACGACTGAAATAAAAGGCAAGAATACGCAGTCAGACTAATCAAAGGGCCTTTTCTTGGGAACTTAATTTTACAGTTTTAATTGAATACGGGAAAACACTCAAGAGATACTTTTGTTACTAGAAACGAATTTAGAAGAGAGGACTTATTTGTAATTGCACTCTAGCCGCCTCATACGGCAACGTGCGTACCATGCATCTTCAAAGACGAGTCACTTTAGGGGGTGATTACTTTAAGAATTTCATCCCGGTGCTGAAATTTCAAGCCAGTAAGGGACCTGAATTTTGTTGGATCTCAGAACATGTCACCCTGGGCTGACTAAAACTCTTTTCCTTTGTATCCGCCATCTTTTTTTATTGTAAACACAATCACTACGCATGCACAAGTTTCTTGTCAGCCCGCTTTGAGAATTCCATTCGCATTACGTGTTACCGGGCTGGAATTCCCCGTGTGATCATCCCCTCTCAAAAAAGACAACTGAGAACAGATTTGGTTTACATCAACTGTATCAAATGATAGCTGCGGAGAATTGGTAAAAATTTTAATTGTCTTTTATATTAGCTTTCTTCTTTTTTTTTCCACTTCCATTTTCGCAAATTTCTTTGTTTTGCATATATGCTACTAGACTTTTCATTTCTTAAACCTCATTTGATTGTCACAAGAAATTTTGTCTTTACCTCTTTCATCCCGTTGGGGAGCTCTCCGATTGGTTTAGAAGACTTCTGCGTGTCGCGTTCTGCAGCCAATCAGGTGTTTGCCCAATCTTTTTTCAACCAATCAGAAGCGTTCGCCTGCGCGCGTCACTGTTTGCCTTTCGTTTCTGTTCCAAGTTATTGGACTTTTTTGGCTTGTTACGTCGTATGTTTTGATTGGTTGAATTGCTTGCCCAAAGAACGCCTGCGTAGGAGGCTTGGGATGGCTACTTATTAACCGTGAGTGTGGTCTTTACGGGAAAATCTCGATATGGCAAGGCCGAGGTTTGGGATTTCCCCGTTAAGACCGAACGTTCGAGGTCAATAAGTTTATTATATGGCTTTTCGCTTTGTTTCTGCAGACCCGCAATTCCCATAATGCCCGGGTCGGGAATTAACTGATCAGTGCGCGCGTCTATTTTGGCTACAAACACGAGCCACATGATAAATACAATTAATGTAATCTATTTCATGACTGGGTTTACATGTACGAACTAATAGATATTTTGTTTGATTGCAGCGGACAAACAAATTGGAAGAAAGCAATAGGAAAATGCAACAAGAAAAAGAGTATCTTAAGAAGGAATTTCAACGTCTTTCCAGCTACTTAAGACACCACTCCTGCGCGCGTAACCCAACAGGAAGCTATGGAGACACTTGGAACACATCGTTATGTGGCGCACGGGTTCCACCTGATCCTGATGTTTTAATGTACGTCAATGTCGAACAATAGACCTCTCTCTCTAAGCAACCCTTGGCTTGAACAATTCAATGAACTTATGTTAAGCTTTTAACTAATTCTATCTCACAGATATATACTGATTTAAACTCTTTGGATTTCCGAAGGTGCCCTTAGGATTATTAAGAATTAAGCCTGCCCCGTCTCGGCCCACAATACCGTTTTCGCATCGTCTTCTAAAGCGAGGACAATCACAACACCATATCCAAGGCTGGATGTTTTTCCTTTGTCTTGGAAGGGAACGAGATGGACTAGATCGAACGTAGTAATTTCATTGTTTTTGCTGTCCATCCAAACAAATCTGTGAGATGTGGTCCGATTTTCGTCGGTGAAAACTTAGTGGTGTAAACGATCTTTTTTTGACATTAAGAAGGGAACGTAAAACAAATAGGAAGAACTGAAGATCGTGTACGTATGGCAGCATCTTTCCTAGTCATCTTTTCTAGGCGAGCCTGTTTCATAACCTTTAAAATAAACTTAGTAAACACTTGTAGACGAATAATTGATTAAAAATAAAACGAAAAAAAAAAAAAAACCCGCCAATTTTGTCAGGCATAAATATGGAAATAACTAATATCAATAACTACCAGCGTCAATGACAGTACACCATGAACATTTTTCTCGGTTTCTCTGTCTAAAGAGTGTTTCTAAAATCCCAAATGCGAATCCCCCTTTTCAAATGGCAGCTTCTCTACCAAAACGACCAAGGTTCGACAATTATGCGACAAGGCGTTCTGAAACCCACCCCCCCCCCCCCCCCACCCAAGGCCTTAGCGTTTACGGTGTAGAATTCGGCTGACGCCCAGATATGTTTTAAACCACGCACTTCATGTTTCGAAGCGTTGCACAAATAACCTTCGAAATTTTAAAACACTGTATTTTCCATCTACTGCAAAAAAAAAAAACAAAACAAAATACGAGCCAATAAAACAAAAACAAAATTAAATTACAGTAGCATTCTATCTAATAGTAGCTTTCTATGAATTTTCGAGATTTCTAATCGAAGCAATTGTTTTAAAATTTCCAGAGAGAAACCGCAAAGTGTAGAAAATGATATACTTTACGGCACAAAATGAGATGTCAGCACTCTTTTTTTCCGGGCTTTATCAATAACAATTAATACAGAAAAGTAAAAGCCGGGAGTAAAAGTTACATTAGCCACCATGTGTGGATAAGGGAGTATTTATTGGCATTTTATCAAAGAACCCGAGAACGTCGTTCAGGTATACGACTTACTACAAAATCATTTACCAGTCCTCTTCGCGGGCGTGCGTTGGCCGTCACGCAATGGATCTCGAAGATGGCGTGACGACTCAAAGGGCGCCAACGAAGACTAGTAATTATTTTCTTGACAACCATTACAAGACAACCAACGTAGATCTTAGTAGAGGGAAAGATGGATCGTGAAGTCTGTGAGTCAGTTTAGCCAGAAATAAACTGAAACGTCGCTATTGTGTCCAGCTTATTTACAAAGAGAACAGCTTCTTCAAGCGTAGTACATCAAGTTGGCTTTCTTTTTGGCATTCACTTCCATGATGCCGTCCATGTAATCTTCATGAATTACCTCAGTGGCTTCACGACGCAAAGCAATCATACCCTGTGAGAGAACAAGCGATCAGTGGGATGAAAGGAACAAATGATCAGATGGCTTGCACTAACTCTGCACTACTCAAGCTAAAACCAAAATGTCACGCAATAAAATGTCACTGTCACGCAATAAAAAAATAAATAGAAAACCATCCAGTGGAAAAAGCTATGAACTTACGATGTTATAGAAGATAACTAAATAAGACACTTCTCCAAGTTTTAGGCCTGTGCGTTTCCCCAAACTTCAGATATTCGTCGAAATGTTTCGCAGATATTTGCAGAGTCCAGTATGAAAACGCCATGTTGGTGTACCTCCGTGGTACACCAATATGGCGGTCGAAAAATAGTGTAAACATCTGGAACTTACTTTGGCTATCTAGGCGACTGATCATCAGTACTGATCAAAAAAGCATTTACATAAGCACTTTTCATAATGCTCTAACTTCTAAAAAGGCTCAAAATCATGAGATAAGTATATATTTTTCGACAAACTCGATCGTAGCCTTGTGTCACGCACCTCCATAACCCTGAAATTCAAAATGCTCTGGATTCTAAACGAAGCACGCTATTGAGCTGTAAAATTGTAAACAGATATAAATTTCCTGCCTCTTATGCCTGATGAGGATAAAAACTTTGGTGGCTCTTTAGTTTTGGATTTTCGAAAGTGATGACGTCACGTGAAAACGATCTATAGATGGCATTTTGAGTGTCATTTGGTCATTGGTAATTTGGTTGGGTATCATGGCTCACTCGAAGACCATTCTTAAAATGAATGACACATTAAAGATCATTTATTATTATATCGCTGTGTCTCACAAGGACTGGGAGCTACCGAATTCACGAATTTGATTGGCTGAAATCGATATTGACCGCGGTCTAGATTTTCCCATCTAGACCGGCATCTGTAGACCGGTTTCATTTTGCGTTGAAAAAGTAACAAACTAAAATACAAAAATGTTCACCATTTTCTTTTATTTTCTTCTCAATCATTTATGGAAGTGCCAAAAAGCCTGATGACAAAAAACGAAGTAAAGAGGACGAGCAAATTTCGGCAGGTTTAAGTTAAGCTCATCGCAGATCGCTAGCAAAGTGTCAGCAAACCAGTTAGTTTACATTAAACGAATTAAAGTTTTCCTCTTTGCCATATAATAAACATCTTATTAACCGAGCTAAGTCGGTCTGTATGGGAGAATCTTGACCTCGGTCGTGTGTACAGACCTCACTGCGTTCGGTCTGTACTCACGACCTCGGTCAAGATTCTCCCATAGAGACCTCCTGCTCGGTTAGCAAGAGCTAAATAAAGTTGATGATTATCAAAGGACTGCATGGTCGACCGACCAGTCGAGCGAACTTCTGATAGAGAGACGGACTGAACGATCAACCGACCAACAGACCGGCCGACGGACGGATTGATTGACAAAATTATTGATTAAACAAACACCATACCAGTACGGTGTAACAGCATCCTCCTATACAAACGTTCATTTCGCGTGTATTGCAGTAAGATTGCGTGGCAAACCTGACGTATAACCAATGTAACGGATATCATAGGCGTTATCTGTCTCGGTTCTCCCTTGAATTTACATTCAAGCCCTTCATTGTAAACTTACCGCCTCAACGCAAACCGCTTTCAACATGGCGCCGTTATAGTCATCTGTACACCGTGACAACTCGTCAAAGTTCACATCTTGGCTGAAAGCCAAAAAAGAATATCATTCAATTAACTAGATAGAAACAAAAACTACGCAAAAAAAAAACTTCCTTCGTTAATTTGGAACTTTTCTTACCTACAACTTCAAAAAGAGGAATGGTGTATTTTGTAAAGCGCTGCTGGATTCTTAAGAAGAGGCGCTATATAAGACTAAATTTATTATTAATTTATTAATGGTATCCTGAGCAAGTACTGTCCCTGTATATTACTTGAAATGTTTATCTAACCTGACGTTCATTTTCCTGGAGTGGATCTGCATGATTCGTGCCCTGGCCTCCTGGTCTGGGTTAGGCAGTTCGATCTTTCTATCCAAACGACCTGGAAACAAACAAACAAAATACAATTTCAAGAACATCGCGCACCACGATACATGGTTGGATTGTTAAAATCCCTCTTGAAGTGCTCAGTTCTTTTTCACTCAGGAGATTAAGCCCGAAAATTCCATAATGATGACGTCACTATACAGAGATACGTGTTGTGTGTCTTGATTGGTTGTTACTCAATTTTGAACTTTGGCGCTTAAGTAATAACCAATCACAAAAGCCGCACAGATCTCTGTAGAATTACGTCATCATCGTCACTGACTTTTTCCGGCCCAGTCCCAAACGTCTTACGGGCGGGTGTAGAATTGAGCGCGGCAAGACTGTTAGGCAGGGGCCATCATCAAAATTGTTATTCAGGGGAACAATTCCAATCATAGATTTCCCTGGATATACTTTTCAGGAACTGGACACATTGAAAACCGAAAAAAAAGACTAATAATTATCGAGTTCAAACCTGATCTTAACAATGCTGGATCAAGAATGTCCACACGATTTGTAGCAGCTACAACCTGAAACAAAAAATAAGTATGGGTTATTGACCAAGTGTGACGTCAAGATGGCTGGATATTGGCCAAGTTCTTTTTTTGCGTGTTTATGAACCGAGACGAAGTCGAGGTCCATAAACTCGCAAAAAAAAAAAGAATGAGGCCAATATCAAGCCATCTTGACCGAACAAATTTGGTCAATGAAGAATTTATTACATGGCTTTCGGGAAATGTTTCTTACGGGACGCGGCGGGTAGTCCCGAGCGGGCAAGATAGCTCCATCTTGCCCGCTTGGGTAGCCAATCAAAGCCCAGGATTTGATTCATCTTGCCCGCTCACGGAGCTAGCCATATAATAAATGTACTTATAAGTTAGCTCATCTGAAAGAACACATATGTAGCTGGAGAACAATTCTCCTCTGACAATACATGCTCTTTAAAGTCATATTTAGACGCTCAACTATTTGAACACGGAATTTAAAAAAAAGCAACAGCAATACATGATGAGCAGTTTTCCGAATCAAGCTTAACACAAAATAAATCAATCTCAGCATACAAGGTACGCTGAAATGTCGTATATACGAAACACTCTAATGCAAATAGGAAACGTTCTGATCAACGTGCAAAGGGCTATTGCTTCATGCTGTTAGCTCTGAATCACTGACTTCTGATGCGCTTGGGAAGTGTGCGTAACACTCAAGAAACTAGAGCCTCAAGCAACTATTACGTTTCCTTCGTGCTCTGCAAACTTCCCGCGCGCACCATAACTGGATGATAGACGCTAGAGCACGAATCGATTGTTAAATGATAAGTATACCTTGATGTCGTGATGAGAACTAAATCCATCTAACTGATTAAGCAACTCCAGCATTGTTCTTTGCACCTTAAATACAAATTATACGAAATTTCATTTATCTCATTAGGCTTTTTAATAATTTATTAGACAATATTTAGTAGGTTTTTCATTATATTAAGTGTCCAAGTTGACAAGTATAACTTGTTACATTAATATTTAACATATAACTGGATTCAAGGTTTTGAACACCTAATTTAAAACTCTCCCATTCTTTCAAAACAGTAAACCATTTTCCCCAGACTTAAAGAATGAGCGCACTAAAATTCAAAGACAAGAAATTTTCAACAACAAACAATCAAAGTTAAAATCACCTCTCTGTCTCCAGCCTTTTCACTGTCAAATCTCTGAAGGAGAAAGAAAAAGAAACAGAAGGTTAGAAACTCTTGTAATAATTGGTAACTGTAACACACAAGGTGGATTCTGTCTAGGCAAGGCAGAGGGCTGCACATAACTCTGATTTCAATGGATTTCGTTTGAATTTTGTGAGTGGTGCATTTTCCAGTAAAACACTCGTGACTATAAAGTTATGTGTGTTAAGTTATGTCAAATCGCACACTAGTCTAAACTTTTCTAACAAGAGTATAGCAAGGACAAGGTGGTTTGAGGGAATTTTGTGTCTAAGGATTCATGTGATGGAGGTTTGAGAGTGCTGATCTCAATAATGCATGATAATACAGTGTTCTGGTGCCGATGACACCTTAAATAACGTATTATATATTTAGAAGTTGGTTCACCTTTGTACCAATTGCATCCAGTTCATCAATAAATATAATGGCTGGGGTCTTCTCCTTGGCTAGAGCAAATGCATCCCTCACGAGCTTGGCTCCATCACCAATAAACATCTACATTCAACAAAATTCACAGTAGAGAGTAATTAAAGGTGTGGCAACAAAAACATTCAACTGAGCAACTGAGAGGATGAAGCAAAGAGAGAAATAGAAGGAAGGAATCATTACCTGAACAAGTTGAGGACCTGCCAGCTTGAGAAAAGTTGACTGTACAGGGAATAACAAAAACATATTGTCAAAAAATTAAAAAGAAAAGAAGAAACAGAATGACTAATACAGTGGAACCCCACCTTACGACCACCCTGTTAATACGACCACCTCATTATTGCAGCCACTTTATTCTGACCCAAAAAAAAGATCAGTCAGTCATTTTTTTATTTAAAGAACCCCTTTAACACGACCACCCCATTAATACAGCCAGTTTTCCTTGGCCTGAAGGGGGTCGTATTAACAGGGTTCCACTGTACCAGCAACACCAAGAGGACCTGTTACCTTTGTTTGTGCAGCACAAGCTCTGGCCATCAATGTTTTTCCAGTTCCAGGGGGACCATACAATAATACACCTGAAAGAGTTCACACAATGATTTAGGTATTACAGAGATGGAGTGTTTTTCAGAGAAAGTACACTGTAACAGATTAACATATATAAAACTTGTAAACTTAAAACAGAGTAAACAGGGCAATAATTGTGACTGTGGTTTACCACAATATGATTTCAAACACCAGGAAGAGATTGGAAAATATGATGCACAATGTCCATATTATTTTTGACCAACTTTAGTGTTAGGAAATTATGGTGAAACACTGTCTCAAGTATTTGACATTTCTTCATCCCCACCCCACCCTCCCCCCCCCCCAAAAAAAAACAAAAAAACAAAGGGAATTTATGCTTTAACACAATTTTAAACTTTGAACTGTGGTTGGCATATGAGGTCTCACTGGGAAATATTAATAAGAAGTTTATCTTTATTATGTTCATTAGTTCACAATATTACTTTAGAGACAAATATATTGGATGGAACGATTGAAATAATTATCAATGATAAAACACACCAGAAACAATATATTACCCAACATCACATGATTGTATGAATTCTTTCCTGGATGTCATAAAGGCTTCTTTTTGGTGGTTAGTAATAATAATTATTATGGCAACTGGGAAGTTGACTTTCTTGACTCTTTATCTTTACCTTTTGGTGGTGCAATCCCCAGGTTTTCAAACCTTTCTTTGTGTGTCATTGGCAAGACAATGGCCTCCACTAGCTATGAAAGAAAGCCATGATAACTTCATTTAGCCTTCTGAAGGTCATTTATAATTAAAGGCTGCCACACACTAGCTGAGTTTTTGTCGAAGAACTGCAGATTTTTTGTCAGGGTCAAAAATTGGGTTAAAATTTGTTGGGCCATCAGCTTGCCGCACACTAGCCGATTTTTTGTCGCGCCTAACCGCGTTGAGGCTTGGGGCCGAGTCATCCAAAATCAAGATGGTGCCTATTCCACTGATTTGACTCTCATGACATTTCCTAATTGGTTGAGGCACACGCGAGCCCTGACAAATTGTCTTGGTCTACCACACACTAGCCTACAAGGTCTGACAAGACGTTCTGAGATCTAGCACTGTCAGATGTCACCTGACAAGCCCCAATCTTGTTGCAGACTTGTCTGAATTCACCGCACACTAGCCAACAAGCGAAGATTTTTTTGTCGGCCAACAAAAAATCAGCTAGTGTGCGGCAGCCTTAGGAGGAGGATGTTTTTTTGGGTAGTAATCATGTTGTCATAGCTACATGTAGCTTTCAAATTCAGTTATTAGGAATTTTGGTATCAATGTTACAGATCATATCACAATTTGGAACATAGTATAGATTTCAGTCTAAGTTTATATGTACACAGCATACGTGAGAATGATGAATTACAATTTGATAACAAATAAGAAAGACTAATCCAGTTTCAGGAAAGAAGGTAATTTCATTGTAAAAGCAGGGAAAAAAAAAAACAAGAGAACATTATGTATGAATTCAATTATAAAACTAAGATGAGGATCAAGGAGGCACAGAGAAATTATCTTTTCCTATGCCGGTAGCTCTCTTGGCCTGTCAAATTTCTTTTTTTTCTCTCTCTTTGATTCCCATAGTTACTGGTAATCATTCTAATTGAGATCAACTTGTGAAACCGAGAAATGACAAGAGATACCTCCTGTATTTGTTGATCCAGACCCCCTATGTCACTATACTGCTCTGTAGGTCTCTCATCCACTTCCATGGCTTTCACTCGAGAGTCGTACCTAGAGTACAATACAACATATCACACAAGTTGATGACAAAACTGCACCCTAATGAACTGACGTAAAATTCAGCCTTGTTATCAGGTGATTGTTGGAGGTGTTCAGAAATGTTCGGGTAATTTTTGTTGTTCTTTGGATGGGTTTGTGTAATCCTCGGACATGTTCAGAAACAGCTTACTACCTTCGGCTATCTTTGGAATGCCTCAGGTGAACTTCAACTACCTTTGAAATACCTCAGATGACCATCAGTAGTTTTCTAATGCCTTTGTAGTAACCTTGAATATCTTCCTTTGCACTCATTTTTCTAATTTGCACTGGTGTTACATGAAAACTGCACTCCTCTTTAGCCAGTCAGAATGGCATACATTTTTCAAGTGTATCATTACTGGAACTTTAGATGTGAGGTAACAGGGCTCTTGTTTGGGCCAGGATAGTTGTAAAGCGAGACTCAACTGGAATATTTAAACAAGTACTCACTCAGGAGGTAATTTTTCAAGTATAAGGTAAGAATCCTTGTTGACACCCTGAAAGCAAACACAGAAGTCTGGAGATCAGCATGGGACACTAGAGCCACCTAACCATTAACAAAACAAATACTTTCAACCCTCTTTGCTCTGATGAAGGGTTAACACTAAAATAATGTAATGTATGTAGAAACAACAGCTTTACAAGCTTGCTGTGACAGTCAACTTACCTTTATCAATGTTAAAGTTAATAAGTAACAAGGACTTTCACCACTAGCATATATTAGTCCCTACACTGTAATCTCTCCTCAGTTCATTCAGTAAGTGTCAACAGTTGACAATTTTTGTTAACCAGTTTTCTAATCCAGGCTTCATTGTATCTGTATGTTATTGACCCATGCAATCTGCATATGTTCCTGGTTTTAAAAGGCAACTTTCCTCAAAATATATCCAATAAAAAGACACCCATGCAACTCACTAGAAGGAATAAAGTGATCAACATACACATAGGGAAACTGTCCAGATATTTTAATCACTGCAAATTGTCCCAGGATCATTAAGCTGTTCTTACCACTAAGTCTCCTGGTGTTAGATTTTCTGGTTCCACCAACCCAATTACTGGTAAAAAGTATGTCTGCAACAGCATGACAAAGAAACTTATCAACACAAAATCAATTGCAGCTATCACAAGCTGTGAATTTAATCACTACAAGTTTTAATACCTACAGTAGTTAAAAGTGAATCCAAAAACGCAACAAATTTAGCAGTTATTATAAAAAGGTAGTATTAAAAGTTAAAGATAAAGATTCTTGGTAAAATCACCCTTTAACAGGAACAGTTCAAGCCGAGGGCATAACGTGGAGGGATCTGGGCACCAGACAAACTGACCATTTTGCAGGTCTGCTTTGGCCATTGTCAAGCATTTTGTTTTGGTTATAAGGAAGTTCAGATTGAATAGATCTGCCAGACAAACTGACCATTTTGCAAGTCTGCTTTGACCATCTTCAAGCATTTTTTTTTTGTTATAAGGAAGTTCAGATTGAATAGATCTGCAAGACAAACTGATCATTTTGCAGGTCTACTTTGACCATCTTCAAGCAGTTTTTTTATTATAAAGAAGTTCCATTTGAAAAGATTTGCCTACCTTCATGCTGAAAGCCTAAATGAAACACTCTATGACATGATCTGAAATGGGCAATAATAATCAAAAGCTAAAGGTTTATGTACCTGTCTTGTTGATGTTTTGATAACTGCACATTTCCCTTTTCGTTGTGAATCCAAATCTACATTAGCACCGTCTTCCTCGGCCTAAAAACATGTCAAACAAGATAAATTAGTGACAGCAAATGAAATATTTCTAATCAAAACAAGTCAAGAAATTTCTTACGAAAGTACATCAGCTGTGTGTGAAGCATGTGTACATTGACTGCTTTATCTAAACATTTTAATCAGTAGGTGTTTGGAGCATTACGTCGTATAGCTCTTCAAAAGAGGAAAACCGTTTTCTCCTGCAAAGGCTCAACCAGTGTCGCGTTTTGAACTAGTCATCTCAAAGCTAAAGATAAATTTACTTCTTGGAGATTGTAAAAGAAAGAACAAGATGTCAAACTTACATTGTCTTGAGGATCAACATCAAGGAGCTTCACGATAAGAAACAAAGAGCAGAGTTATTTAACACCAACTGAACTTAATCTTACTATTTGTATTAACATATAGAAAAACAATTTAATATAATTTGTATCAGGATGACCTTTCTAGATGCAACAACACTAGAATGGTCAACAATAAATAAATTTAGAGAGTAAGGTGTACAGAAAAAGAAAACAAATGCCCATACCGTTATGACTCATTTTAGTCCTCGTGCATTTACCTTTTCGGAGGGGAGAGGGGGGGGGGGGGGTGACTTATTTGTGGTTATTGGAAACAGGCTGAATATTATTTACGTTTTAGTTCTTGATGTAATCATTTGAAAGTGCAAAATGAAAATCAGAGAGATAAGGCTGACATGTAAAGTTTCGATGTGACCTTAAATTCAAATCTAAAATTGTGTGATCTCAGAAAAAAGCACCATATGAACAAAAAAAATTATAATAAATATTGACATTACTTCAGTGTAGAATATAAATTTATATAAAAGTATGTTCCCTTACCTCAATTACATTTGACACAAGGTATGGAAGTGTTTTGTTCACTTTTATTTTTTCTGCATTTTCCTAGTGAGATATAAACCCTTGTCAGTATTTTTCTTTTAAAAAGTGAGTGAGAGAAAAAAAAATTAATGATTCACGTGGAGAATGGTAAAAAAAGAACTCGATTGTCTGAAACCTTACTTAGGTGTTTAGTCAAGATGTCTTTAAAGGTTACAAAGCCAAACAGCTGTAAAGATTTCAGAGTTTCCTAGATGTTACATAGATGGAGAAACAATGTATGGCTGCAACATGGTGAAATTTGATAAATTTTTAATCTAAGCGAAGTTTGTTTTCACCTTTTATTATTTTTCATTAGTTCTTGGGTAGCCAAAAATGTGCTTGTCCCTCGGACAAGATGAATGTAACTCAAGATTTACTTATCCAAATCAAGTTTCTGTTTTTCCCAGGCAATAATTTGATCAGAGGTTTTGATTCACCTCAGAAACTCACACTATGATATTTCCAGAATGATTATAACAGCACTGTGAGTAGCGTACCCTGTGATTTTACTAAAGCAAATTAAGAAAGCAAAGGGCACTTGCCTTAGAAGAAAATCAAAGGGGATTTTGTTCACAAGGTTACGGTAGATCCTAACATGACAAAGAGCATTTTACCTTGATTTTCTCTTTCATAGCTTGCTGTTCATGATTAATCCTCATGATTTCACTTTTCATTATCTGTGATCGAAAAGCACTTTTCATTATCACTGTTCATTAAATTTCACTTTCATTATCTGTGAAAAGTCCGTTTGGGACGAATAAAGTATATATGTATGTACACGAGTAAAAGTGAAAGCACAGATAAGTCGACACGTTCTGAGGCATCCCAAAGAATTAACCAACAAGTATGCACCATCTCAAAACCTAGAGGCCGACCTTCGTCATGAATTTAACTGAACTGTATAAATCATTAAGACAACTTATTATATATAGCTGTAGCCCCCAACAGTATATGTAACTTAAGAAATGCGACGGCCTCGAATTTCCAGTGATGTCTATAACAGAAAACATGAAGAATCTTACCTTAATTTCATTGTCTAACAGTCGAGCCCGGCTGACAATTTCGTCTGTCTGCATACGAAGAACTTCTTCGTCCATTTCCTGGGAAAAATACAAAATAAACCGAATCAAACAATAGATGAATATCCTAAAAGTAATTCTAACCAGTTTTTAACATCTCAAAAAGGAACGGAAGCAGTTAAATTACCTCGCCATCTTCCCAAATCGCTTTGTCCTCGAGGGCCGCCATGTTGTTTCGCTGAGTAATCGTGCTCGTCCCAGTCTATCGCATGCCTGCGACCAAGAAAAGCCTGAGCGGACAGTCTACTGTCACGCAAATTTTCTCCAACGCAAGCTTCACATAGCACAACATAGTCTAAAAAGATCTGATAAAAACGTTGCAGTATCAGCTCGTGCAGTTGGCATTTTCAGGATTTTAATTTCTCAAAAACTATTCAAGAATTGATGAATTCTGGCTGGTCTTTTTCAAAGCCTTACAAACATTTAAACTCTATGACTTACCAAGAGATGATTCTCTTGGCCCAGGAGCATCTGTGATATACTCCTGCTTGGACTTACTTAATGTAACAAAAATAACGGCTCTGCAGTATGATAGGTGTACATAATTTTTTTCCGGCATTATCAAAAATCTAGCAAAGAAAGTAACTCAAAGCATGATGTTTGTCTTTTTTTTGCGCAAAGCATATTTACACTGTAAAATACCTGAATCTTTTTGAATTTCTTATATTTAGAAGTGTCAATGCTACATCTATCATTTTGGTGTTAGTTGCCATTATGTTATGAGGCGAACCAATGTCTTCCTCGATATAGACATATCCTCATAAATTCTTCCTCGATATTTGGCTAAGCTCATAATTCCCTCAATTTCTCTGAGTTTTTATTCATCTTCGTTTCTGTAAATGCTAAAAGTTTAGCTGATATTCTTATGTAAGTTTCGTGGTGCTCAACTATAACACGGAAGAATTTGAAGTCAGTTGTAGTTAAGTTCAAGGCGTTGAAGTACTGTTACCCCAAAAAAGAATTCTACTAAAAAAAATAGATTATTACCTTCTTCTAAGAGGTTTTAGTCTACTAGTATACTAATGTATGTGCTGCAATCTGATTGGCTGAGCTACTCGTATACTATCAGCCTAGCCGTTATAACATAACTAAAGCAAAGCGCGCGCTCTGATTGGTTAATTTAGCGTCTACTATTTGCCCATGGGTGTACGCTGCTGACGTGTGTGCTAACGTTTACAAAGCAAATCCTTTGACAGACATTGTTTCCAAAGTAATGGCCGACGTTCTTTTGCCAGAAATGCGAAACTGTCTTCACAGTTGTCTGAAGATGAAACTTTATCGAGTTACTGGTGTGCAGTCGGTCGTCATGAATGAATTTTCGCGCGCTTGTTTTCTCTTGTCATGTAGGACTACACGAACATTTTTTTGTGATGTAGCTCAATAAAAGGACTTCTGTTGTTCCAATGTCTCAATGTTATGTTATAAAACAAATGGTAAACGCCATAGCGTGCACTATTGAGTTATGGATGCACGCTGGAGGTTGCTAAGCACAAAAGAAGCGTAAGAGTCGCACGAGGCGATAGCCGAGTGCGACTCTAGCTTCTTGAGTGCTTAGCAAACCTCCCAAGTGCATCATAACTCAATAGTACACGCTATGGCGTTTACCATTTGTTAATTGGTAGAATTCTACTAGTATACTAATGGTGTAACCTGATTGGCTAAGCCATTGAACACTATCAGCCATTAGTGTGCAGTGGCTGGAGGTCGTCTAGGCAATGGCGACGTTTTTTTCGTTTTTCCAAAGTTTTGAAGGTAAATTTTGATGCAAAAGGATAATTAATTTCCTGAGAAGTCTAAACGAAGGACATTCACGGTTTCTTGACTTTTCAAAAAGTTGAAATAATTGAAAAAACTGATGCGCGCGCACAACTTCAATGTTAAATGACAATTCAATCCGAGCGATCTTTTTCAGGTGCGAAGTTTAATAATACGTCAAGAAATAATTGGAAGCCATTATTTGAAGTAAATTTTAGTAAAAATTCTACTAAAACAATTAGATTATTCGCTCTAGATTTCTATGAGTTGATACTGAGTTGATTCGGCCTTCGGCCTCATCAACTATCACCTCATAGAAATCTCGAGCTCATAAGCTAATTGTTAATTAGAGTGCAGCAGTGGCCGGAGGTCATCTACGAAATGGCGACGTTTTTTTTTCGTTTTAACAAAGTTTTGAAGGAACATTTTGATGAAAATGGATAAATTAATTCCTGATAAGACTAAAAGAAAAACATTAAGGGTTTCTTGACTTTAAAAATCTTGAAATTATTGGGAAAAAATGGTGCACGCGCACACGCCTTCAATTTCAAACGACAATTCAATACGAGCCATCTTTCTAAGGCGCAAAGTTTAATAATACGTCTAGAAGTAATTGGAAACCGTTACTTGAAGTAAATTTCAGTTAGAATTCTACTAAAACAATTAGATTATTCGCTTTCGATTTCTATGCGGTGATAGTTGATTTGGCCTTCGGCCTCATTAAGTATTATCACCTCATAGAAATCTTATCAACTATCACCCCATAGAAATCTCGAGCTCATAATGAAATTGATAAATATTACTTTCCTGTAGTTTGGAAGCCGAAAATTTTACAATGCACTGAACAGTTGTATCAAAAGAGGATCATCGTCTTTTGACTGTAAATAGTTACTGTATTTAGTCAAAATTTTTTTATTCTGAGTTTTTTAATAAGTTGAAGGCTAACCCTCTGAAAAACTTCTAAATCAACTTGAAAGCTAACGAAAGAATTCTGTTCGGTATATAATATAGTTGCCCTAGCTATCATCTTGTTGTTTTCATCACCTGACTGGCCAGAAAAGAGGAAAAGAGGAAAAGAGGCCGCGAAGGTGTACATTAGTATCAAAAGATTTATTCTGAATGTCTATGCTTACATATTGGTGCTTGTCACTCAGATTTAGAGCAAGTTCTATCGTAGTGCTGGGGCCCGTTTCTCGAAGGTCCCGAAAAGTTTTCGCACCCCAAAAGCCGCAGCAAAATCTCCAAACTTATGACTTCAGGGCTGTTTTATGCACATATTCTTAATATGAACAGAGACTCCCTTCATACAAGAAGTTTCAGGCGTATACAACTAAAAATGGCTTTGTGGGTTTCTGGGGCTTTCGAGAAACGCGCCCCTGGGTTCTTCTTGTTGTAACTGAACGACTTCAATTTCAGAAAGCCAACCGAAGCGTAATTTGCGATTTTTATGACCTGGAACTAATTTGAAATTTTTATAAACTGTTTTCTTTACAATGTTGCCTATCAGATCTTCAATTAACTCTGAAATGATCTCTGGCGGTTTTTTGCCTGTTATTAAACAGGACCGCTAAATAAAAAGCCGGATGCAGAACTGAGAAGGCAACAAACAAATGTTCACTCAAATTATTCTTGTTACAATAAGTGCGGCATAAATTTGTAAGGCCGGTTTCGAACAGACCAGCAAAGATTAAACCTGCTTGAATTGCTTTTGAGAAAAAATTATATTTTCCAAGATGATACGGTAACCTGTGCCTCTGAAACTCCTATGCGATTGCAATTGGCATTTTCCGACCCGATTTATACGCAAATTATTTGGCGGGTGTTTTCCCGGCCCGCGCTCACTCTGGTTAAGTGTCCTGCTAATTTTGTTCCGAAAAGCGAACGTCTCAGTCAGAATTAAGCCTCTTTCCCAGCAGTCACTTGGTCATTATCAACCTGTCTCTATGGTAACCTCTGTGACTTACAAGGTCAAGCTCATTTTTCACGCGCGAGCAGCAGCGCCTGACGCGTTTCACAAAATGGACGGGAAAATTGTTGTCACGTCTCATCCTCGATACGGATATTTTTATGATATCAAGACCAGTAGTAAACTTGTTCCTGTGATTCCGGACCTTGGGGTCTCACGAAGAAGCGTCTTTGATGAAGTGAAAACACCAGCATACAAGTAAGTTAATGATATTGCACGCGACTAATCACCCTTGGCCTTACATTAAATCAGCCTTGCTTAGCTTGAAAACGTTAAATATATCATCGGGCTTTCTTATCTCAGATATAGTGTTAAAGATCTTGGAAGCAATCTGTGAAGCATACGATTCTAAACCCAGTGGAGATCTTTCATGCTCAGATCCTGAGCTTTTTGCAAGATCTATTTCAGAAGCGCCTCGGCTTATGTTTGAAATATTTTGAAATGCTATATAGGATGAAATTCTAAATAAACTTCTTTTGTTTCGGCATTCCTAAAAGTTCACCAGGGTCATGCATTCAACTAATTGTCTATAGATTCAGTAAACATTTTAAAAGTCAAAGCTAAAAAAAATTTGAAATTATGTTTTTAATGTAATCTAGCTTATGTTTGAGTAAACAAATCAGAAACCCTGTATGTCTAGAATTGGAGAAAAGTTTGTCAAAAAAAAGTCGCGTAAAAAGTTAATTAGACACCAAAGCTTTGTTGAGATATCACTAAATTTTCGTTGTATAGACGCTGTTTTTCATGACCTGTGGCCCAAATTATTCCTTCACTGTAAGTCTTTTTTAAAATACGTTTAACATGGATATACTCAACTGAAAGACACTGACAAAAAAAATAGTGTGAAAAAGAACCGAACGCATTTCTAACTTTGTTTCAACTAGTATACGCGCTTTCAGATATAGATGAGTTTACTTTACTTCGTGGCAAAGAAAGTGCTCATTTTTCAACATGGAAGATTATCTTGGTGTTGACGTGATTTTACAGCAGCTTTCCTTCGCGTTGCTACGTCAAAATGCAAGTTGTCGCTTTCTGACAACAAAGACTTGTATGCATATTTTGAATTAAAATAGTTTGGAGCGTGACTAAGTTTTCATTTACGGTCCTCTGGGGATTTTATTAACGATTCATCTTCCTTTGTCATTATAAATTAGTTTGTTGTCATCTACAGTAGTTAAGAAATACTGTATTGCCTTTTAAGAGGTCACTTTAGAAACAAACAAAGACAGTTTTTAACATCGGTAAACAATTATCAGAACTTAGTTGAACGCAATTTTTGGCGCTACTACTGACTGCCCCAAATTAATTTTTCCGTCGTAATAATGCGCTGATTTCTTTTTTTTTTTTAACATAAGTTGAAATGAGATCATTTTATTAAAATTTTGATAAAAACAGTTTAAAATCCTCATGTGAACTAAATGGGTATTTTTAGAAGTTTACAACACTAGAATATTTTGGTATTTTGTGAGTGTGATTTCATTTCGCCTGTTTCGATTAGTTGACAGAATGTCTCCACATTGTCAGATTAGAGATTATAAACGTTTTAATAATCGCTCTGTTTGTTGTGATATTCCCTAAGGCAATTTAATATTGTATCGAGACACCTTAAAAAAAAAAGAAAGATGCTACCTTGGTCCAAATGCAATTGCTCAGCGGTAAATTACTATTTCAAGTCTTTCCCCAATTCTGATTGTAAACCTCACTGGTACAAAATTGCAAGTAAACTGAACTTACCGTTTCATTTTTCCATAAATTTAAAGGAAACAACACAATGTGTTCCGTGATTATACCATCGGTCGCTCGTCCCCTGTGTGGTACGTGAGCAATGCCGCCATGAGAGCAGCAACAAATGACCGCCTTCTACAGCTCTCTCAGCCCAAGAAGTTTCACTCGGAATATGAGCCTTGTCGGCCAGTTCAGACGTCTGTGTCTCGGGCGGCACAGAAGGCCGTCGCTTCACCTCGAGTTGAGACTCTTTGTACGCCGAAAACGAGGCCAAACATTGAGGGACGTGAGTGGACAATCAAGAAAGGTGCGCTTTCGTCACGGGCCTCACAGAGAGTGCAGGAACTGTCCCACGCGAAGGGTGTTCCTTTAGGGTTCACGCCGGACAAGATCCAAGTATGGGAAGTCTCGAAAGCCGCATTGAAAGCCAAGCCATCTAAGAGAATTGACGATCTGGCTTCACCGATTAAAAGAGAAATAGCCACGAACTTACCGAACCCTGATGCATTTGAGGTCAAGAAAGCCGCTCAAAAGGCGAAGTGTTCAGATCGAGTTGCTGAATTAGCACAGCCGATCATGAGAGGATAGCAAAAATGTCAACTTAAACAACACTTGGAGAAACTTCTTCCTTTTCAGAATGTATTTATTTACTAATTTATTTATTTTATTTTATTTATCTCAGTATTTATTTTTCAACACTCTTCTCGCGTTGTTTTTCTGAACATGACAAGCCTCCCTCTAAATGATTTTATCCCGTTACTTTGAATAAATAATAGTTTTATGATCAATCGTCTACAATGTTTTGATCTTCTCTTTTCAAGGTTGTCCGTCCCTGGAACAATCAGTTCTCCTTTTACAATAGTAATAGTAATAATATTTATTAATGAAAGCTCTCTCACCTACCGGTAATATACAGTGAGGTCCTGTTCTAAATATATCGTTAGTCACATAAATAAAGGAATAAAATACGATCTAAAACTAAAATAATGCAGGAAGAAAAAGAAGTTACGTAACTGAGAATGATTCCAAAACTTTACATTTAAAATCGGATATGGTACACGAGTTTCTTAAATCGCTATCTTAATTATTCCAATCTTTGAAGTCCCTTTGAAGTAAAACAAGCAGAGCTCTTCATTTGACCAACATCAAAAGAAATTAAATTTTCGATAATTTTTTTTTACATCCTTTTTTCACGCAGTCGAACCCCCGCTAACGGACACCCGTAGATTTTTAGTAATGGACCTAGCAAAAAACACACGCTGGATTTTTAACCTCCCTAAAGCAGAAACCTCTCTTAAGCGGACACTTCTCTGGTTCCGAGTGCGTCTCTAATTATAGGAGGTTGGACTGTACTCGTTGAGTTGTCCTCTCAGTATTTCGACAACCATAACACCTTTCTGCGCAAGGAATATTCTTCAATCAGGTATTCGTACAGTCCCTTACTAAGCGAGTATAGGTAAGAAAATAAGAGCTCTGCATATCATTTCAGCCCAGTTCGCGTAAGTTGTCTCTCTTTCTTGCTTGCTTCTACACGCTTCTCATTTTCCCACCCTCTCTTTCCCAATCCTTTTACTCTTCTCACTCACTCAAGCACTGTCGCATTTCTCAATCTCTTATTCATGCAGCGAGCGTGATCTTGAAAGGGACTGTCGCGAATATAGTTGATAAATGGCAATCCAAATTTCGTTGAGAACTTTAAGCTTATTAATTCAGCTCCCCAATCTTCATCCAGGTCCCTATTCAGCTACATGGTGGCGACCGATAGGGGTTCTGTTTTTCGAAGTGTCTTAATCAGTGTTGCTATATATTTGACTCTAAGAAATTCGATACCTCCGTAAGAATGAAAACCATTGACCGATCGGCACGATATGCTGAGTGCATGCTCAGCTCTCAGCCGGTAATGAACTGATCTACAACTGTTGAAGGCTAGTGTAAAACGTAGACTGCGAACTGCAGACTCTGGACCGGGGGTAAAATGCAGCCCGCAAACCAGGTAAAGTGCAGACTACAGACTATATATCGTGTTTTTCCCGTTATTGAGTGCTGACCGTAAACAGAGTTATTCAGGTTAATCGCAGTAAGAATATGCACTCCAGTTAACCTGAATATCACTCCGGTTAGACTGAATATTTTTCGGGTTAGCCTGAATATTACTCACGTTAGCCAAAATAACGCTTCAGTTAAAAATTCTTCAGTCTGCAGTCTGCGTTTTACCCCTGGTCTGCAGTGTGCATTTTACCCTCAGTCTGCATTTCACCCCCGGTCGTACAGGCTGCAGTCAGCAGTCTGTGGTCTTCGTTTTACAATGACCGAATTACCACCAGACTAACACTATTTTTTGAACAATGCCGAAAAACCAGGAACTGCGCGACACCCCACAAACATGACAAATACTGACAAATACGATTTTAATTTTTCATCAAAGCTTTGCAGTTCCCGCCAAAATCACAAACGAAAAGCGCGCGTGCATCTGGATGGCTCTTTCCAACGTCATTGAAAAAGAAAGTTTTCAAGAGTTTAATACGCACTTTTGTTGTCAAAGCCACGTTGGTGAATAATACCATGGATAGTAGAGTCTTCTACTATCCATGATAATACACGGCGTCCCTAGCAATGAGTCTTGAATCAATTCCTTGTACTTATAAGGAACGTGTTGAATCAAGGGTTGTTGACGAACTTTGCATGATCAGCGAGCAATGTTGGACATCACACGGAAAAAACACGAAAACGAAAGCAGTTTCACAAGACAGCGGGAAGGATCTAAGCAGCCTTGTGTGCAAAATGCTAGTCATTGAAGATGATAATACACGTTTTCCAACTTCTAAGACACCTCTTGCGGCATGGCAGGTTTGTGTATCACCCAAGCAACACAAAGGAGGTTATCAACTGAATCCACAAAGTTCAGATGCTCTTGGAACGAACAAGGCTGCAGTTTTCCGAAAATATCCGCAGTTTTTCACACCAGCACGCTGTTGTAGTAATTTCAAGGAGCCGGATAAAAGCGAACTGAATAGCTGTACAGGTGTTGAGCGGGAAAGTGGGGCGAAAGACGTAAAGGCTAAAAGTTCTCCGTTTGCACCTGAACAATCACCTATCAACGATAACAACTTTCAAGATGGCGGAAGGTTGGATAGAAACACGAATTCTCCGTACACTGAATTCAAGTTTTACCATTCAAAATATACTGATCACTATATGAAGAGTTATCGGGAACAAATCACTAACGTCAATATACGAAGACACGTACAATGGCGGTTGTGGGAAAACAGTATTAATACTGTGAACAAAACACCGAGAAAACCCCATGCAGTGAAAAGCAAAACCACACCAAAGTCTTCCTTCGCCTTTTACAGATTTTGCATCTCTAACAAGAAAAGTACTTGTGACAACGGTGTCTTGAAAGTTGGACCTTGCCCAAGAACCTTGCCTGAACAAAATGACTCGAAAAAGAGCCGAAAGACAGCGTCAACGGCGGAGAAAAAACCGGACCAACGAAAACAAAGAACATTTGTGACGAATCTGGAATTTCAAAGCAGACCCCAGGCGCGTACAGAAAATATCGTGACCACTTCTGGTCTGGATTGCGGGGAAAAAGATAACGGCACTGCCCCTAAAACGGAATCTAACAAGGGGAAACTGAAAAAAGTTCAACTCAAAGTTGACTGTTCTACTGAATCTCCTCGCATTGTGCCAAAAGCCGGCCGCCCAAATAAATCCAAGATTAGCCATTAATTGTAGAGTACTTTTCCGTGTTTTGCTCATTTGCGTTCTCACCCCTTGCTGTCGTTGTTTCAGTAGTTGTTGATATTTACTTTTTTTCTGTTTTACAGACTAGACCTTTAGGCGTTTATTTGAAGCCTTCGACACGATGTAACAAAAGCTACTCAGATATATCTGTAAGTATAAGCCTTGATCATTGAGTTTTTTTCTTTTTAACAGACCAACATTGAATTTCATTGAAAAACTGAGCAATATTTCTGGTTTTATGGAAGATAACGTTTTCATTTTGATTTTCATGTCATCTTTAAACCTGAATAATTTAACTCGTAGGCTCATAAGTGGACGTGTTCTAAGATTAACACCACAGTAAAATTAACTCACTTCATGGAAATTATGAATTACGTGGAAATTTTAGCTACACTGGCGGAACAACAATTCTAACTCAATCTGACATTTCTATGTAATTAACAGATTATGGTAAGAGTTGATAAGAGTTGTTTCACATCGGAGGGTAGGCTCTTCCTGGATTTAGTTGGTAAAGGAAAGCAAACAATAGCACAAAACTTTCATCTGCAATGAATATGTGGATTTAATGTTTATGAAACATACTGGGGTAACTCTGTTTACTGTATCATCAACAAGCTGTATCAGAGTATCACAGTTGTGCAACAGGTGAATATCGATGATCTTCAATTCAAGTTATAACAGTGTATAGTTGGTTTTATAACAGTTATCCACTGGATAGTTATTGATGTGTTGGATAAGAATATCCACCCTTAAAAAACCCAAAGCCTGGACTAAAAATTTCTAAAAATTTATTGTAACATTTTCTTTTCTACATTTTATGCTACATATATAGTATGAAAAAAAAGTTACAAGAAAGCCAGCATTTGAAGAAAGGGAATTTCTACGAATTACAACCCCCAAACCAATCACTCATTGCCAACAGATAAGTAAAACACCAAGTGACTATGGTGAGTCTCCAGGGTTTTCTCCTGACAAGAGTGTTGAAGTGAGCCCCATGAGAAGTCCTGTACCTTCTGTATCTGGCACAAGTGTTAGAAGTCAAGTAATCACAGAGATGTTAATAAAGAGAGAGCCTCAAGTGGTGTTTCCAAAAAATAGCACCTTCCAAGCTTGTATTACTCCGTCCAATTACTCCACCAGCAGTGTGGAGTCTCATATTAGGATACAGAAAGGATGGCACAGCTGATAGCATTGCACAAGAATTGGATGAAGAGAAAAACTACAATGAAAACCATGTGAAGAGAGTGCCCTCTAAAACTTCAATTCCAAGAATTGGTCCTTTCATTTCCGATTGATCTGAATTATTATAGAGGGACAGTAACTAACTCATACTTGTTTCTTTATGGCGTCAAGCCTTTATTAAAGCTAACCAAAGATAACTTTTAGGATTCATCATTTACATGAAATGAATTTGTTAATCATTCTACAGGTGGAAATTTGAGTAGACATTAAGCCAATCCTACCAGTAGGAAGGTACTATAAGTACTTCTAGAATATTGTAACACTGAAATATCTTATTTATTTACAAATGTTATCATTTTACAGTTGACAAAGATACTGTGGCTGCTTGGACGTAATACCAATTATAATAAAAGTTTAATAGAGCAAGTATTGCAATCAAAATATATTTTTAGATTGTTCTCTGTAATCAATGGCAAATTCACAGTTTTGAGCCATTAAGATCCCAATTATATTTACTATAACTAATTTTGATTGAACTGGTACTGTCTGTTACTTCCATTAGACTCTTTAATTTATCCTGTTCTTCCTTTGCAAGATGCTGACAAATCCACCTGAAGATTCAAAGAGTAAAAAAGAAAAATCTTTATCTACGAAAAAAACCTATTGAACCATGCATGGAAGACAAGCCAACATTTACTCATTTGATAATTCCAAAAGGTATTTCAGTACCTTAAACATTCTTGCTCCGTTGATCCAAAATCTGTTTTGTACCACAGAAATATTCTTGACAAGATGACCTAGTGAAATGGTTGGAAAAATAGTATTAAACACATTGTTGTGAGGGCTTTATTAGGACATAGCAGAGGTTTGTGTATTAAAGTTCTGCTTTTGGGAGTGTTTGGTAATTTTTTATAATCATGTTTTATTGCTAATCTGTGAATGATTGGTCCTGTACTATTCCCTGACAGGGCATGGTCATGTCTGATGTGCATGCTGCACTTGAAAGGCTAACATATTATCAAAGTTTTGCCTAAATACAGTCTGGATGGGGGGGGGGGGGGGGGAGGGGGACATTTACAAAATGTTTTGTGGGGGTATGCAATGTATTCAGACCAAAACATAATGATTTTTGATACCATATAACAAGCCTGACCCAAACAGCGATACCCACCTTCAGACCAGACTGACTCAAATACCACACCTTCTGATACCACAAATACCTGACTCTTTAACCTAGAAAGAGATTACCTGCCTACAATGCACATGTTGCAGTTATATTTTGTTATCTCCGTTAATTTTTGATTCCATAATTTATTTACATCATGGTTTGTTTTCTTTTAGTTAGTTCATTATTTTAGAATTTATCTTAACCCAATAATATTAACTAGAGATATTGAAAACAAAAATAACAAGCTAGAAGAAAATGAACCACAATATTATATTTCGTTGAAAGAAAAAATTAACTGAGTGTCAAAAATAAACAGGCAATCACTTTGGCTTTGGCCTTACTATAGGTTTGAAATGGCTGAGTAGTCTAATTGCATTGGTAAGTAATTGCTTTGGTTTTTGTTTTATGACACTCAATTGAAGAATGCTCAACAAAATAACCAACCATAAGATGTACATGCTCTGTGCATCACAGAATGGTCCTGCTTGTTTTTTTGTTTTGTTTTTTGTTTTGTTTTTTTCCACTGATCTCATACAAACAAAGATATCTGTCCATGAACTTTTCTCTTACAGTCTTCATCCTTGACTGCATGCATTTAGCAAATATCTTCTAAACTTGTGGTCTTAACAGAACAAAAAACGTATAGAGAATGTTCTACAAAACCTGGGTTTCCTGCAAGACTATCCCGTGATGCGCAGAACATATGAGTGCACTAATAAACAAAGGCAACTAAAATTTTGATGACTAATGCCATAAGACAAAAGAAGAGAATAATTATAATAATGTTCTAATTGTTATGTACCAACCCCATTCTTGTCAATGCACACTTCTTGGGTGCAAAAACTCTTTGCTGCTGAATCAAGTCCTCTCTCAAGATTCTCTGCAGAAAACACCTTGATTGCAGGACATGACTGCAACATTCAATTGATACAAAAAGCCTAAGTTGAGAAGTGTCAAATTGAACAGTACATATCAGAGGTAAGGGAGAAACATTACTTAGTACCTTTGCTCCACACACTAAAGCAAAGTGAATCCTAGGGTCAACTTCTGTCACGGTGAACCGGAGGCGAGGATCAGCATCCTCAAATAAAGGTTTTCCTCCAGAGGGATGGGGTCTGTTACCTAACGGTGAAGGAAAAAGTTGATCTTTACTGTTTACTCCAATCTAATCATCCTTATCGTCGTCATCATAATCATCATTATCATCATCTTTATAAAGTTGGCAAGGCCGATAAGGTATGTCAACTTAAATTCCTTTATCTTAATTTGAGTTTCCCTTTCCCACATTTAATATGCTTTGACTTGAGTTCCACTGCTCTTTTGAGTCTAGTTGTATGTTTCTCTCAGGTCTAGGAGGTATATTTCCCCCAGGGATAGTTGATGAGTTTCCGCCCTGGTGCAGTACAGGTCAGAAAAATGGGATAAGAGAGGCCCATGACAACTTCTTCTAGACAATGTCAGCTACTTTTTGAAAACAGTTTTCAACAATTTTCTATAGCTGGTTATTTACAACAATACCCACCAAAATTCTGGTAGTTGCCGGGTCTTATTGAAAACAAGTTGCAAATAAAGAGACCCTGACAGAAGGAATGGGAACTGTTCTTGTATAAAAAGTTAAGGGTTACTCAAGGCAACTAAACTTCTCTAAACTGGACAGAAAGCAGTGCTCCACCCTCACCCCACAAAGAACACTGAGCAATACTAAAATATCCCAAGAGAATAACATTCTTATTTTTGCATAACAATCCAGAAGAGAGAAAGGAGAAACTGTTTGAATTACGATGACTTGTAAATGAGTAACTGTGGAAGTGAAACAAAATGAAGGAAGATAATAATACCACAAAAGTCATTTACCTCTGAGAATTCCATGTTCAATATCATCTAAAGAAAATGTGTAACCACCAATGTTGTATGAAGTTCTTCTCCAGAAATTCTCAATCTCTAGGACTGAGTTTGGTAATCCACTTTCACACATTGCCAAGCCATGAATTGTGAGAGAGTTGTAGATATCTCAGT
Organism: Orbicella franksi; assembly: GCF_964199315.1. NCBI lineage: Eukaryota > Metazoa > Cnidaria > Anthozoa > Scleractinia > Merulinidae > Orbicella > Orbicella franksi. Next base: position 24,871,714 of record NC_138154.1, read on the forward strand.
ACAGTTTATATCAAGGAATTGTGAAACTTAAGTGGAAAGACTGTTCTTTTATTTTATTTTATTATAATCCATGCACTTCCCCTCACAGATATGGACTTAATTTATGCAACAAAAGAGAAAAAAGCAGATTTAACATCGATCCAAGCAGAAGTGATTCCACCCCTGCCCCCTTGCCACTGATGAGCTTAACCAATCAGCCTTTTATACAGTCCAGGAAAAAATACATGAAAGCAATATGAACTTCAACTAAGACACTAAGGCCATCCCATTTTCCTTTGTTAAACATCATAAGACTAGGGGTCAGTTGGTCAATCACAGTGAAAAATTAAACGTGCTCCCCAGTTTATTAAAGGTCTACCTTTAGAAAGCTGCACTCCCATAGGCAAACAGGCACCCTCGAACTGGGGGGGGGGGGGGGGATTTTCTTGCCCGAAAAATTTAGGTAATGCCCGAATGCGAGAGTGTTGAAATCGGGATGCAAACGCACTCAAATTGCATGAAAAACAAAAATGTTCACAATTCCCACATCTAATGAAACTGCTATAATTCCAAAAATAGATATATACAAAGCTTACATAATCAATCATAATCTACCAACAGTCTCAAATCCAAGTAAAGTCTAAAACTTATTAAAGAAAAAAACCTGAAAAAAGTAACTAACTATAAACTTTATTTATGAGCTTTGGAAATCACACAAACAGCATTATTTTGTAATGTTTTCTCTCAAGTGTCATTGCCTGAATCATTAGTGTTTTGCCCGAAAAATCACATGATCTCCGCAGCTGGAGGGGCTGCGGCCCTTCTTGCCTCCCCCCCTCCCCCCCAACTCATACAACTCCTCAGATCAATACCAGGTACTGGAAATAACAAGACAGGTTATTAAATCCACATGGATACAGCACATCTAAAACAGGAGTCAGAGGGTTTCAGGATGTTCGGAGTGTTGCCATTACCATTATCACAGGTCTCGCAAGCTCCTCGCAGGGCCATAGCTAGTAACAAGCAAACTAAGGCACTTGCCTCAGTCAGTTTTTTGTATGGGCAATGCCTCTGTCATAATTTTTTCTGACTACAACCCTGCCTTGTATTGGGAGTTAATAAAATGTTCACAACACCCAAGGAGCTTGCAATTGGGAGACCTGTGCCATTATTAAGAGTAATAAACACTTAGGCTAACCTAACCGTTATTTAGGTTAACCAGCATGTTTTATAGGCTTACCCTGTCTCACTCACCCCCCACATTCATTTTAGACTTACTTTTTGGATGTGAACTACGGAAGAGTGCACTCTCCTCCCCCCGCCCCCCCCCCCCCCACCCCACCCACCACTCCATCACCGAGGCCTTGCGTCTCAGCACAGATGCATGTCAAGTTGAAAAATTGACTCACGATTTCAGCATAATCAGGAGCAAGAATACTGCGAGTCATAAAAGATACTCAGAAAGAACGCTATTTTCTCTTTCTGTTCTAAATTTCCCAGATTCACGGCTTTCAAGGCTTTAGTTCTGTCCACATATTCCTGAAACAAGTCGCTTTCTTTCAACGCACTGTAGTCAACTGCTCGACCCTCCTCTGTGATAAAGCTCCCTTTGATCTTTAACATAAGCCTCTGAAGATCTTTAGAGAGATCAAGGGCAGAAAGTGAGTTTTCTTGCAGTTGTCCGCCAGCATTCAAGACCGGAGCATCGCTTGTGTTCGCGGCCGACATGTTGACAAGTGATTGCGTCGGAGACTGGGCACAAACATTGAACAAAGAAGAAGCAAGATGGCGGCCGTCAGCGGTTCTGCAGAAATCGACTCTGTCTTTGTCAAGGCTTTGAAACTCTTACACTCCAAACATCCTGATTCTTTGGACCAGCTTCGTGCTCTAAGAGATGATGTCATCAGACAGCACAACCAACAAGTTCCTGCTTCTTCTAAGGTATGAGATATCCACTGCGACTCAGTCTTGTAGAATCCGAAAATTGAATTTTTACCACTCTGACAACTTTGAAAGACATCGTTACAATCTAAATAAAACAAATTCTACAAGTTGTTAGTCGATGATTGGCGCAAATAATTTTTTACAAGAAGTACACCATCGCCTGAGTAATAGTTTACACCAAGCTGCCCCTGGTCTGAAGAATATTTTAAGTGAGGGTGCCATAGTAAAGAGGAACAATCTCCGAAACTTAACCTTTTTTCTCTGTTTGTTTTCTTTTTGCCCCTTATTTAACCTATAAAGCTTGATTAGAATGATGAAAAAGCACACGCAAAAACAAACACAACTGGGTATTTGGCATAAAAAACTTGCATTTTTAATCCCTGAAACATGCATTTACATGTATGACTAGTATCCCTGTGTAACCAGTCCAATGTGGTTATCCTATTTGAGCATCCCTCTGGCTTAAGAATGGCATTTCTATGAATTCAAAGTTGTCAACCTACTCAGACTCGCAAAATCTTGAAAACTGTTAGCGGGCTAAAAGGGCTGTCTTGTGAATATCAATTTGCTATTTTCAGTTTTAAGAAACAGTTAACACATGATCTTCAGTAATGTTGTGAAGTTCCTGAAATCAAGTGTTATTCTATAATCTTGTCTTTATGACCAGGAGAAACCCAAGGAAGCCAAATCAGGGCTTCATTCTGAAAGAAGATCAAGTGCAATAGTTAAAACAGCTGAAATTAAAACCAAATTATCAGAGAAGAAACATGACACGGAGGCCAAGCCAACAGTTCCTGTTAAAACAGATCATGTCAGAAACTTTGCTGTTGAAGAAGCAAGTGTCGAAACTCTGGAGGTTGGCTCAAGTTTGATTGAGACTGTCGAGTTGAGTTCAAGTTCCTTCATGGATCATAGTGCGGCAAAGAAGGCCAAGCTTCAGTTTGATGTGGAAGATGTGTTAGATGAGGGAGGTTTAGAATCTCCAAGTGCTCTCCAACCTGTGGTTGATGACTTGATGATTGATTGGGGTTCTGTCTGTGGTATCTGTTGTAGGTTAGTTCTTTATTAAAAAAAAGACAGCACCGCAAATCATGGTAAAATCACTAAATACAGCACATGTATTTAGCAAGTGATCCTATGATATTTTTGCCTATAGTTCCCTTATTATAGGAATTAAATACTCGCATTAACTAACACATAATAATGTAAAGGATGGGTTTAAATAAATGTCAATAAGAAGTTTAAAATATTTTTGATGAAGGAAGTTAATGCATTTATTTTAGGACAATGAGGGCAATTTTTGTGATGACAAGAGGAGCAAAATTTTCAAATGAAACAAAGATTATTGCGGCAATACACAAGTTAATTTAGCAAGAACTTTGTACATGTAAATGTTAATTAAAGTTTTATGGGTTGATGGACAGAATCTTGCCATCCCAGACATTCTTTACTGCTAATTAGTGATGCCAGTTGATCTCCAACTCTGTTAAAAGATTTATTTTCTTGCCCTGTGAGCAGCCATTTGTAGGCAGCATTTCTTCATGCCTGGGCTTCAAAGTGGACTGCTTAAATTAAATCAATACATGTATAAATTAGTGGGATGGAAACAAATGCTTTTGACTCCTTTTTTAAGTTTGTGTTCAACGAAAAAAACAATCCAAGAAATAAGCCTGATTAGAATTAACATGAATTTTGTAATTTGCACTAATTTCATAGCACACATGTGTACAGCCATGTAAACTTTTGATTGGGTGATTTAAACTAATTCACTGCACAGAAATAATATTGATGTTGTGTATGTGGCTGTCTGTTTCTTTTTTCTTTCCTAGAGAAGAGAGCAAAATTCCCGGAAATCAACTGGTGGAATGCCATGAGTGTCATTCGCTTTATCACCAGGTACAAAACATTTCAAGGATATAATTTTAAATACATTTTTTTTTTTTTTTAAATTCTCTGAAGCCAGCATAAGAAACTACAGTGTACCAGTGAGAGTTTAGTGAGTGTTAGCTTTAATTGCTATCCACTGAAAAACGTTAAGTTATGGATCAAGTGATTATTGTAACAAAATTATTTGAAGAGACAAAATTGATTAAAACAAAAGAATTGAAACAGTTAAGAAAATAAAACTAAATTCTGCAGTCATGAATACCTGCCCACCAGTACCCCCCACAGGAGAGCAATAAATGAATACATCATCAAGGTTTTTGTAGAATGTTCATTTACATGTACCTAGTATATTCCTATTGCTATACTCCATTAGATACTATATTCCTATATTCCATTAGATACTTCTCTCAAACCTTGGTACTACATGGGATTTAAAAAAGCTGAGTGACCACTCAGCACTTTAATTTGTAGTGTTGCAGCTACATTTATGTTGATCCTTGATCCTTAGAATCAATGAATTAATTATTAGTGTTTATTAAAAACTCTCTCTTAAGGAGCAAATGATAGTACATGGGAGAGTTGTTTTTTTGAACACATTCAATTGCCTAAAAAAAACAAAAATTGGATGAAATTGTGATCTACATGTGGTTACCTAGGAGAAGACTAGCTTTGAATTACTTATACTTTCTTTTAATTGTACTGCAGAGGGCAGGAAAGTTTCTATTAGTCTGTTGAAAGTCTGTTACAGTCTTGTCCACAAATGGCTTGTAATTCTCTCCCTTGTCTGGTTGTTCTGTTGTGTCTGTTTTTAAGTTTTATTGGTGTAGTAATCGTTGTTTTTCTGTGTTTGTGAGGGGAATCCAAATAGCAGTGGAAAACTGAAGGCAAAGAACATTTTTCCTTCATGTACCTCATTCCTTAAATTATATTAAAAATATTGAAATTATTGAAGCATACTTAAATGTTAAATGGAAGAAACCAAACTTTGTTGGCTGAAAAGTGGAAGAAAATTTAACATCACTGAGAAAGGAAAAAAGCTCTTACATTCGTGTGAGTCAGTACATTGGTATAGATGGAGGATCTTGTTATAAATTTTTTTCAATGATTTTTTTATTAATGGCTTCAGTTGCATTCATAAGCATTTTAAGATTTAGATTTGCACTATAAAATACATAATTTTTATAATTATTATTAATATGTATAATTAGTATTGTAATAACCTGATTACAAAACTATAATATATGTATCTGATCACAAAAAGTTAATTTTTTAAAATTTTTTTCCCGGCAGAGGTGTCATGAGCCACGTGTGATGGACAGTGAAGTAAATGATCCACGTCATGTATGGTACTGCGCCCAGTGTGTCAGAAGGATGAGAGAAATGGTAATATAAATACAGCAGTCATGATTTACATGTAACAACACAAGTCCTTTTTGGAAAAAAAGGTGTTTTGGCAGTCTCTACTTGTACTGTAAATGCTGTCTTCAGTTACATTGTATCTCTGAGTTATTTTCACTTTCAGACCAACTTGTTGTATTGATTGGCCTAATAAGAAACAAGGAAATGGGTACAGGTTGCCAGACACATGTCACTTAAGTATAGCAATAAATCATTGGAGCAGACTGAAGTGATCAATTATCAAATGCTAATTATATAATTATGTTAATCAGAGTTCTGTCACTTCTTCTTCCAAAAGGTCCCATGGTTTCTTGATTTTTTTTAGTTAACAGTACTGACTGTGACTTTATCCTTTTAATGATCATTTACAGGCCAGCAGTGCATCGCCTAAATCAAGATCAACAGAATCTGCAACATCTGTTAAATCACATTCGTCTTCTAGCAGACCCATTCCTTTACCTCCTTTCAAAAGACAGGGCTCCATTTCTGATACCAAGGTAAAAAAAGATTTACCTGTTTAGCATAACAAAACAGATCTGGCCTTTTGTAAGGACACATTGCTCTCCTGCACAGGACAGGCAGTGAGCTTCGCACATACAACTTCATAAGAAACTGTTTTGCTGACTGTGAACTTTATTTTAGCTGGACACATTCAGGATTTCAAGTAACCAATAATTGTGTAATTGATGTTAATTTCAGCCTGTTTCCTCTCCTACGATGCACCAGTCATTTGCCATCCCAGCCCTTAGCACAGCTTCCTCATCATCTTCAGCTGGGGCAAGTAAGCCATCAACAGGAAGTGGATCAACCTCTTCACAAAATGTAGCCATGCAGTCAGCACTGAAGAGACTGCAGATGGTCAAGAAAAAGGCACAACAGCGAGTATTTAATCATCAACAGATTCGCATTCCCAGGAGATAAATCTAACTTTTGATGGACCACTATAAATTATGGTACAAAGCAGTTCCCAGGAGGACAAACAATATTGTCATGATTGTGTACAGCCACAGCACAAAGTTTGACTTGCACCATTTACACTATACCATTAGCATATATGTGTCTAAGGTCGTGTTGTACTGGGATCAACCATTTCTGGTTGGTTGGGTTTTTTCGTGTTCTATTGGGGAAAAACTGTTTTCGGTTGGTCTGGTTGATCAACTTTTTCAACCAGCCTCAAACCAGCTTGAAACGGTTGAAAAAGCATTTGCGTGATTATGTCGCATGATTGTAGCTCGTGTAAGGACTATTCCCAGTCCTGAATTACCGCGTTTCAACCGACAATGGTTAGAAAAGTGTTCTATTGAGAAACAACAACTGTATCAGCCCAAACTGGTTGCTGTTGAAATGGTTGATCTCCAGAAAACACAGGACATGGTTATTTCATGTTGTTAGGGAGCTTAAGCAATGATGACAACACCACCAAGCTAAGAACGAGGGCTGGAAAAAAATGGATTTATAATTTACCTTTGAATTTTGCAATTATCATCTTGAACTGCTTAGTAAGCCAAGTGGTGTAAAACCCTGCTCAATATGAAATTAGCTGTCATGGCTCGATTTCTTTAAAAAAAAAAAAAAAAAAACGCAAAAGTTGGTCATTTCACATTGTTGTTTTGAAGAGGTCAGTTACAAAATGTACAAAGATTTATAACGCATGTGCACAGCCATTGTTCTGCCCATTAAACCTTTTGTTTAGCAACTTTCCCATTCCTGTTGCCGTCATGGTTTGCTTAATCTTTTTCATGTAACATTTAAAAACATTCTGACCTGCTGTCTTGTGTCTTTGAAAACATCACATGTGAGTTACTGACAAGTCAGCTACCTTATCAATCAGAATTTCATGTTTGAAATTTATGGTATTTATAGTCTGAGACTACATTCTGGTAATAAATCTTTTATTATCCAAGCTTGCTCGGAATAATACTGGTGGATTATTAGCCATTAGCCTTTATTAAATAGACCTCTGGCCAATATTCTCTCAGTATGGTCCTTGTCCTTAAAAATGAATTAAATGTACTAAGGCACCCATATAAATTGAAGAGGGCCACACCAAGATTCAGGTCATGTTCTTTCAGGATCAACTGTTTCTGGTTGGTTGGGTTGCTTGAGTTTTTTTGTGTTCTACTGGGGCAAAACTGTTTTCGGTTGGTTTGGTTGATCAACTTTTTCAACTGGCCTCAAACCAGGTTGAAACAGTTGAAAAAGCATTTGGGTGATTATGTTGCATGATTGTAGCTCGTGAAAGGACTATTCCCAGGAGTTGCCATGTTTCAACTGAAAATGGTTAGAAAAGTGTTCTTTTAAGAAACTTCAACTGAATCAACCCAAACTGGTTGCAGTTGAAATGGTTGATCCCAATAAAAGACGACCTTAGTTATAACCTTGCCCTAGAACTATATCAATTTTTAAGCCGTTCGTGGTGTTCTTTCTCACCTTCAAGGGATGTAATATAATATTTAAAAGTAACATAAATGTGAAATCGGCATATAGGCCACCCTACTGATGCAAAAAAAAAAAAAAGCCATAAAAAGATTGTGGTGGTCAGAGACTAAACGGGGAACAAGCAAATTATAATATTTAAAGAGGACACCACATCAGCCATAGCCTGGTTTTCAGGCAGGTCCTCTATCCTGGTCGAGTTTGAATTTGGAGATGTTGGATTTTGTGGAGGGAGAAAAACCAGAGTACCTGGAGAAAAACTCTTGGTGCAAGGCAAGAACCAATACCGGTAACTAAACCAACCCACCCATGGCACCAGGCCACAATGGAACCTGGGCCATGCAGTAGCTAGGAGGCAAGTACTCTCACCACTGCATAATCTCTGCTCCCCTAAAAGGAGAGCTCACTCATATATTTTGTTCATCACTTTGCAACTTGTTTGCTGCTTGGCAGCTCAAATTTGGTTGAGAAATGAAAGAGAAAATCGGGTACCAAGTTTCCCATAGGTGCCCAAACTTGTGTGTAACTGAAAGTGTTTTGCCCCAAAATAACACAACACAATCCAACCAAGGGTCAAACCCAGAGTACCAGATGCAAAGACCACCACTGCACTGTACCTCCCAGAGTGGGATTCACATGTGTATTTATTCTTGGTCTAGACACATTGTTGCCAGTATTATGCCTGATAGGCCAACTGAGAAGTGGAAATTTTTGAACCCTATTATGTGTATCTGTCAGTAGAACGTAGACTTTTTGTACAATAAACACTAAGTGGGGCAATGATAACTATTGCTTTACATGCAAAACGTTTTTCATTTAATTATGAAGTTTGTTTTACATGTACATGAGGGTTCATCTATCAATATGTATAAACAGTTCGATCGGTGGAAACATAAACAATTCTTTCTGTAATGACTATGATGTCTCCACCAGTACCTCCATCACATAAATAGACCGTGATAAGTCCCTTTTTCCTCAAAGATTCTGATTGGGAAGTGAAAAATGCTCTGAGAAAAACTGAAGAAAAGCTTTTAGTTTTCAAGTCTCTGTTGAAAATATCTGAGGATGACGGTTACGTCATTTACTACATTTATTAATTATTATTAATAAATCTGATTGAAGACTTCTAATCAGCTCTTTCTGACAAAAAAGGACAACATTTTTGAAATCTAACTTATTTAACTTTTAATAGTAAGAATTATAGACAAATGTACACTTGACATGGTAAAAAGATGTTTTGAAAATGATTTTGCAAGGTAAGAACTAAGCCCAGGAAACCAGACATCCTTTCTGTTTGGATAATACCTTACACGTAAAATGTTGTACTACAACATTCAACTTTATAATTCTGGTGTAGTTTAAAAAGACAAAAAGATCAAGTCAGAACAAAAACATTTTACATTATTATAAGACTGTAATTTTCTCTAATAAAAGTTTCGCAGTTCCGACATCTGTCACTATAGATGCACTGTTCATTCAACAAATATTTCACTGTCAAGTAAAAAAATAATGATTGGAGACTTTTAGCTATGTAATAATCTGCTTAAATAATTAAAAGTGGTGCCCTAAGAATGATTAATATTTGACTTCTCCTTATGATTATATCTCTCCTCTTTACAATACAGCAATTATTGTTGGGCGGGCAGGCGGGGAGTACCAAAGAAAATCACCCACTAAAATATAAATTTTGTGGATCAAACTACCAGACTCTCTTATAACCTACAGTAAAATGAAGGTATCTTTATCATCAGTACAGGAAAAAAACTGCTTCAATCTTGGATTTAAAAGTAATGTTGTGTTAAAAAAAATGTGCCAATTTGATTTTGAACCAAAAGTTATAATATTTTTCCTTCATGATTTGCTCCTCTCAAACACATTAATTTTTACCCATGTCTCAAACCCCAAGTAACTTGAGAAAATTTTCATTTCTCTTCGAAGTTCAACAAATTAAGATTTCACTACAATTACAAAGCTGCGACAGGGAACACATGTCATCAAAACTGTAGAATATACCCCAATGCCTGTTAGAATCTTTGGGATTTCCCTTGGATGACTTTCAGTAAACTGTGGATCTCCTCAATAATTAGCATCTTGCGTTTACCTTTCTACATAATAAAGAATTTCATTCTCTTAAGCTATACCTACATGTACACTTTCTGCATCAAGTATAAATTTTCTTGTCATTAGAGGATTAAAAGCCTTTCCATGCTACATGGTATGTGGCAGGTGAATCATAACAATGACAGGAAGTCAGATGCTAATCTTGTGTGACCAAAACCACAAGGTTCTATCAAATGTTGAACTTTAGCTTGATAGGCCAGACTCACTGAGACTTGCATTGAACAGTTAAGATAATCAAGCGGCAACATAATAGAAAAATACGAATAATACACAGGTTATATTTTGTTTGTTTCACAAATGTCAATGCCAAACTGAATAAACTGGACTGTACTATTGTCATTTAAAATCTTCCTGATCACAGCTGATTAAAATCCATGCAACAACATCAACAGCACCAATAAAGACTCCTGCATACTAAAAGAGATTAAGGTCTGGATAATTGAGTGTTTGACCACAGTATTAATAGAGGGGAATGGTTAAAAAGCTTGACAAAGTTTGTTATACAAATACTAACTTTTTTACCTTGAGTGTGTACTAAACACAATGGGTGCTTACTTCTGTCAGAGAAACCAAACAATAGAGACTTGTTGGTTAGAAATACCTAATTCAAGAATAGTGTATGAGCATGTAAAAAAAGTCTATCCACAACTGTGTACTTTCCAACATAGAATTTTAGTTTTATCTTGGCATCTTTGGGTACTCCTTTGAAGTTTGCTGGGCTCCATAACCATTTGACCTCTATTAACAATTCTGTATGGTTCGACTATACAATTAGCATAAATGCCTAACTCCTGCCATTTGAAAACTGGATGCTTCTGTCAAGTGGATCTTCCCACCATATCATGAACCCAAGCACTTTTGTCTAGTACACCCTTAATTTTAATAATTATGCATTAATGTTACATTTGTTAACACCACATATTATAACACTTCTATTTTATCTCAAGAAAAATTTGATCATGGGGTGTTGATAAAAGTACCATTATTAAGCATAATTATATTCAAGTTGCCACAAAGACATCAAAATATTGATGAAATCTTCATGGACTATCCTCAGATAATTATACAGCACAGTGTTGATCTTCTCAGACATCCGAGGAAGGAACCAAACCAGCCTGTGCCATCATTCCTCTGTATGGACCTTGGAGTCTCAAATACTGAAACACAAGCACTTCATTAGAGATGATGTCTGGCTGAATTGACAACTGTTATTAACTGTTAACAGTCTTACTAATGTTTTGAAAGCATAGCAAACACATGACATTTTATGAAAAAAAAAAAAAAAAAAAAAAAAGTATACATGTAAATTGTCACAATTTGAAACCAAACTACATGTGCAGTGTCTATATCACCGAAGGGGTATTAATTTTTATGGTATCCATATAGAGCATGAAGTTTTTCAATTCCTAAGCCTCACCCTGAGATCGAGCTTTTAAGTTCCTGTTTGAGCCATGCCCTTCCAAGTTAAACATTCAAGTATCTTAGCAAAAAAGAGCCTAGGTTCTAGTATGGTCATGACGTCACTTCAAGAAAGACAAATCTTGCATTGAAAACTTTTCTTTGAAGGCTTCATGTAAAAGGTGTACCCTGGAGCACCTAAGACTTTATTCAGACCAGGACAGCAATGGCAACAAGAATGTGGAGCAAAATAATAACTCTGCAGCAAAAAAATAACTCTGCACACTATAATTTTTGGGGCTGTCCTGTTCAAGTTAAGGACAATCATATAAAATGACCAGTTTCAGAGAATTCTGGAGAACATAAACCATTTCTCAGACAAAAAGAACATGCAGGTATTTAACTGGAATGTTTGGCCACCTGAGCTTATACCTGTATAACTAATGAAGGTCCGCCTGCGACAACTTCAGCTGGAAAGCTGCTAAGAGGACAGTTCTCTATGCTCATGATCTGAAGGGCATTACACAACGCAAGTTCATAAGGAAGAACTTGAAGGCTGTCATTATCATTGAGATACAGTTGTTCCAGCGATTCCATTTTACCTAAAAGAAAAACTTGTGTTTTAACGACACTGAAAGTCTTTTACTGCACCTTTCAATAACATGCGAACTCTAAAATTCAAAGCTCAACCGACCAATGCGTTTTTTGCTACCAACAATCAAATGTTCGGGGGCTCCTCCCAGCTTCCGACTACTGCCGAACACCTGGTAATCAAATCGTTGAGCACAGTTCCGACAACAAAACAGTGCCTGGCAGTAGTTAGAAGCTGAGAGGAGCCGCCAAACATTTGATTGATGGTAGCGAAAAACGCATTTGTCGGTCGAGCTTTGACTTTAGAGTCCGCATGTTACTGAAAGGCGCAGTGAAACAGGAATGTTACAAAAATGAAGGCAAGATTAAACGCAGAATAACTTAGCCACAAAAACAAGGGAATACTAATTCTTTTAATATACTAATCAGGGCATGTCAAGCAAAACATCTGTATGAATGATCCCTAAAAGGGCAGCAGGAAGATGAGACCTAATGCCTGCATTATATGCAACACTTACAAGGGCAACAAGGAGTCCATGAATGAACTAGAGAACGATAGTGGAAGTGTAGACAGAAGGCAGACAGGTCCGCTGCAATGATGGGAGCCAGGAACACAGTGGCATAGACACAGAATGTTGCAAAATTGTGTGCTTGTAAACTGGCATGAGAAGCAACTATGATGATTATATGTGAAGCTGGGTTACTGAGGATTATTGAGTCAGCTCTTTATCAGTTCTGACTCCAATAGAACCTTTAGATTACTGGTAGAGTTGAACCTCCCGTAACTGCTTACGGAAGGTGGTCGCTTACGAGAGCTTAGACCACATTGTGTCAAAATTGCACCTCATTAGCATAAGGTAACTGCAGAGTTTTAAATGTTTTATTCATGTGAAAAGTCAATTTCACAATTTCAAAAAAAAATCTGGCACTTCCCATTAACAAACTGTCGTCTCCTGTACTACCCAGGGATGTGATAATGTTACACCATCTTACTATCCAATGTTTGCTCTATCATCTGTCAAGTGGTCACGTAGGGGAAGTTAAAAACAAAATAAAATTTCAAACTTTTAGCTCTAAAAGTGGTCGCAGTTGCTTAGGAGAAGTGGTCACTTACAAGAGGTTCCAAATATAGTGATTTGACTTGGAAACGTCTGGTATTTTGGAAAACTGGTTGCTGAGGAGAGGTAGACCCTTACGAGAGGTGGTCCCAACCGGAGGTTCAACTGTAATTAAACTCTAAGATAACTTGCAGATTTGTGGTTCAAGCTTATCCCGTCATCAACTGGAAGGAACACATATTCCCTGAGAAGGCATATCTCTATTTAGTGTTAAAGGCAACCTGCACACTATGTACACTGTACTTAAATCTTGTACTGCTCAGTTTCATTACCTATTTCATCAGGGAGCTGCGTGAGATCATTTTCACCTACACTCAGATATGAAACATTGGTCAGGTATCTGAAATATATACATGATACAATAGCTGAGTTAGTGCAAAAGCCATGCTTAAACCAAATCTGAATATAGTTCAAGGTATTTCTGTATGTACAGAGAAGTATAGCACCAATTGTACAAGGAAGATCAAGGGTGATATTCTCCCAAGAATGAATGTGGTCCTGAGCTAAATAGGATGATAAAGAAGTTTCACATATAACTCTTAGTTAGTTAACATTTTGCTACCCATTTTATGCCAGTCCCTGTCAAAAACCACTGATAATATCTTAATTGGATACTAGGGGAAAATAGAACCTTAACTCACAGTACGGTACATGTTACAACTTGACAAGCGACTTGCCATATACATGCTATGTACCTAGTTCTAACGCCAACTAACTATTTAGCAAACTACTTGCATTGAACTTAGTCCCCTACATGTAGGGTACTGTACTCGTAACTGCTCCTAACAAAGAATTAAGGAAGGACAAATTTAGGGGAGGCAGGAAGGTCAAACAAATGAACTTAAATGGGGGGCAGGGGGGGGGGGGGGGACATGTTTGAAATTTTAGGGCTTACCAAAACACACAACAACCTGTAAAAAATATATCCTGTCACATAAGATGTGCATACATACTGCACATCTCCTTTTATTAACATTGACTATTAATAGGCTCACCCTATTGATTTTGGGAGTGTGGTTAGATTGTTTGACTGAAGAACTAGTCGCTCTAGACTCCTAAGAAAAGCTGAGAATAGAAAATAAATTTATATCAGGTAAAAACTTAAATATGCATTTATTTGTTGAAGAAACTGACCACATGAATTCCAAGTATTTGCAAGAGATCCTCACCGATTTCATTGGGAAGCAACTCCAGCCGGTTTTCTTCTAAGTCAAGGACTCTAAGTTTCTTCAATTCTCCCAAACCCCGAGGCAGTCTCTAAAAATAAGATACAATAATCGGGGTTTTCACTACGTTTCAAGTTGCCTGTTGTCTTGATCTTCACACCCAACAAACTTTTTGTTTTGTGAGTGAATTGTACCAAGAGCAGGCAAGTTCACCTGTAACATCAAGGATCTTTGAAACAAACTCAGTCATATTAGGTGTTACAGGTTATTGTTGTGGCCCTGTTAATGACAGCCCTAGCATTCTTACCAACATAATAAGACTTGAAAAAGGAACTTGAACCAGTGATAAAAGTTTATGACATTACTCTGCCCAGGAAAGAGCAAAGTAAGGTTCAGAGGTTACATAGCTTTCTTACTGACTGAAGGAAGATAACTTTGACTCCTTCTCCACAAATTTTGAAGCCATTTTGGAAAACATGGCATGGGAAGCACTGTGGTGGTATTTACCAATTGCTTGACGTGAACTATAATCCTCCAAAGCAATTTTATTATTTAATAATTACCATTAATTTTGCCAAGTTAAACTAAAAATGGGCAGGGGAATTAAAGATGTTGTCAGAAACTGAATGGTCGGTATGGGAATTGAAGGCACTGGCCAGTGGAAAGTACCCAACACATACACTGTAGTCCAGTTTTGTACCCGCATCTTGTCCCCCCTGGGCAGAAGGCACTCCAAAAAAAATGAATTTACAATGTAAGTTATAAATACTCACTCTAAGAAGATTGTTGCTAAGAATCAGAACTTCTAAGTTTGTAAGCCACTGGATGTCCTCTGCAACAAGGTAAAGAGAATCAAAATTAACTATAACTTGAACTTGGGCAAGAGTGATGATCAACATCATACATGTAGTTCTGAGTTAAAAAGTGAAAAAAGGGGAAAAGAAAGAAAGAAAAGATTTCTTGTTTCCAAGCTACACAGGGAATGAATGATTTCGAATTTGTACGTAACTTATATAATGGCATAGTGGTTAGAGGGTTCACACATGGTCTTGTAAGTTAAAACAACATTGGTGATAAAATTGAACCTCTCTGTAATGGCCAGCATGTAATGGAATTAGCTAGCCACTGTACAGAGCTTATGAGGTTTAAACCTGAGGGTCAAAAGCGTTGGATTGGCATGAGCAGTTTATCATTCCTGGTAAGAGTTAGCAGAGGTTTTGTCTGTACTTAAGTAATTTGACATCAGTACATTGATGACGTACCTGGAAGCCTTGACAGTTGATTGGTTCCTAAGTTTAACTCGACCAGACTCACCCAGCTCCCAAAATCTATATTCATTTAAAACAACTGAATGTAAGCTATCATTCAAAAAATAATGTATCTAATTCTGAAAATTCTCATGGCATGGGACATGCATAAAATTTAGCCAAGCAGCATGGATAGGGTATCCACAATGTTAATCTGATGGTTGAGAGTAAAAAGTGCCACAAGGCCTCCAATGAATGTAAGAAACCAAGAGAAAGTTGAAAACTGGTGACGGAGATGTTAACTCACCTAAAGGTAATGCCGCTATTTGGTTCTCTTTCATGTTAAGTTTTGTCTAGAACAAGAACGAGTTGAATTTATGTAGTAAAAAAATAATTCAGTCGAGATGATGGAAACTGAAAAAAAAAAGTATCACTGACGATATAAACATCATACCACCATTAAAAGTACAAATTTCATTATTTAATATTATAATTTACTTTTAAGACAGGGATGCACAGCTAAACAGTGTTACACATGGATGTACATGTAGGGGTGATGATTGGTAAAATCCAAGACTTGCAAAGATGCCAAGATCCTTGTTTGAAAATCCAAGACTGAGACTTATTTAAGTGATTTAATACTGCAAGATGAAAGAAATGCACTCAAAAAAGACTTCCTGATCCATCACATGCAACGGATTCTGAGAGTTCAAGATCAGATCAAAAGTTTCCAAACCAATGATCTTCTAGTAACCATTTGCCATCCCTTCATTTATATATATGTGGCTAATTTCACAGACTGAAAGAGAGCCTGTCACTAGAAAACAGAGACTTTAGGCAATTTTGCTGGAAAAGTGGGCTGGGTTTTAATGAACCTGGTAAGCTGTTTCCTAGCTACAGTACTATATAACAGAGCTGTACAGCTCTTATGAGTACACCATTTGAAACAAAGTTTGAAGCCTGTTACATGGCTCATGATTTACTCTTACCAAAAACTTTGCTTTAGAAAATGCTCCAAATGGAATCTTTTGTACTTTATTGTGCTCCATGATAAATGTCTGAAAAAAGGATAACATAAAGGAACATTTTTAAGTGATATCACAAGTAAGTTATCGTAGGATCACAAAAAACACATTAAAACCCAAAGTAGTTAAAGATAAGAAATAAGCTAGAAAGTGGGGGTGAGTGAGAAAACAGTTTTTTTTTATCCTCTCCCCCTGCCCTCCTTTGTCTGATAGCCTCAAACAAACTCCTTTAGTCTAATTATTGTGAGTGGACCAGTTCTTCTCATTGGTACTGATAAAGATAATAAAAATCCCTTGAAACAAATAATGAACATCAACAAATAACTTAAATTCAACGATAAACCTACTTGAACTGCAGCGAGCTGTTTGGGAGGTCCAGTTGGAAAGTGTTCAAAGTTATTCCTAGACAAGGTGACATTGTTTAACATTTTTAAACAATGAAGAAGGTTGTCCTTAAAAAGGAAAACAAAAAACTGTTAATAAAAGTCATGTGGGGGGACAACAAAATAATGGGTAAAGAAGCAAGCAGCTGTTGTTACTCCTCTTGTTACTATTATTATTTGTACATGTCCTAATAACAAAAAAAAAAATACTCACAGGGAGTTCTGACACATTGTTCCCTTCAATATTGAACTCGTCAATTTTTGTGCAATTTGCCAATGATGCTGGCACTGCAGATAGCTGGTTGTATCTGTGATAAACAAAGATTATTAATTAAAACAAATGTCAACAACAATGGCCAAACTAAATTGACTTGTAGCTGACCACAACAGAGCCCATTCTGAATAACCCAGGCACTCATCCTCTCTGTACACTACGCACTTGGTTTGAGAGAAAGTCCTGTCTGTTAGGCAGGCCTGGGCTGGTGGATTTTGTGCCCAGGCTAGAGGTTTCTGTTCTTATTGGGTAAGTGAAGTTTCTTAGGAAGACTTTCGAAGAAATTCAAACTAGAGACGCACTGGACAAGATGAAATTTTGTGGGCTAGCAGGGCTTGAAAAAAGTGTTGTGCGGTCATCCAGGACAAGACATAGTAGGTTTTCTTGCTGGGCAAGTAATTTTTCAATCTCACTTGCCCAATGGGCAAGGGCCCAGGCAAATTATTTGCCACCTAAATAAAGAAATTAAACTAGGACTTGCTCAGGGCAGGCAAAAATTGGAATTCTATTTTTTTTAGCCCTGGCTAGTGGGTGACTTAGGACACAATGCAATGTCCACGGCCAGGGCTCGAAACAGGATCACTCAATCTGGAGTCAAAAGGCCACTGCACCTACCCATCCATTATGCCACCACTTCTATTTTTGTACTCTGATAAAATCTAGCTTGCAGGACACTCAGCAGTTTAGTAATTTCTGATAGATTGTTCCACTACCATCCGATATATCCATAACAAACTCTTGGACGGCATGCAGACATTCGACATTACCCACCTGAGTCCTAGTCTTGTCATTTCTGTCAGATTGCCGATTGTGTCTGGTATTTCAGGAATATCATTATGTTGAAGATCAAGTGACGTCATTTGGACACAGTTTCCAATCTCTGCACACACATAAGAACTTTAAAATTATACCATTGATTAAAATGCACATCCACAACATGACTACAGAAATAGATCTGGGATAGTCACAAGACATAAATTTTCTAAGTATTGGAAACCTTAGAAATGAGTTTTCCAGTCATGATGAGAAATTACCATCGGACAAAAACAGCTGCATGCGTCCTACACATGTCATAAAGAAAAAAAGTGAGGGCTTATTCTGCAGTAACCTTTAAAGGGATGACAACTTTCTTGAATTCAGGATTAAATAATTTATTGCACAACAATTAATCAATCAATCAGTCAATTAATTAACAATAATCAACAATGAATTGAATGCATTAATAATTAATGTTAAGCTTATGAAAGCAGGGAAAAATAAGTTACCTCTAGGAATGCTTCCAATATTGTTGTGAGAAACATCAAGAGTAACTAGATGAACAAGATGACCTGAAATAAGAAATAAAATAATATATTTCATAAATATTGAATAAAATTGATCTTGTGGTTCAATATTACCCTTGTCTATACTCAAAGGAAAATACCAACTTAACAGACATACACATACATGTGTACCAAAAGGCAAATTAAAACACCACATAAACACACTTAACAAACTATTTAATTCAATATATAGTAATCACTGCCACAAAAGACACCTGTAAACAGGTATACCATACAATCATTACAGTTTACTTCCATTAATTACAATTAGCACCTGTTTCTAAATGTGGTGGCTAAAAGATGCATGCCATTTTGTTGTTCATCCTTCTGTTACATGTAAGCAGATTACGAATGTCACTTTACAATACAACTAAATACTGTGTAATGCAATAAATTATTTATTGCCATCAAATGAAAAAGTAACTGGTAAGTCTTACCTATTACAGCTGGTAAATCTTTAATCTTGTTTTCTCTGAGACTCAATCTTTCAAGCAGCTGTAAAATGAAAGGCATATAGCAAAATCCAGTTAATAAGTATTAATTAATTTTACATGAAGAAACACACTTACAATCAAAATGTATGACTAATACACGTCTTTCATAAACTATGATAATAAAAATACTACTAATAATAATATAATAATAATAACAATAAAAATGATAATGATAATGACAATGATAATGATAATGATAATGATAATGATAATGATAATGATAACAATAATAATAAAACTTTATTTAAGTGTTAAACCATGTAGCCTGGGAGAAACCCACACTAATGAGGGGACACAGACTTACACAACATACAAAACTTGTAAGACTAAAATATCTACACTAAAATATGAAGAATACAAACGCAGTCTAAAATGTTTTAAAGATAAAGCTAAACATTAATGCATATAGGTCATGTATCGATATCTGATCGAATATAAAAAAGTCTATTAATTTTACTTATAACTACCGAGCTAATTTAATGACTAGTTAAATTTGTTCCTATGACCAACCAGCAATGAACACTTCAAACTATGTATGGTTAATACAAAATCAAACTCTTATAAAAAAAATTCTCTTTTGATGGTTCTATTTTGCTAAAAATGGAGTCTTAAGATAAATGTCATAAATATCAATGACTGCCAAAGGCTCTGTCAGTCAGTGCAAAAAATATTTAAATTATGGTAATCTCAACTCACTCTTAAGTTGCCAATTCCAGCTTCAACTACAACTAGTCTGTTAAATCTAAGGTAAAGAGTTGTTAATGACGTAAGCTGATAAACCACAGGTGGAATCTGAAAAAAAAATTATTGATACCAACATTAATCGGTCAGTATCTTCTCAACAGTAATCAAATAAATGTACTACACCATTATATTTGCTTGCAGCCCTAAATGCAAAATAATAACAATGCAATTAACTTTGCTGGCCTAACTGTAAGTTTTTTCACAAAAGTAAGATTTAG
This sequence comes from Orbicella franksi, assembly GCF_964199315.1. Lineage (NCBI taxonomy): Eukaryota > Metazoa > Cnidaria > Anthozoa > Scleractinia > Merulinidae > Orbicella > Orbicella franksi. Next base: position 24,891,459 of record NC_138154.1, read on the forward strand.
ATTTAAAGATTTGTAAACTTACAGTTACTCCATACTTACAATACAAAGCTGTTGAGGTGTGACAACATCACATAACATTGTTACTTTATGGGTGTTATCAGGTATGGTGAATAATTTATAAGACTAAGACTAAGAGCAGAAGAACACCAAAAACAAGTTTAGAACAAATACATGTAGAGAATTCAGGCAGGCTGCTATACAAGTTAAAAGGTCAATTATTGCCCAGGGCTGTCATTAAGTTTTAAGTCACCTTGATCTTCACACCCCTAACAAACGTGTTACTTTGTGTGTGAATTGTATCAACAACAGGCAAGTTCCCCTGCAACATCAGTGGCCGATCAAGCATACTCAGCCGTAACAGGTGTTACCCGGGATGACCCTTATTGACGGCCCTGTTGTCAGCTGGGACCCAGTGGAAGTCAAAATATCTAACTTGATTAATGGGCTGGTAACACTCTTAATCTCCTGGTCAAGGGATGGGGGAGGAGAATACAAACCCTTGGGGTATTGAATATCACTTTGTTTTACTCTGAACAAGTCTAAGAAACATTTTAACATATGAGGTAACAAAATCAGTAGTGATCAGTCCTTGTGATCATATTGTCAAGTTCAAAATGAGTATCAGTAAGAAGCTACAGTACATTGTACATACTACTAGTTACTGTGGGTCTCATTACAAGAAAACAGGGCAATCAAAGCGATAAAAAAAAAATGAATCAACCATTGAAACATTATGCTTTAAAGAATTTTTTCAATGCCAGCTGGCCTTTAAATTTATCGCTTAAAAGCCGTTTTTTTTTTAAATTTTGAATCATATCATCCACTGACATTTACCAGTAAATATTTTCAGAATAACTGTCTTGAATGAATTTATGTGACATGAGATCCATAAGATCCAGCCTTGATTATGATTATTCTTGTAAATTGAATCATCCAGAACAGTTTGAAAAAACAAAAACAAACTTGAAATACCTCTTTCATCTTGTTGTGTCTCAAGTCCAGTAGTTTCAAATTCTTTAGCTTTACAAGAGTATCTGTTATAAAGCACAATTACATGTGATATTACCCACACTTTGTTGGTTTCTTCAATTCCCCAGTATGGTCAGAGTTATACAATAAATTGTAACTTCTCTTTAATAAGAACAATAAGAACAATTCATACAGTGTATTCAATTTGTATAATAAAAATGTTAACACACTAATTGCTTGTGAATTATCCGGATTTTCCTGTACTCAATCACTAACAGTGAACTCAAAATTTTCAATACTGCACTCAGCAAAGCCTCATGCAGTATTAAAATTTCTTGTTCACTGTTAGTGAACTCGTGCAGGTAAATACTGATAATTCACTCGCTGAGTGCATTAACCTGTAATTATAACATACATGTCTCCAATGATATGTATCAGAGCCACTGTATTTCGAACTCAATATTGCATGTACCCTGTATGTATTGTAGTTCATTTTACCCTTGGCACAACCTGCCAGCTATTTCCCAATGTTCTGATATGGTACATCTAGGCAATGTACTGCTCTTTCTGTGGGTTTACCACATAGTGACATGGGATGATGGGAGAACATGAGAAAACTTTGAAAATCCCCGGATGGGATGTTTGTAATTTAGTGCTCAGATTCCCTGATAATTTGCCGGTCCCCATTTGTACAAATATTGCCTGATGTAGGATTTTATTGACTAGGTATAGACCAAGGCCAGAGATTAAGCCCGAGCCTCTCAATTCAGCAACAGGGTTCTAGCACTAGTTAACTGCTAGACCAATATCTTTGTGTCTCCTGTAAAACATTCAGCTAAAGTCTATGATATTACCTGGTAGGTCAGTCAAGTTATTCTCATTTAATGCCAGTTTTTCTAAGTGTTTCAACATTCCTACTTCAGGTGGCAAAGTTGCAATTTTGTTGCCATACAAATACAGTTCCTTAAGCTGGGTTAACTGAAATTAAAAGGGAAACAAAAAAATGTCAGACTGAAAAAATCTCCATTCACTTCCTTAATCACTTGCTCTATGATTCTCCATCACTTGTCTATAAGAAAATTCTTGATTCCCCGTCAGTACGCCCATTTGCTACGTAATTGGCACGCAATCATGTGGGTGTCCAATTACAGGTATCTAATTTGAACTTTTTGTAATTGGATACCTATAATTGGATACCCACATGATTCGCACGTCAACTGCACAGGCTTCAATGGCTTCTCTGCAGTGTTTCCTACTAACAGTTTTCAAAACTTATGAAAAGCACTACCTATGTTTTCGCACAAAAAAAGTTTTCAAAAGACATTTTTAATTCCCAAATTTGTTATAGATACCATTAATTAGTAGTCGGACCTTGTGTCATACAATTCAGGGAGTAATTGTGCTCGTAATTTCAAATGGGCCTCGTACTTTGCACTCGTCTGATTTTGAAATTACTTCTGCGATTTCTCCCTGAATTGTATGAAACAAGGTCCAATTACTATTACTAATTAATCCACCAGATCAACAATCATACAAAATATACCTCTTTGAGTTCCTTGGGAAGTGCTGTTACCTGAAATTAAATATATAACATGTGGTTAAAATTTGTTCCAGTTTCAAAATGCTAAAACAAAAGAAAAGGAACATCTGGTTTTTCAGACCAGTCCAAAAAATCTCAAACCAAGAAAAAAATTAAGCAAGACACATTTAAAAAATTTATATTTTTACTGACAATTTCTGTACATGTACTTTTTTGCAACAAATGTAAAATATTTGACTAATAACCAATAGCACGAGCTACACCGTACAAAAAAACATATTGTATACCACCAGAACACCATCCAGAAAAAAAGGATACAGATACAGAATGTGAGAAATTCAAAGATTGACACTGCTGATGATTTTGAGAAGACTAGATGGTACAACCAACACAGATGTTGAACTACAGTAACAGAGGCATTTTTCTGCATAATGCCTTTCTATAACACTGATTTATAGTGTTATTGGCTAGCAACAGCATGGCGTTCATCATAGCCATTGATGCTACAGATAATTTTCTTCATATCCTGTCTTCTCAGTAGGGAATAAGGACTGCTGCAACTTTTCATATAAGAGTTCTCATTAATTTTTTTCCCTTCGAATCATGGGAGAAATATCTATCGGAAGAATATTCTAATTGTTTGTGATTGAATTGTTCTTACTTTTCCAAAGCTCTGACTTGTCGTAGACCGTAAAATGTGTTTCAGAATGCTGCATTTGTTCAAAATAAATGTCTTCGGGAGGAAGGGACAAACATTTCCATTCCAAATAATTTTACATTTAATTAATAAAAATTTTGATTTCACACAAATTGCCAAAACAAACTTGCTGGATATTATTTTAGTTCCATGATAAGAAGGTTGAGACACTTCCCATAATTAAATCAGGGTCAATTTTTAATACCACATTTCATTTCATGAAATACACCTTTGAATAAAACAGTCTAGACAACTTATTTTGAAAATCACAAATGGAAAAACGTCAATAGATGTACTCGCGCGATGACTTTTAAAAATTATTATTGACTGCGTTTAAGTTGACTTTCTGATTAAAATCACTCCATTACACAGAGAGCTCGTAAATTATAAACTCTAAAGGAATCATCATGCACGGAGAAAGGAGTTTCGTTGCCACAAAAAAGGTAAAACAACGCTTTAATACGTTCAGAAAAACCTCTAATCAGCTATTTTGAGAATCGAATATCAAAAAAGCTCAGTTTAGTTCAGCAAAACATTCGTTCGCGATAAATTTGCTGTATTGAATTCGTTGAACGTGGAATCATTACATGATAGTTTTGGTCAAAATGACAGGTGGTGATCGCTATGTCCGCTGTGTTCAATGCCGTAAAATTAGAAACTCCGGTCATAGGCCAATATGTTATTTTGTAATTACACCCTTGCACACATTCCCTGCTAGCTAATTGTACTTAAAGAAAATTTAATTCGTGCAAAACAGAACTTGGCAATAAACTCGAACCAGCTGCAACGGAGAAATTCCCCACAGGCAAATGTGGATTTCCATCCCGGAAATATAAAGCACTCCAAACCTGCTAGCTTGCTTTGTTGCAATTTTCGTTACCTTACAAACACAGATTAAACCATGGCCGATTATCTGAGCCTGTGTTGTGCACCAAAATAGCTTTTATTCTGACAAACATACTGATCTAAATCACCGGGCAATACGTGGATGTGAAAAAAAAAAAATTTAATTCCTGTTCACGATTTCGCGTAATTCTTACCGCTGCTTTGCTTAGATCCAAATGAGTTGACCCCTCCTCCCGGCATTTTGTGATTGCTTTGTGGATATCCTGCCGAAAGAAACAAAATTACAAGTAAATATGCGTAATGACCAATATATACGCTTGTCTTCCAGAATGTTAGATTCCCGCTCCCCTAAAAGAATGCAAAAGTTAGCTGACATACAGTAAACATGTAAAATAGTCAGCTTACCAAATCTGGTGTAGACTTTTTCTTTTTCGCAGCAGACTGAGCTTTTTTCGCTCCTGGCAGGGCAACTTTGACTACCCTTTCTTTCTTTGAGTCGCCTTCGTGTTTACCACTTTTCGAATGAGACGCCGACAGAGGACTTGTTGCTCCTTCGTCTAGCATGCTTGTAGTCAAAGGTTCGGACGCATCATTGGCGTGATTCATGTTTGTAAGGTCTGGTGAGTCTGAATCAGACCTTGTTTTCGTTCCACGTCGCATAACTTTGAAAGATATCCTTGCTCAACTCCTTGCAGTTAAGCTTGTACCCCCGGGTCGCCAATAGCTGGTCATAAAAAAATTTTACACCGTAAAACTTCGCTGTCTGTTCGAATGAAGTATTTTAAAAACGCTTCTTCAAGAGAACATCTTACGACGCAAACTTTTCAAGAAAACTGCCAACGAGATAGTCATCGTCCCGACCGGAAAGAAAGCTCCTCCGTATCTGTTCAAAACCAAATAAACACAAAATTATGGTGAGAACTACAGTTGGACGACATGACACTTGGTTCTTACTACCCACTCTTCCAGTGGACTGGAGGGACTGGGGCACAACTGGACCCATTTCTAGTCAACTCGTTCGCGTGGTTGGTCCAATGGTGCCTTTTGAAACCGGGTTGGGGGGAGGGGGGCACAAATATACAGAACCGGCCAAAGCTCTAACTTGGAAATTGATTTGAAAGGTGAAACAAATCTCTCTCAAAAAAAAATTCTCCGGAACCTGGACCTAGGAGCTCAGACGGCAAATCCCGAAGGAGATGAGTGGATAAATATTTCAAAACATCAATCTGGATTGGTTTGGAGACCCCGGTCAAAATGCACACCCTCAAAAAAAGAAGAAAAAAGGAAAACACTTTTTTGTCGTACACCAAGAGCCCAACAGCTTCGAACAAAAATGTGTCCATTACTAAAGTCGTTCCCAGGGCATTTTACCTTACATGGGAAGAGGGAGTGGGGAGATGTCTTTAATCGGAGTTGCCGCGGTTTGGTCACGTGGTAAGTAGCCTCCATGATCGCGCTGATCGATCCTGCTTTTGACTAGTTTGCCAATGTTAAGTTGGTTAGTATCGAGTTTTCTTTTCTTTTCCAGTCACTTGATATAAGTCTGATGGGTAGATGTTCATCTCTTTCAGTTTGTCTCCGCTAGTTAGAGCATGCACGTTCGATCATTTCCCTCGCGCGTGCTCGACCGGTTCCACTGCGTATAATTAAACAGCTAATTTGGCTAAACTCCAGAATACCCGGCCACTTATTAGCATCTCATTGAATAAGAATAGCAATTATTGTCATATACCTCGTTCTTCAAAGCACACCGGCACATGTAAATTAAGTGGCCGGGTATTCTATTTTGTATGCGCATGACCTTCAATGACAAAAAAGCATTCAACTTAAACTTCAGTTGGTATTTGATGGAGTGTTTGAGAAATATTTAAAAGTACTCACCGGCAGAGACCCTTTTCACTTCTTTAGCTCTTGTAAGCTTCAGCTTGTAGTCTTTATTTATTTATTTATTTATTTATTTTAATATTTATATTTATGGCAACTTAATTTGCATTAAAAATATATAAATATCTACATACAAATAAGGTGCCAGGAGGGAAGAACTTGATACTCATATAAAGCTGACCCCCCTTAATTTAAGTCACATAGTAAGGTAGCTGAATATTAATAACAATAACAATAACAATAACAACAACAACAATAATAATAATAATAATAATAACTTTATTTCAGTGTCAATGTATGTAGCTATATAGTAAGCTAATTGGGGACACCTACCTACTCAAACTAGTCTAAATACTAAAATATCAAAATACTAAATTACTTAAAAACTACAATGTGTAGGTCTAAAAGTACACACTATTCATAAGTTACAAAGTTTGCAGCAACTACTGTTGTTGTCTATATGACATGAAAGGTCTACATTACCTGATTGTGCCTTGAATGCTTGACAATTGACTTGACGTCTTGACTGTCCTTTAGGACAGTAAAGGCTGTAGCTAGAGAGGGGGCATGGGGTGAGGGTGTGGTGTATGTTTTCAGTTGCGCTAGCGTTGTAGGGTAAAAATTGTGAAAAAAATTCTCTGAGAAAATATTTCCAAGAGAATGCATGAAATAGCATTCCAGAGCCTCTCAATTTCAAGCTTTTTGGGGGAAGCATGGTCTTAGACCTCCTTAGAGGCTTCTCTCTTTGGCACTACAATCAGTTTCAGCTGTCTCCTTCATGAACTAGCCCTCTACTCCCTAAATTAATGAAAACCTTGGATTTTTACAGTCAGTACTAAAGATGATCTGTTGTCTTCTTTTGCTGTTCGTACGGATTAACAATAATTATTTTGGTCGACATCCAACCTAACATTCCTCTTCAAGACTGTGCAATTAATTTTTTATTTTATTTTTATTGCCATCAGAGTATTGGAAATGTCATCACTAGAGAAGCTTGAAAAGAGCAGCAGTTCTTGGTTATGCAGCACTGCCGCCAAGAAGGAGTTTTTTCTCAGCAACAGTGATTTACACTCATTAGTACATCGATATCGTCAAATGAACAAACCCTTGAAGGGCAGACCAGTCAAGCTCTGGAACTCTGAAGAACTGAGGCAAGCTGCAGAGGAGAAGTATGGGAAGGAAACCTTCCATGCGAAAGTCAACAAGAGAGCCCAGAGGAGGCAATTGAGAAACAAACCAGTTTTTAATGATGGAGAAAAAGTTAGGAAGGCTACAGGCTCAATTAAAAGACTTGGCAAGAGAAAAACGACAAAGACAACAACTCAGTTCAAGGCTAAGAACCTCGCTGCAAAACAGGATACTCAAAATTCAAGTGTAGAACTTGAAGGACTTTGTGACTGTATAAAGAAATGTGATAAAGTGCAACTGGAGCAGATTATTGCTGTTATGGCACAGAGGAACACAGCCTACTTGAGACTCTTTGATGAAGTAAAACAAGTTGCATTACTGCCAAGATCAAAATTCCGGCTTATTGAATCACATATCGCCAAGCTCCTGTCCACATCAGATGATGAACAGGGTTCACAAAATCCAGTTTCCAAAGAGGATAATGTGGAAAGAAATGAGGAAGACGAACAAGAGGTGTTAAATATGGAACTGGAAGGTACTTGGACACTAAGTATTGTTGCTCCACTATGTAAGAGAGGAGGAGAAGGTTCATTAGAAGTTGTCCTGTTTGGTTCTGGGCTCAGTGTAAATGGTGATATTTCATTCCCTACCTCAAGTGTTTTTGGTGATGTAGTGGGATTCAAAACTGACAGTTATATCGAAGATTCATCAATGTGTTTTGAGACCAGAAGCAAACTGTGCGATAACTGGTATACTGGTGCACTGCAAGTATTTATTTCGAGAGATGGTGAAGGACTGCATCTATCAGGGTCCTTCTGGCCAGGTTTCAATGAGCAAGATGCAACAAATACATTTCAGTTTACTGGAAGGAAAACTGATATACAAACTTAAAAACAGTGATTGAAAATCAGCTTGGTAGCAATTGGATATAATATTGACCAAACTTACAAACACTTTGACACAGAAGCAATGCAACTAAAATCAGGGGTATAATTATTTCACTGTTGGCTGCAAGAATAAAGTTATGATCACCAAAAATGTTCTCGCACTCGTATAAATTTGTGATTAATTTTTGACAACGTTCTGATAGCTTGTTGTAATTGGCGAAACACGATATATATGAACTTTGAAAGGCAGAGTTTGAAACTATACAAGTGCATTCTGAAAGTTGAAATCTCTACCTCCCACTGTTCTTGCAATTTGATTTGATATGGACCTTAACCTGGAAAAGCCAAAACAGTAACAGTACTATTTTCAGAAAGGAGTTAGAAAGGGGTCAAAAATTGATCAGAAGCTTTGTCAATTGGCAGCAGTTGGGTGATCATCACTGTAATCTTGCTTAGAGAGTCCTACCTCAATTCAACCCAAGCAGGTAGACTTAGGTCGTGCACACCATTTGCATGTAAAATCATGTATTGTGCTGCTTTTTAAGGCCAAATTGGGGATTTTACATCAATATTTCACAGTTACTTCATAGATATTGTGAATAGTAAGTGGCAGGCTTTGCTATTCTTAACAGATATCTTTGAGTATTTGAATCAGAGACAAGCAATGTGACTGACATTTAAACTTTCCTTGAAAATAAATCATGAGCTTTTATATGATATTTTACATGGAGCATTGATTAATTGGTTTGCTTAGTTGTTTTTAAAATGTTTCACACTAACAAGATTGTAAAAAAAAAAAAAAAAAGAATGAAAATCTCACTTTAGGTTTAAAAGTCAAACTTTGCTTGGTCCTTACCAGAGGATCCCAAGTCAATACTGACTGTGTGAAGTTTCAAACTGTACATATAAATACATGGTGACATGGACACTTATTGAACAGTATGTTTATTAGACATTAAAAGTGCTATTTTATTTTTATGTTATTTTTTTAATTTGTGAAACTAGTGATTCATATTGACATGTCACAAGCAATGCGTGGCACTTGTATATTCACTCTTATTAGGTTTATACCACTCTTATTTTCAGTAATACTCGTTTTAAAATACTGTTTCATTGACCATGTGGCAATATGCTGAAGATACAATATTGCTCCATGTTGTTTTATTGTTACATCTTTGATGTTTCTTATCTTAGTTTGTAAAATTTTGTACATCAAAAAAGATCATTTAAGGATACTGTGGCATAGTCCTTATTATGGGGACTGCATGGAGGAGGGTTTAATAGGGCTGTTGCCCTACCTCTTTTTTGTTCAATTTATTGGGGTTGTAATTATAATAGAGTGCAAAGACATGGGTGGATCTAGATGGAGGGTGCATGGGGTGTGTTCCCCCCCCCTTCCCTGGAGATGACATGTAGCTTTCTGACATAACTGGTATTCAGTTACACCATTCCTTAGTGGTGCACACCCTCCCAAGAAAAATCTTGGATCTGCCCCTGAAAGACATGATAAATGGTGGAACAGTGACTCCTTAGCTAGAATTGAAACCCCTACCACAGCCTGGGCTTCAAAATGGTCTCCACGGTCCCTGAATCCAGCCACTACCACATGGATAGTGAGCTATCATAATAAATGTTATTTTGACATTTTTTTTACCGAGTAGTTTTAGTCCATATTAAGGTCCAGATGAGTTTGTAACAGTTTATACTTAAATATCCTCGTACAAAACAAAGTTTTGTCAGATCAATATTAATATTAGTTCAAATTTAAACCTGTTAAAACACTTGTCGACCTTTTAACAAGTTGACTTTGAAACATTTTATACTGATCCAGCATTCAGCTGTTTATTTTTTTTGGCCGAGCCGTTAATGTTGTATGGAATATAAATCAGTTCTCTTTTCAATGCATTATATAGTATATATTACTCTACGTAGTATCCTTTGTTCAATAAACTCTAGAAAGGCGTTGCGTTCTTGACAAAATGTCTGTTTTTGCTATTGTACAGCAACCAACATTGCCACCGGCCCTCTTTATTGCACATACAGACATAGTTGAGGTAGATGGGAGTCCCGGGGGTGGCGAATTGTCTCCTTTTTCGTGCCCGGAGGCGGGGAATAGGCCGCCGAATTAGAAAAAAAAGTGTTAAATCCCCAGGGATATCTCGGGGGGGTGGGGATGGTAACAGGTGGAATTGACGATCATCCGGGACAGTGCCCAGGGCAAGTTTTCCCGCCAAAAGCCGGAATAGGCAGAACGCGCCAGGCATTTTTCATTCAGCTCATGTGCGAAGATGGTCAAACAGAAGTAGTGGACCAAATTATATCCTTGGATTCGACTCTCTTTGGTAAAAAAGGTCGAGGATCGTGAATGATTCAATGGCCACTCCTACAACAAGACAAATATGCCATATTTCGTTTGGCTATCCGGAAAGCGAACGAAGCAGAATCTAGATACGGTAAAGTTCAAAACGTTTACATGTAAAGCTTAGCTTTAAGTTTTTGGAAATAGGTAATGAGCTTTATTCAGTCAACCACAGGGAGCACACGATCTTGTTGAGTAGGAAGAGAGTTGTAAAGGAATGAAAAGAATATACAATTTACCTTTGTCTCCTGTTGTCATTTCTTACGCGACAACCGCAATCTACAAGTCCTGCGTGACACTGTAGCGCTAAACTCGTACCTAGGCCTTTTCGCGCTCAACAAAAATTTTTTTGGTTTACACCGAGAACATTGACAAGGGAGGCAACTCTTTGCCCAAACATTTTGAACGCTATCTGAATATTCGCTCGAATCTCTAAATACCTTTGCTTCCCCGATACCAAACAAACAAAAACGAAGTCGAACGATTTTTCCACAACTTGGCAGAATTTGTTTTCGAATATTTTCACGACAGTCGGAGAATTTTAACGTCTTTTACCAAGTTTTTTCTCAAATGGCTTTTCGCAACATGATCGTACCGTTGAACCGGTACCAATCCTCCGTAAGAAAAAAGGTGGCGACTGGTACATTTACCCATAGTTCTTAGCGCAAGAAAACCTTAACAACGCTCATAAAAACGTGCAGAAAAGTTATAAAATCTTCAAACCTAGGCTACACAATGTCCTCAGCACAGGAACAAATATTGTAAAAATTTGGCTATCTTCGTGCCATATAGGCTGTGTTAGGTTCGCAAGGTATTGTGGTAAAATGTACAGCCGACATCTTTTTTCCTACGGTGGATTGCGTCATCCAGCGCGCGTTCGAGCTCCCCTCCCTCACCAACACATGCATTTTTGACACAACAAATCTTTACAAACCCCTACCGCCGGCTCGCAGTTTTTCTTGCGCGTCCGAAGTCGCCCGATCTCCGCTCGGAAATGAAGTGTCCCGGGTAAATACCTGAAGCGCTTTACCGAGATTCCGCGTTTAAAATTGAGAGCTGGTAGGGCTTGCCACAAGTTGCCCGGCAACTTTTTGGCAACTTTTCGTATTTCGAGCAACTTTTTTTGTTTCGAGCAACTTTTTGCATTCTGAGCAATTTCTAGTTTTCTAGATATCGGAGCAGCTTTTAGTGCTTTAATTGACCATGCTTCCATATTTTGCAATGTTTCAGTAAACAATTTCTGAATTTCCTGTGAAAAAGGAGCAGTTCCTCCTCCCCCCACCCCACCCCCCCCCCCCACCCCCGCCGGAGCAGATCATGGGCGAAAGATGCATGCAGCCGGGCTGCTAGGTCAGCGGTTTTTTAAAGAAAATACAGAACGGCGGACGAAGATTGACACTCCACTGATTCGAGTATTTCAGGTGACGAAGGTCATTCAGATCCTCCGACAATTTCATTGGCTCATAATAGAATGTTTAGAAGATTATTATTGTTATATTGATATTGATGAGTAGTATTTACTCATGCGTATTGTGAACAAATTTATTTAGAGACGTTGGTTACAACGCAAAATTGCACAAAAACGCTGACAAATGTTACTTTTGTTGTACAGATTGCATATTTTTGATATCAGACCAAATAAAAGAAGAAAGAAACAAAAAAAAGTTTTTGATTTTTTAGCAACCTTTGAGCAACTTTCGTTACAAAAAGCAACTTTCGACTTTTTTTGGAGCAACTTTTGAGCGACTTTCTGAGAAATTTCGGGCAACTTTTTGGGAAATCTCGAGCAACTTGTGGCAAGCCCTAAGAGTTGGGGAAGGATTTTGTAAAGATTTGTTGTGTCAAAAAACACGTGAGGGAGATGGAGGGGAGCTCGAGCGCGCGCTGGATGACGTCAGTGGTACCGGTTGAACGGTACGATCATGTTGCGAAAAGCGATTTGAGAAAAAACTTTGCAAAAGACGCTAAAATTCTCTGACTGTCGCGAAAGTATTTGAAAACAAATTCGGCCAAGATGTAGAAAAATCTTTCGACTTCGTTTTGTGTTTGTTTGGTTTCGTGGAAGCAAAGAAATTTAGAGATTCGAGCGAATACTCGGATTGCGTTCAAAACGTTTGGACAAAGAGTTGCCTCCCTTGTCAATGTTATATGTGAACAGAGGCATATCACCTAGAAGCGTTTAACTTCCCTTATCTGTTTTAAACTATGCTGCCGATTATTCCAGACCAATGAAAATCACTCTTCTAATTTTTGCCCATATAAGGAAATTCTGCATAGCACGCTCTTCGCGAACTCCTCGCGTGAATCTCTTGCAAAACAAACCTGTTCAAAATGGCGTCTAAAGGGAAGAAGACATGACGTTAATTGCAGGAATGGCTCCGAGCCTTTTGATAATAAACCGCTGACCAAAACTATATATGCTGACATACTTGCTTACATCATATACTTTCACCGCCTTTCATGTTCGTCGATACACCTTCATTCACTGATATACACGTTCGTAGACCTTCATTCACCTTCGTACACCTTCATCGACCTTCATACACTCTAATTCACCTTCATACACCTTATATGCACCTCAATTCACCTTCATCCACCTTCATACACCTTAATTCACCTTCATACACCTTCGTACGCTTTCATGCACTTTCATCCACCTTCATACACCCTGATACACCTTCATACACCTTCATTAACCTTCATCACCTTCATACACCTTCATAGCACCTCGTACACCTTGATACACCTTCATTCACCGTCATCCACCTTCATTCACCTTCATTCACCTTCATTCACCTTCATACACCCTCATTCACCTTCATTCACCATCATAGACCTTCATAGACCTTCATAGACCTTCGTACGCCTTCATACACCTTCATTCACCTTCATACACCTTTATCCACCTTCATAGACCTTCATTGACTGTCATTTACCTTCATTTACCTTCATTTACCTTCATCCTTCTTCATAGACCTTCATCCACCTTCATTCACCTTCATAGACCTTCATCCACCTTCATTCACCTTCATTCACCTTCATAGACCTTCATCCACCTTCATAGGCCTTCATACACCTTCACAGACCTTCATTCACCTTCATCCACCTTTATTCACCTTCGTAAACCTTCATTCACCTTCACACACCTTCATTCACCTTCATACACCTTCATACACCTTCATACACCTTCATACATCTTCGTCCACCTTCATACACCTTTATTCACCTTAATTTACCTTCCCACATCTCTATCCACCTTCATCACCTTCATTCACCTTCATACCTTCATATACCTTCATTCACCACCATTCACCTTCATACGCCTTCATGCACCATCATACACCTTCATTCGCCTTCACATACCTTCATACACCTTGATTCACCTTCATCCACCTTCATACACCTTCATACCTTCTCATATACCTTCATACACCTTGTATTACCTTCATACACCTTCATTCACCTTCATCCACCTTCATACACCTTTATTCACCTTCATACAACTCCATCCACCTTCATCCACCTTCATTCACCTTCATACACCGCTATCCACCTTCATAAACCTTCAATCACCTTCATGCACCTCTATTCACCTTCATTTACCACCATTCACCTTCATACACCATTATGCACCTTCATTCGCCTTTATTCACCTCCATTCACTTTCATTCTACACCTCCATTCACCTTCATATACCTTCATACACCTTGATTCACCTTCATCCACCTTCATCCATCTTCATACAACTTCATTCCTTCTCATACACCTTCATACACCTTTTATTACCTTCATCCACCTTCATACACATTCGTTCACCTTTATTCACCTTCATTCACCTTCATACACCTCTATTCACCTTCATACACCTTCATTCACCTTCATACACCTTCATCCACCTTCATCTTCCTTCATCCTCCTTCATCCTCCTTCATTCACCTTCATCCACCTTCATCCACCTTCATACACCTCTATTCACCTTCATACACCTCTATTCACCTTCATACACCTTCATGCACCTTCATTCACCTTCATACACCTTCATCCACCTTCATCTTCCTTCATCCTCCTTCATCCTCCTTCATTCACCTTCATCCACCTTCATCCACCTTCATACACCTCTATTCACCTTCATACACCTCTATTCACCTTCATACACCTTCATGCACCTTCATACACCTTCATGCACCTTCATACACCTTCATGCACCTCTATTCACCTTCATTCACCACCATTCACCTTCATACACCTTCATACACCATTATGCACCCTTCATTCGCCTTTATTCACCTCCATTCACTTTCATTCTACACCTCCATTCACCTTCATGTACCTTCATACACCTTTATTCACCTTCATCCACCTTCATCCATCTTCACACAACTTCATTCCTTCTCATACACCTTCATACACCTTTTATTACCTTCATACACATTCGTTCAACTTTATTCACCTTCATACACCTTCATTCATCTTCATACACCTTCATTCACCTTCATACACCTCTATTCACCTTCATACACCTTCATGCACCTTCATACACCTTCATCCACCTTCATCCTCCTTCATCCTCCTTCATTCACCTTCATACACCTCTATTCACCTTCATACATCTTTATTCATCTTCATACACCTTCATTCGAACACCTTCATACACCTCCATTCACCTTAATGCACCTTCATTCATCTTCATACACTTTCATTCACCTTCATACACCTCTATTCACCTTCTTACACCTTCATTCACCTTCATACACCTTCATCCACCTTCATCCACCTTCATTCACCTTCATACACCTTTATTCACCTTCATACACTTTTATTCACCTTCATACACCTCCATTCACCTTCATACACCTTCTAAACGTAATTTCTTCTGTTTTCACCGCTGCAAAAGCGTAAATACGTCTTTATTAGGTTATCCTTGTGTTTTCTGTTTTCTTACTGTCGGCCCTAGCCTAAGTCCTGAGAAGAAAAGGTAAGAAATTCACTGAAATTCTCATGCTTGTTTGGATAATTAATTAACGCAAGATGTAGCTTAGATCGGTTGTTTTTATAAACGGTTATCAGAGCAGCTCGTTTGTGCCTTCTCAGTTGATAAACTAATCACAGAGCACTTACCTCACATTCGTATTTTATTTCATTTTATTTTTATTTTATTTTTTTTTTCACGTGATCAGTTTCAACGAACCCAGATCAGTGCTGAACTATAGCGGTGACTATTGACGACTATTCGCCACTATCCGTGACTGTTCACCACTATTCGCTATTCGAGTTTTTTTTAGACACCCTGCTTAAGGTCAGGAAATGGTCAGGAAAAAGACATTTTCCCTATGAAAAAGGATTTGTTAAAAACTTGTCAGTCGAAATGAATGGGTGGAAAGGAGGGCTGCCCCTGAGGGCAGGCTAGAAACCGTTACTATGTCTGTTGTTTATTTGGTTAGAGAAACTTTATTTTTATTAAGGGAATGTCAGAGAAAAGTATTGTTCTGGACCTCTAGTTTTGACTCTAACTCAAATCCTTGCATTGTGGGTAACAAATCATGTTTGGAATTCAAGACAGAATTGATGTTAAATACATTTATCAGAATTATTTTTAATATGTTTATGTTTTTTGCTTTTACACAATTTTACAGTCCCAGTGTTGTCACCGAATAGCCCGAGCACGCCTTCCGTGCCTATCATGGTAAACACCTGACACGTTTAGTTTTCAGGGCTTGGCTCTATAAAATGCCAACACAACTAAGAATAAGACACGTTGTGCATTTAAAACGCGGCGATGAATTTCAAGCTCCCGAAGACACATGTTCAGTCTTTCCTTGGGGTTTTAAGTGATAACACAACGAACTTCAAGAGTCAACTTCTTGAAAACTATTCAACGAATTTCATTTGAAATACCTTTACTTTTTTGGAAGAAAATAACTGGCGACTGAGTGCGTGCTTTATTCGATATTTTTTTATTGATATCATTGTATGCTCTATTGTTTGACGCACAGAAATCTCAATAAAATATTCTGATGCAGCAAACACTTTTCTAGTGGGTGGAATGAATTTTAATCGTGTATGTAAGGAAGTCTCAAAGGACATCCCGTTCATTTTAGTGTCAGAAAGCGTCGTGTGTTGTGAAGGTGAACCAGTATCTTCGTCGATGTGCTCCCCTTCACAGATAAGTATACGCTTTCGTTTTTTCATGTCATGATCTTGTTCGCTTTTCGCCTCGTTTCGCTACGCTTGCCTTTTTCCGCAGTTTAGTGGTTTAGTATAACCAGTTCGTTGAGCAATTTTTTACGTCCACACAGTGAAGAAATTGTTGAATACTGGGAGGGTGTGAAACTTTCGGAATAAAGAATTACCAAGTTCGTTTAGACAAGCACATCGGAATAGCAGGTTTGAAAGTTTCTTACTGAATACCACATTTCAGAAATACTAGCTCTCTTGTTCGTCGTATTTGTAACTGTTTAATGTTGTCCTTGGCGGGTCTGAACTGCAGGTCATATTCCACAGGTCAGAGTACGGAGTCACTGCACTACAGATAAATAAACAGCACCAAGATTCAGTCTCCTAGCCCTAATTAGCCCTAGCACTCTGCGAAAATGTTGTTTTAGATCGAGGGGAAACTTTTGGCATAGTTATTCATCAGTAGAGTAAGGATTTCTACTCTTGCCCTGTGGAATGTGACCTGTGTTTTAGACCCGGCTTGTTATCCATTGCTCCGATGCTCTGAGTTGCTAAGGGTATGAAGATCTGACTGACTTAATATCAACAGTTTTAAAGTTACGTCAATAATATTCCCTGAGAATTTAAATTCTTTTCTCATGCAGGAACAATTTGTTTCTATACAATCGCTGAACTTACTGCTCGTGAATGTTTTAATTGGAGTTTAATTTAGTCGGTTTTACTTTGAGAGCGACTTTGTTGAGATGTTATACAGCCATCCTTGTCCTTCGCCTCCCGATTGATTTCTGATACATTTTCGGGTAAGTAATATCAAAATATTTGGTTAGAATTTCAGAAATGAAGGCAGATTTGAGTTATAATTGCATTGTGGCTTTTGTTCATTTATCCTCATGTTTTCATAATTGTTCACATTTTCGTGAAATCAGAAATTACTTGACGAATGGAACCAATTTCGAGCAAACTTGCGTTGAATTCTGGCGAGAAAATAATCCTAAGAGAACATTAAGAAATTTGTTAATGCAGGCGATATTGTCCGATGTTATATGGCCGGTTTCTAACTACCAAACTGATTGACCGACTGATAATAGACCTCAAACTCAAAGGTGATATATTTTTCCTCCTTCTGGCATTAGACGAAAAGAGGGGAACCCAAAGGAAATGTAACCATTATGAGCTAGACTACGAGTAGTCCCTCTTTCGCTTAGTCCGTCGTGCGTGACGCGAAAGAAAACCACGAGAAAAAAAATGGCCGCGCGAAATCCTGGAGGCGAGGAGCCCCGAGGATTTCGCGTGGCCATTTTTTTCTCGCGAATTTCTTTCGCGTCACGCACGACGGACTAAGCGAAAGAGGGACTACTCGTAGTCTATTATGAGCAGCCGTGCTCAGCTTTGAAGCTCCGTTCTCTCCTTATCAGTCTCTTCATGTTGCGATCAACTCCAATTTCCTGTAAATTCTAGGTTTTACTTTATCTTTATTTTACAAGTATGATCTGGCCTTGTTGCAAGGTCTGATTTAAAAATTCTGACTAAGATAGCTATCACGATAAATTGATTGCCATGGTTCAGTTTGACCCTTGCTACAATTTTATGATTTTTTTGTTCTAGTGTATGGTAATTTAAATTAAAATGCAACAGAAACCTTTTTGGATTGCAGGTTGTAGTTCTTGGGCTCTAGCGCAACCTGGTAGTTGACTACAGGAAATGACTGATTTCAGATAAGTACATCGTAGTTTTGTCATTTGTTCGTCGTTTTCCTGGTAAACGATTTAATTCAGAGCAAGATTGATCGAAATACAATATACCACCAGAATCCCAGACCTAGCACGTTTGTACTCAGTAAATTTTCTAAGCGAAAAGAAAGCCAGTCACCACTATAAAATGCATTTCTCTAATCTCTTGATTTCAGGCTAGCGAATACAATGTAATATGCCTGAAAATAGCAACATTGTACAACTACAAGACTGCTCTATTGAATAAAAGGAGATTTACTTCATTTCTTGACATTTGCTCTCTTTTTTCCAAGGTTGAACACAGAGTGCACGTGCATTGAAAGAAAATGCAGCCATCTTGGATTGCAGTGTTTTACCCTTCGCTTCGATGCAAACAGACGACATCTGAAAGATTTTATAGTCAGATAAGCTCGTTGTCATTTTCTTAACTCTTCTGTCTTATACCATTTGCAGTATCAGTCCAAGAAAGAAAATAATTGATTTTCTTTTATCATGTTGAGTACATCCTGAAGGAAATAACCAAATGAACTGTCTTCAGGCATGTAACAAAAAAAAAAAAAAAATTTATACTGCTTTGTGCGTTCAAACGCTGCCTGAATAGTATTTATGCTTTAAATGTCTCTGTGAAACGCTAGCTCTGCATTGTTTTGACCAAATTCCTAAGCCTAACGCAATTTTTAAAAGTCAGTGTATCAAAGCTTCCTCTTTTCTTTTTCATGCAGGTTTTAAAAAAGATATGCTGAGAGAAAACAAGTCCATTTTGTACGACAGTGCGTGGCTCTAATGTTCTTTGGTACAAAGTAAGTATTGCAAACATCTTGGTTCAGATAGACCAGATATTATCTTTGCAGTTTTCTATTCATTAACTGAGAAATGTTGTCTAAATGTACCACCAAAGCTCAGCAGTAACGTTCATAAAATATTTATTGCCGGTGTTAGAAATTTATCTGCAACTTGCCTCACTTGGTTTCTGGAAAATTTATGACACGAAGGACTGAAAATTTGCCAATGCAAGAAAAGCAACTTCGTTAGCTCTTGGACTCAGCGGTTTCAATTAGTAGTTCACTGCTTGCTAATGGCTGGAAACGCTTTTTCCCTACAATAAGTCCAGCACCTCAAATTTTCCGTTTTTTTCGGTTTCAGTCCAAAGTTAATAAAATCTCCTTCCATGTCAATACATTTCAAAGTATCTTGCAGAGAAAATCTTTAACTATTTTAATGTCCTCGGCAGAACCAGGAAGTTTGTTTCAGATTTGCCAGCCAACAAAAATTTAGTGTTTTCTTAAATAATTTTACCATACAGTATTGATACCTGCTTTAAGAAGTCACTGCAGAATTGTCTGTTATTAAATTTATAAATACGTCTCGAATTTGCTGATGAAAAAAATAGTTCGTTTTATGTTTAATCTCCCTTTTTGCCAGGTGAACTCGGATATTGAAGAGAAAGTGTGGCCATTTTGGATTGCAGTGTGTAATTCTTGAACGCTGGTGCACTATAACATATTGGAAAAATCTTAATTCAGATAAGTTCACCCTTTCCTTATTTTACTTGAATTTGTCGTCGACCACTTTAATAACTGTGTCATTCCAAGTATCCTGTACAGAAATCTAATCGGGAGTAGTGAAAGATGATATGAAATTTTGATCCTGTGGTGAGCGTGGGACAAAGAATTGAACATCTCAATTCGTGACGGGATTCGAACCCATAAACTCTTAGATACCGGTTGGGCAACGAGGAATTGTTCTGATGTCCGAACGAATTCTTAAAAGTAACAAGATTGCGAGAGATTTGTTCATCAATTTCAATAAAGTAATGCTTTAGAAAAGTACTGTAAATGTGTATTTAGGGGCAAATATTCGAAATTAACACAACTGGAGACCCGATAATCGTTGAAAAGTAATTTAATTTGTTGTCTTTTGCTCTTCTTATCACCAGGTTGAATGCAAACATCGTTTCAGTGGAAAGTGTAGCCATGCTGGATCAAAGTGTGTAAGCTTTCGAAGCCTGGTTCAAGTTGACAGCCATTGAAAACACCTTTTTTCAGGTAAGTCGTTTTCTTCTCTGTTTACCATTGAACGGTTTCAGTCCAAAGAGTGACCATATAAATGCCCTCCTGACCCTTGTTATAAGTATCTCAGTTGGAGAGAAAATATTGCAATCAGGATATATTGTAACTAGTAAGAAGAATTTTACTTGAAGATTGGAGACTTGTCCAGTGACATAATGGAATCAAAGTTAACAGAATAAAACAACATGCTGGTGTTAATAATTAGAACTTTCGTAAGCACATTGTGAAAACAATGAGTGTTAAGTGATACAATCAATATTAACCAGCTATTTTGCTGATGTTTCCTTTCTTCCTAGGTTAAATGCCCTTTCAAAGAAATATGTAGTCATTTTGGATTGCAGTGTACTGGCTCTTGGACCCTGGCCTGTAAATATCTTACTTCAGGTAAGTCGTTTTCTTGTTTCTCTAGTCGTTTACCATTAACGGATTCAGTCCAAGAGTGATCAAAATATAACCTCATCGTACCTCGTTGCGTTGTCAAGTATGTTACAAAGGCAATGTTACCAAATTCATAAACTAAGAACAAAAGAAATGTATGACAATCAATTGGGAAAATCAATATTTTGAGTACGAGACTGCAGTGAAAGGTTGAACATCGCAATTTATTATTTTAAAGGACAACTTGAAACGGACCAATATTCTCCGCAATGCAAAATTGAAGTGCTTTTTCCTGACATTTTGAATTCAAATTTAACAGAATAAAAACGTGGTGGTGGTACTAGTAATTGTTACAAATTTATTTTGATATAAACATTGTGAAAAACAAAGATTCTAAAGTGGCATTTCAGCTTACTCTCGGCTTGGCTTTGCGAACGAAGACTGTTTAAGGAAGTGATCCTCTTATGCTGCAGACAGAGAACCATGTACGACAATTTACGAGAACAATTCCAGTTTAATAGTACAATGATAATTTGCAGTGCGAACAATGCTTTCCTTATACGAGGCCGCAAATGAACTTTAAAGGCGATTCATTTAGAGAGCGAATTACTCAAAATCAGATGTGTTTTAAAATAGTATTGTCAGGCATTCAAGAAGGAACAGCAACTTAATTTATAACGACTAATAGAGCTCATGACTTTATCGGCATGACAATTCTAATTGCGCTTTGGCAAACACGATCATTTTTTGGTCATCAATGTTTGAAGCTTGATCAAAATCTATATAAACATGCCCTACTTTTTCGTCTGTGTAGCTGATATAAGTACAGAGTTAAACATGGAGGTGAATGAAAAAATATCATCGCCTAGGGCAAATTACTGTCTTGCTACACCATTTAATATGGAAAATTAACGTTTAGAACAGAGAAAACAGAATTAATTTTTCAGGTGGCTGAAAATATTTACGAGCGTTGTTTGGTTTCGATACGTACTTGCATGTGTCCGGGCACAAGTGGGCTCAAGCCTTGAGAGAAATGTCATGTTTTCGATGTAGCGATGTTTCACTGACATAGATTTCAAAGTGTAGTTTGAGTATTTTCTTTTTCTCAAGAAAACAACAGTTTGTTGCATGTGAATAAAGTTTTTGTGTCAGTATTCAAGCAAACAATAAACAAATAACATTCCAGCTAGAATAAATATGTGACGCTAGTCTCGCAGGGTAGCTGAAATGATAAATTGAAGTAATGGTCGATACATTTTGAAACAAACAGCAAAAAGAAAAAAATGGACCCAGAGAAGAATAGATAAATAAAACAAGTACACAGGTCAAAAGGTGTCAAAACTACTGTTTACACATATGGAATGTAATAATGAAATGGAAAATAGATAAAATAGAATCGAAAACTGTAGAAAGCTTTGAATTTACATAGTATGTTAATTGCTACACGCGTAGTCTCCCGCTTCCCTGGAATGTCTTTTTCCGTAATAAATAAACAATCTTTAATCTAAGCAGGAGCCATAACCGGGGACGGAGACCGTAAGTCTCGGGATCTGCGCGCACCTAATGATATGGGGCACTTTTGCTATTTTTAGAACAAATTGCGCCACCCTGACGACATACATCCGCGCGGATCCACGCACATGTCGTGGGTTCTCGCGTGGATGTTGTCTAAAGAATAAAGTTTATGTAAGAAATCTCTCTACTCTGGTATCGAGGTAATTTGTGGACTTCTCAAACCGTGCTTAATCATAACCAAAACCTGTTTTTGATAGTTTCTTATTATTTCTGCTCGTTTGGCAGGTTTGCAAAAACTTTTGGAAGGAAAGTCTGCCACGTACAAGTAGCTCCAGGGCGTACACTTTAAAGTCCGAGTCGGTGTTTTCAATTGTAGCTAATGGGCAACAAATCTTGACAAAGATTTCTTCGTGCTGAGATTCTGCAACAATTTTCACCAACGCCAAAAGGCTACTATCGTGTGTGTTTCTTCATCGTAGTGAAATTTTACACAACTGCGAAAATAAAATAGACAAGGAGTTTTGATAACTAAGCCAACAAAATCGAAATCGTTATTCGAGTTGATTAAAGAAAGCGTCATCGTAATTTTGCTGATTATTCCTGCTGTATTCACATATTTTCAGCTAAGCAGTTTAATATGTTCTCAAACATTTATCAACCTTGAACATATTTAAAAACTAGAGATATTATTGCGGAAGTCCAATTTGTCATGTTTACTGACTGTACAAAACACGCATCGGCGGGCGCTCTTATTCATCGACAACAGACAATTTATTGAATTTTTACACAAACAAAGCCTCGCCGTATCTACAGACGTAAACTTATTGGGCCTTGATGAAATATCAAGTGTTGCTTACAATTCAGGCGAAATGCAAACTTGCAATTTTTTACTACTTTTCGGTGGCGATAGACTCTGGCGAAATCCCCGCAAGCGTGTGGCAAGAGGAGGGAAACTTTGAAGTCCTAAAACGCTGAAATATCCAAAATTTTCCAACTAGTTATTTTGCTGTGTTACGGAAAAGCTGTTAATCTTCAGCGTATCTGAAATTTAGAGTGGAGTAAAGTGGAACTCTTGTAAAAGAAGCAGCGGTACACAACTTGGTCTGAGTGATATAAAACGGGACATACCTAAATTCGACACTGCCTTACTTCAGTCGAATTGGACCAGCTTGCGACGAGAATACTTAAGCAAAATTCCAACAGACATAAACGTATTGAGTTGTGGGCCAAAAGCATAAAACATATCGGGAATTTCGGATGCTATTTTCCCCGCGCTACAACCGCAAAAATCCTCGCAGCATGTACGCGCGCTTTCCTTACACGATGGCGCAATTTGTTCTAAAAATAGAAAAATTGTCCCATATCATAGGGACAGCCCCAATACTAGAAATGGCGCGTGCTTACGGTCTCCGTCCCCGATTATGACTCTTGATCTAAACTCATTTTAGCAACTCAGTGTATAATTTTCACATCGATTCGACATAGGGAAGATTAGTACAAAGTTATTGCATTGAAAAACGCTATTATTATAAGTTAGAAACTAGTCTCAGTGCAGGAACCGTGATTTTACAAGAAGTATTTACAATCAGTATTGCTGAGGAAAGGTTTCAAGACATAATTATCATTAAGGTTTAATTTTTGCTTTGGAACTTTTGAACAAACCTTTTGAATTTTAATCATATTCGTCTATCCTTTTCATCTTTTATATGGAGTTCTTAAAATGAAACAAATTTTAGAACATGCAAAGGGTGAAGGTTAACTGAGAGTGTCTCTTTCCATGTTCATCAAATTATAAATGCGGTATAGTAATAAAAGACATATGCAGGTATGTGGTGATTAATCATCTAGGAATGTTAATTTTCGTGCAATAACTTGTCAGGTAAAAATGATATCGTGCTTTTGAAAAGGACCTCAATCTTGGATTTCAAAATTTTGCAAATATGTCAAAAAGTTTGAAAATACTAAAAAATATGGTGATTCAAATTTTTTTTTTAAATAAGACTTTGTAAAAACCAAAAAAATCTCTAAAACATAGACTTGAGCTTCGAAAGGTACACCAAAATTCATAAAACACCTTTGAGTGTGCTTGTTTGCCACAGGAACGTCAAGAAAAGCAGTGAACTAATTGACACAACAAAACGTTCCCTGATTGTTTTAACAAGGAGTTACCAAGTTTAGTTATTTATATTGACCAGCGTCAGTTTCCATTGTTTTCACTTTATCAAGATACTGGAAAGAGCATTGACCTAAATACTGTTTCGAGACGCATTGGCAATAATGAAAGTGAGATAAGAAAGTACTTAAACACAATACATTTGAACGTGGTTAATAAAGGGAAATGGTTATGAATCATGGCAAATTTCTTTGTTGTATGTTTTTGTTGGCTGTTTGGGGCGGGGGAGGGGGGGGGGGGGGGAGGTTGACCGTGCACAAAATCTGGAAGAATCCAAAAAGTGGTTATGTGTGCTCATACAACTAACCAATAGAAACATTGCGATTACGTAATTCATGCACAGTCTAGGAGCATAAAACAAAAAGATGTACAGGGTGAAAGACCTTCCAACATAACTCTTAGCCTGTTTGTTTGCTTTTTTGATGTTTGGTGGGATTCTTAACCATTCCCTCTATTAACGATGATTTGAACAAATGCAACTGTCTTAAGGATATGCTTGAAATTGTATCGATGACCTATAAGAAACTGGAACCGAGAATCAAACACGTAACCGTGAGGAAATTTAGTCGTGGACATGTTAACAGCTCGTTAATAATTTGCAGCAGGAAATCATTTCACATCATTGCTGATAAAGGCTGTATTTTTACCCCGCATTTGTAAGTCTATTTCTTAGCTGGTCGGTAATAGCAGATCGAGTTTTCATGTTGTTTCCGAAGCAATATTTGTTTTTCAACTCCTTGGCAGGCGAGTGTACTATGGTTTCTGATAGTTGAATAAGCGACGCTTTGGTAAGCAGTGAAAACACAAGGTCAATTTGCAAGGACCGACGTAACCTAATAAAAAAAGAAGTACCGGATCCTGTCCCTGTAAAGGATGTAATTGGACTTGGTGATGTCGGACTACTGACAAAGACACTAGGCTGATAAAAAGGTTTGAGAACGACATAATCAATTCATATATTTCGAAAAGCTTAAAAAAAACGTCCAGTGCCTTGAAAAGATTGCAGAGGTTTTTGATTTTTCGGTTTTACGTTCTTTGATCAATAATATCAATACTTTGGAAGCATGAATCAGTGGTACTCAATTAAAAGTTAAAGGGACACAGTCAGCTGGAGCACATGCGCATTAGATACCATTTGATTTCATAGTTAATTTGCATATCACAGAGACACGATCCATACTGTTTTTTAACCAAATATGATACACTTTTTCAAAGTGAGAAAACTAGTGTCCAGGTCAGCGCGGTCCCAAAGCCGACTGTGTCCCTTTAAGGATACCAAAAACATAAAAAACCATCTTTGACAAGAGGTGCTGTTTTCTGTAAGCGATAATCCAACCAAGTATTAACACAGCGGAGAAGGGCTTAAGTTTTGTATCACTCGACTTCAGTTTGCAGAGAAATATTGGGCCACGGCTCATCCAAGGATGCGAATAAGACAAGTGAAAATGAATATGTCAGTTTCTTTCTTAAGATTTGTTAAGTGCAGTTCAGAAAACCTGAAAAAAGACATTAAATGCAAGTCATTTCTTCCCTTCTGGTTCAGATCGAGGCAGAGCGTGTTGTTGATCATAAGTAAGGAAACAAGGTCGTGTCAACATGCCAGCAGAAGTAAATAGTTGCTGCAAAGTTAAAGTTTTAACTTTGAAAATGAAATTTACAATTTTAACTTTAACATTTCTAGGTCCAGAAATGTTTTCTAACAAAAGAATTCACAAAGTCAATCATTCTTCATAATGATTTCATGAAAACGTTTTATTGTGATCACTCTTGATCATTATGTAAGAATTAATAACCAACAGTTATTGTGCTTGACAACGGTACAGTAATCTGTTTATCATTAGTACAAGTCTACCGGATTATACTAATGCAATACTGCATTCTGATTGGCTAAGGTATATCTTGTACGATCACCATTACTATTCAGTGGTTGAAGATTGTCTGCAAAACAGGGACAT
Source organism: Orbicella franksi (assembly GCF_964199315.1). NCBI lineage: Eukaryota > Metazoa > Cnidaria > Anthozoa > Scleractinia > Merulinidae > Orbicella > Orbicella franksi. The sequence continues at coordinate 24,917,763 of NC_138154.1, forward strand.
TTTTTCTCGTCTCACCGAAGTTTCGGAAGAGGATTTAGAAATATTGAACGGATAATCAAATTCTCCAGAAGGCTCAGTGAAACAAGGCCATTTGCCGTCACAGCACTCGCAATTTTAGAAAAAAAAAGCTGATAATCGTTCGGACAAAGCTGAAAGATGGACTCAAAAGACAGTTCATTCTGCGCTCGATAACACTATGGTGACGTTTTAAAGTGTAGAGATTTAATTGGCAATCATTTAGTAAGAGTTCTATACTTAAACGACTAGTTCATTTTGCTTAGTACTTGTTTATTTTTTTCTGAAGCCAAAAGCTAGCGTTACCTTGTGAACATTTCATGATGTATGTAAGTACCGTAAGTTTTATTTGGAAAGAAAATATAGAACAAGTAGGAGAGTATCGCAGCAGCACCCTCACTCCGACAGTTCATCGCATAATAATACATGTTGATTCTGCGTGACACAGTCTGATGAACTGTTAATATTTGATTCGATCAACAGGTAGCCTGAGGAATAGTAAAGAAAGTGAACAATGATACACCACAGCGAACAACTGGCTAAAAGACAAATGCAGAAACACTTTCAAATAAATTCTCTTTGAGCTTGGAAATAAACTTTAAGAAAAGCACCTGTACTCCGTTTATCGTAAATCTGTTGATCCTCAGAGTAAGTTATGATGGAATAGTTGAATAACAAATGAAGCTGACGTGAATATATATAATATTAAGTCTGTATGAGGGAAGAATAAAAAGATAGAGATTTTCGCAAATAACAAAAGTAAACTTAGCTGATGTAAGGAAGGTGCAAAAAGCAAATTAAAGACTAGAATCCAATAAGCTCTTACACCTTCCTGTGATAAAATATTATTTAGAAAATAACTGTAGAAAAAAATATGCCGCAGAACCAGAAAGGTGAGTGCGGTTAAACATGTGTCGTTGTCCTTTACTTTGCGTTTAAATTCAGTTTTATCCAATGAACATTACTCATTCCCAAAGCAGAGGGCAGTGCCAGAAAAAAATCGTCAGATAAAAAAAAATCGTGAGATACCCCTACACAAGCCATTGTGCACAGTAGTTTATTTTCGGCCAAAAATCCCCCACCATCTTACAGGGAAAGATTGTTCGAAGAGTCCTAATTCCTGTCCCCCAAAACCCCCGCTCCCCTGATTGAAACAATCGCGAAGGAGGATTAAACCTCGTCCATAATCCTTTACTTTCCTAGAGAGAATATTCGGAGAGGAAGTTTAACTCTCATCCATAATCCTCCACTCGTCCTTTAAAGTTCAAAAAGGGGTTGTAGTATGAGGTAGACTTCCTCCCAAAGTACTTTTCTCTGAGAGGGTTAGAGGTTAAGAAGTAGCGGTAAGACTAAACTACACTGTGTCGACACTATGGGCATAAATAAGCAGTCTAGTCTTTCAGCCATTTCCTAAACCTTGACCATCTTAAAGAAAATTACTTTGGGAGGAAGTTTTACTGAAAATGTAACCACTTTTGACTTTTAAAGAAAAGATTAAGAGATTATGGTTAAGACATACACTTCCCTCCAAATCTCCTTCCTAGGAAAGTAGAGGATTATAGAAAAAATTTATTCCTCACGCGCGATTGTTTCATTCAGTGGAGTGGAGGTTTGAGGAACAGAAATTATGCTCTTCAAACATTATTCCCCGGTAAGATAGTGGGGAATTTTGGCCAAAAGATAAACCAATGTGCCCAAAATATCGTGTAGGGGTATCTCTCACTGACGATTTTCTAAAGGCATTGCGCTCCGCTTTGGGAAGAGAACGTGTATCTTGGATTGAACTAAATTTAAATGCAAAGTAATTCTCCTTCCAAGCAAGGTAACGGATAATCACTGTTATTAATAAAAGCATTTCCACCTTGTTTTTTACGATTTCTAGAGTCATCACCTAAATTGAATATATGAATAAATTAACGATGGGAAGAGTCATCTTGCTCCCTGCTACCTCCTCTGGGGAGGAGCAAGGAGGGAAAAGGAGTCATCTTGCTCCCTGCTACCTCCTCTGGGGAGGAGCAAGGAGGGAAAAGGAGTCATCTTGCTCCCTGCTACCTCCTCTGGGGAGGAGCAAGGAGGGAAAAGGAGTCATCTTGCTCCCTGCTACCTCCTCTGGGGAGGAGCAAGGAGGGAAAAGGAGTCATCTTGCTCCCTGCTACCTCCTCTGGGGAGGAGCAAGGAGGGAAAAGGAGTCATCTTGCTCCCTGCTACCTCCTCTGGGGAGGAGCAAGGAGGGAAAAGGAGTCATCTTGCTCCCTGCTACCTCCTCTGGGGAGGAGCAAGGAGGGAAAAGGAGTCATCTTGCTCCCTGCTACCTCCTCTGGGGAGGAGCAAGGAGGGAAAAGGAGTCATCTTGCTCCCTGCTACCTCCTCTGGGGAGGAGCAAGGAGGGAAAAGGAGTCATCTTGCTCCCTGCTACCTCCTCTGGGGAGGAGCAAGGAGGGAAAAGGAGTCATCTTGCTCCCTGCTACCTCCTCTGGGGAGGAGCAAGGAGGGAAAAGGAGTCATCTTGCTCCCTGCTACCTCCTCTGGGGAGGAGCAAGGAGGGAAAAGGAGTCATCTTGCTCCCTGCTACCTCCTCTGGGGAGGAGCAAGGAGGGAAAAGGAGTCATCTTGCTCCCTGCTACCTCCTCTGGGGAGGAGCAAGGAGGGAAAAGGAGTCATCTTGCTCCCTGCTACCTCCTCTGGGGAGGAGCAAGGAGGGAAAAGGAGTCATCTTGCTCCCTGCTACCTCCTCTGGGGAGGAGCAAGGAGGGAAAAGGAGTCATCTTGCTCCCTGCTACCTCCTCTGGGGAGGAGCAAGGAGGGAAAAGGAGTCATCTTGCTCCCTGCTACCTCCTCTGGGGAGGAGCAAGGAGGGAAAAGGAGTCATCTTGCTCCCTGCTACCTCCTCTGGGGAGGAGCAAGGAGGGAAAAGGAGTCATCTTGCTCCCTGCTACCTCCTCTGGGGAGGAGCAAGGAGGGAAAAGGAGTCATCTTGCTCCCTGCTACCTCCTCTGGGGAGGAGCAAGGAGGGAAAAGGAGTCATCTTGCTCCCTGCTACCTCCTCTGGGGAGGAGCAAGGAGGGAAAAGGAGTCATCTTGCTCCCTGCTACCTCCTCTGGGGAGGAGCAAGGAGGGAAAAGGAGTCATCTTGCTCCCTGCTACCTCCTCTGGGGAGGAGCAAGGAGGGAAAAGGAGTCATCTTGCTCCCTGCTACCTCCTCTGGGGAGGAGCAAGGAGGGAAAAGGAGTCATCTTGCTCCCTGCTACCTCCTCTGGGGAGGAGCAAGGAGGGAAAAGGAGTCATCTTGCTCCCTGCTACCTCCTCTGGGGAGGAGCAAGGAGGGAAAAGGAGTCATCTTGCTCCCTGCTACCTCCTCTGGGGAGGAGCAAGGAGGGAAAAGGAGTCATCTTGCTCCCTGCTACCTCCTCTGGGGAGGAGCAAGGAGGGAAAAGGAGTCATCTTGCTCCCTGCTACCTCCTCTGGGGAGGAGCAAGGAGGGAAAAGGAGTCATCTTGCTCCCTGCTACCTCCTCTGGGGAGGAGCAAGGAGGGAAAAGGAGTCATCTTGCTCCCTGCTACCTCCTCTGGGGAGGAGCAAGGAGGGAAAAGGAGTCATCTTGCTCCCTGCTACCTCCTCTGGGGAGGAGCAAGGAGGGAAAAGGAGTCATCTTGCTCCCTGCTACCTCCTCTGGGGAGGAGCAAGGAGGGAAAAGGAGTCATCTTGCTCCCTGCTACCTCCTCTGGGGAGGAGCAAGGAGGGAAAAGGAGTCATCTTGCTCCCTGCTACCTCCTCCGAACATGTTGTGTGCGTTTGGCCACCCTGTTGCGACGTGTTTGGTGTTTTTGTCAAGTATGAGCCATCAGTTCGTAATATATCTGAAGAGGTCTCAAGAGGGTGACCATGCGCGCGCAGCATGTTGCGCAGAACAATGTTGTGATTTGTTGGATTGACCTGCTGAGATCATTTGAGGGGGTGGGGGGGGGGGGGTTAAGATCTTTATTTATTAACACACTTTGTTGAAGTTTTTAAGTAATGGACAAGGACACAAGATTTGGCCGCAAACTTAGTTTGCGGCTTGTTTATATATCCTTTTTTCGTTATTTAATGATCTAATGTTGTAGAAGGTTTCAAGAGCTCTTTTTTGTGTCCTTTAATTGGCCCTTACACCTTCTTAACATAAGGAAAGGCTTTGCGAAATTTCACTTAAGTACTGTACTTTGATTCACATTGTTTTAAAGAAGAAAATGCTGATGAAAGCTACCTTGCAAGTCTTGTTTATTGCTTAAATAGTTTTCAAAAATTTAGTAATGTTTTTCCAAAAAGTCACATAACTCTTTTCGAAGACTTGCTCACCTCCTTTTTTAACATTTTATTTTAAGGTGGTTGAATTTAATATTGATCAGTGCTGCAGCCCATTTTCTTAACGGTTCCGTCTAATCTCTGTGATCCTGTTGACAAGAATTATCATTATTGATCAGTTAGAAGGCAAGTGTAAGTGCTATCTAGACAATTGAAGATACGTGCACTGAGACGTTATATGCTAATTTACCAACTGTACTGGGTTAACAAGAATGAGCGCAAAAATTTCAAATCTCTATGTCAAGTTTTTTCTTTCTTTAATTTCTTTTCATATACACAAGCTATTCGTATCGTTTAGGTTTGATAGGTTGCCATCAATATTTGGGTGCTACTTTATCACAAAATCCGTTAACCAGGATTCTATTATCATTCTATAGAAAGTCAAGTTAACAACGTGTTATGCTAAAATGAATAAGAACTGTAGATCTACTTCAGCTACCTTCAAAACAGCAAGGAACACACATGGTATCCATGGATACACTGACTAAACTTATACTAGAAAATTCGGCAATGTTGTCAGATTTGATATCAAGACAACATCCTATACAGTTTCTTTATTTCTTTATTCTCATCACTTGACTTTTTGAGAATGTTTTAAGACAGCTAGGAGAAATTGTTTGTTGATTTCTAGTTCTTGAGAATTGAAAAGTTCATTCAGTTCTACCTTGCCGCTATTTTCTACGTGACGAGCACATTGCTTTTCCCCTGTCAATTTTAAACCTTTTTTATCCGTAAGACAAAGCATTGAACTTGACTCATTTACTATTCTATAAAGTGCCCATGAAATGATCTTTCGAGCTAAATCAAGCCATTCTTTAAGTGAACCTCAAATTACTGTTTATTTGTGTAACTGAAGTGTGAAGAAACATATTTTAAACTCAAAATTGGTAGACAAAAAGCTCTATTTCGTTTTGGAGACTGATGGCAAAATCAGATTTGTAAACTATCTCGCTTGTCAGTTTCCCACTGTCAGACATATTAAACAGAGTGCGTTTATTTTATCACTGAACTTGTCGTGTATAGTAAGTCCTTTTATATAGAGAACGGGTTTGTTGGGGAATTTGATGCCTCGCCGACACCTCTCTTAAGACCGTAGCTAGAAACGCTCCAAACATGTATGGAGTTACCACTTTTTATCGGTACTAACTGGAAAATTTAATATCCATTCACGACAAACAGAAATATTTTATTATTCTAGGCTATATTCTTTCCAGGAATCTTAAAGGTACTGAATAATTTTAAAATACCTTAAGCTATTCCGCAGCATGTTTAACAGAGTGTTGCCAAATTATTTCTGGTTACAATAAAGTAATGGAAAATCGAAAACTAATCCTCATTATGGAATAATATAACTTTACTTCTTGTTTACTTTTGCAACAAAGTGGGCAGCACTATTGAACGCTGGAAATGGATAATTATAACTTAACTCACGTGTCTGCGTATTGAACATCTTATTTTTTAATGTCATTGTACAGAAAGAAATAAGGAAAAAATCAGAAATCGAGAGTGAAATTTGCCTTCCACCGCAAGAGTGGTTTTGCACGAGAACTCGTTTTCAAACAGAAGGACAAGGTAAACTCGAAAATGGCCTATTCACTGTTCCATCAAGACAATGATCCAAAGTTGATGACTTCCTTTTTTCTCATCATCTTGTTGAAATTAATATTATTGTAATTAACTGAAATTATTAATTGAAATTCTCATCATCTGCAGAAAGGAGAAATGAGCTGTCGATCACTATTTCTTGGAAATAATAGAGTTCATTTCTATAATCGACATAACACGTTTCAGTGATGAACGACTTTTTTACTTGAATTTGTTATCGCTTTCTAGGAACAATACCTGAAAACTGGAGCGGAGCGAATGCTGGAAAATCACATCTTCGTTTGCTCCGAAATCGTAAAGATATCTTTCTCTTGAATTTATAAACAATCTACCTCTAAATTACAGTTCAACAAGTTTCTCACTTTTTCTTCTATAAATCACCAGTTAAGAACATCACAACCTTTTTTGTACAGGACGCTTAAAACAAAAGTACTGTTTTTCCTTATCATTTTTCATGTGACTGTACCATGCAAGGAATTAGATTCGCACTCCTGTTATTACTTTGGAATTTTTTTCCTATTTTTGTCGTTGAACTTCTTAGTCGTCATTTAGTTTTTTTTTTAATAAAAAATGCTAAGTCGAGCTGTCACAAATTGCAGCCGCTTCATTTAATGCTCTAAAAAAGGGACTGTATCGAGATGAAATCTACACAATATGCCACAAGAACAGTTCTTACAATTTGTCTGTGGGTAATTTATAAAGCCAGAATTCCTAAATCAAACGTAATGGTTATTTTGGGGGCATCGATTTCCCTTCTTGAACATGTACTGCAATTTTGGTGTCAAGATTGAACTTAAGCAAAGTTTTCAAACACGTGAATCCAATTCTTTTCTTTGACCTTTTCCAATAAGAACGCCGCAAAGAGCTTGCAAATTGTACATTTCTTCTACCCACCGTCCTCTTTAACAATGCATAGAGTCAGCTTTAGTCACGACTGAAAACAATCTGTTGCTGGTGTTTTGTGGCGCTATTTCAGCCCACAATCCGAGTGATTTGACAAAATAAATCTTACGTTTAATATTTTTTCCACTTAAAAGTATGAAACATTCAATACTTAGTTGCTACATTCTTTCTCGTATATTTTTATATGCGAAAGATGAAAATTTGGCAATAAATATTGTAAATTTTGACATCAAGACAATATCTCATAGTGGATGTATTATTTATTCTGATCACCTGACTCTTTGGCAATGTCTTAATTCAGTCAAGAGATTTAATTGCTGATCCACTGTCAATTTTATAACTTTATTATCCGTTGGCTCATTTGCAATTTTTAAAGCGGTGCTCTTGAAATGAACTTTCGAGCTGAGTCAAGTCACTTTTTTGTGCAAGTGATGTACGAAGAGTCAGTTTTTAATTCGAAATTGGCAAGAAAGCCGTCTATTTATTTCCCTTTGGGCTGGTATATACGTAGCCGAACAGTTTTGTAAACTCTCTCGCCTGTCACAATTTCCCTTTGTCAAACATAACCATAATACATTTATTTTTTAGTCATGTGATGCAGTGAACAACCGGGTTTGGTTTAGAATTGATGCCTCGCTGACATCTGTCTTCAGACCCTGTTAACGCCCAAACATTGAATTCACCACTCATGGAACACTTACTTTTCGTATCAGTTCTAGCTGGAAATTATACACTCGCGAAAATCAGAAACACTTATTGTCTGATGTCACCAAAGGAAAAAAAAACACAGGAAAATTGCGTTAACTACTCTCGGAATTACGCTAAAAGAGGCGGAGAAACAAATCATCCCACAAAGTTATCCCACAAAGGTGATATGATTATAAATATGGAACAAACGTGTGTCGGCGAATTTCCTTATTTTAAATACTTTCCTCGTGGCGGCCTTTAACGCAACAGGTTACGCGAATTTTTCGATAGTCGAACTTGACAGATCTATAAAAAGATAACCAATAGAAATAAAAGAAAACGCTGACACGTTTTTGGAGATTGAGGCTTTGTGATAAACACTGCACAGTTATTTTGCATGAACGATCGCATTTGATACCCGATTAATTCGCTGGGGCGTCAGTCGGTCATTTTGGAGTTGACGGCCTCTGCCGCCTTCGGAAAGCAAAATCCAAAACAAATCATAATTTTACCCAATTTTACATTTTCTAACCTTTCTGTTGATATATAGTTTGTGGGGGTTTCCTTGAAAACAGCGCGCATACGAATTTTTTTTCTGGAATACACCTGCGAAGGTTTGAAGTAACCTTAAGTAATAATTATAGTAGACAACGCTATTGTTAAGGAAAATCGTTAAGTTAAATAAGTATGAAGATAAGAATTGACAAAATCTTTTTTCTTAATTAATTCAATGGGGTGTCATTGTTAACTTCTGTACGTAAACCAAACTTTATTCGTTCTTTTGTAAATTAATTGTTAAAAAAGGGATTGTAATTGATGTAATTGTGGAAATAAAAAATCCCAAATGAAGAAAAAAAAACATAAAACAGCAACGAAAACGTCACCAAACGAAAGGTTTATTGAGTAGAACAATGGCTGTGCGCGTGCATTTTAAATCTTTGTGCATTTTGTAGCAGTAACGTGACATGAACAGGTTCTGTGAATTTTGAAGAACGTAGGTCGGGATGGCAAATTTTTTGTATTTCTTTTTGGAATGGATCGCTGGCATTACATATTTAGTTTGAGCAAGTTTTAAGTACTGATTGGCGGACGGAGCAGATATGCAGATTGTTACGAGATTAGAAATATCATTTTTCTTTCTAGGAGTCGTCCCTGGCGTAGGTATCGTCGTTGCTGAAGCTAGCTATTTCATTTCTTATCCACAACTCAAAATTCATTCTTTCATGTATCAAAAACAGAGGTTTTCGCAGGCAGTTTCCAATGAAATTGAAAACAAAGTAGGGAGTTTAAAACCATTCAAGAAGTATGATCTTTTAAGTCGATTTAGATGAACGACAGAAATTCCATTTATTAATTACATAATCTGCGTTTTTTTCAAGGATTTCCAGTTCGACGTCTAGCTGACCCTTTATCATTTCTTTAATATCGTTGTGTTAACACAGTTTTAATTTTCGTTTTATGATCAGTTATAATAATTCATGAGTCTTCTTTAAAATTTATATTTTCTGAATATTTTAGCACAAAGTTTCCTCCAATAGATAATACGGCCAGTCAACAATGCTCCTTTTCCCATCGGAATGTCATTCAAAACGTTTTTTCACATGAAACACACTAATAAGTACAATTTTGCTTTGTTAACTTTTTAAATGAACTTCAATTTTCTGTTAACATTGTATCACGAACATTTGATGAGGGAAAATTTGATGAAAGAGAACTCATCGCAAATTGCGAAAAAACGTTTTCTCCGCGAAATTTAACCCGTAGACCTAAATTAAGTCATAGCAATTTTTTTAAAAATTTTCTCTCTTTCTGATCTATCTACGAGTCCATGTAAGATTTAACCCCCCGAAGAAGACATTGTACAGTTTTTGAATGGTCAATGTGTAAATATATTCTGAAATCACCTAAATATATTCTGAAAGTCCCTATATATTTTAGCCGTTTTTCATTCTTTTGGAGAGGTGGGTCGGTTAAAATATTCAAAAAAGTATCCTTACGCGCCTTCATAAGCATGCCGTGATGAAAAAAAAAAAAAAACTACTCAGGGCTCCATAAATGTAAACATTATGCAAGTAAAAAAACAAGTTGAGAATTAATTGCAAAGGCACTTCAATAAGCTTGTATACTCTGGTATTGTTAGAAGTCATATTGCCAAATCCTGTGTTAAAAAATTCCAGTAACGGTACGGCTCACCAAGTTCATTCAATAATCTTCCTCCGAGTAATTAAGAAGGAATCTACAAAACGTTTGAGTAACAAGTGGAAAAAACTTTGTACCGAGATTATTCACATCGTATTGTAAACGGCTGTGCGACTGTTTTAAATATCTTCTCGAAGGAAATTATTTCTAACAACATCAAATGTCGACTGAAACAGATTTTGAAGTTCATATGAAATACTTGAAATTACTGGTGAAATGAAACTGATGATGAAAGTCTACCTTTGTTTGCACAATTTCTGTAAACTTTGAAACTTATTTTCCCACATTACCATGGGAAATGGTTTTCGGTGTTATTTCAAGCCACTATTTATATCTTAACCTTTTAGAAAATGCAGAAAGGACTGCAAGATACTTAGAATTATTCTGGATGGAGGTTTTTGTCCAGTAAAAACTGAAATTGCTCGATTTCCTCTCGGATTTTGTCTTAGTTATTATTGTAGAACTAATTAATGATTAGATCTGAATAAGGCGACTTTAATTATTCTATGCTCAATTCAGTGGAACGTTTTCACGTGACGTCATCAAGCTTTTAAATCCAAACGTAAAGAGCCACCAGAGTTTCTATCCTCATCAGGCATAAGAGGTGCGAAAATTATACATCTTGACAGCATTTCAGCACAATGGTGTCCTTCGTTTGGAAACAAGTGCATTTTGAATTTTAGAGTTATGGCAGTGCGGGACATCGCGTTTGTCAAAAAATATATACTTATCTCATGATTTTTAGACCTTCGTGAAATAAAAGTAGCAGTTAAGTGTTAATATGTTGGTTTGTGCAGAATAGGCAATCAATGGCCTAGATAACCAAGAAGATCCAGATTGCCACACTATTTTCCGGCTGCCATATTGGCGAATCATTGCTGAGGTCATTTTTTACATTTTTCCTCATTGACATACTACTTTGCATGGAGAAGGTGTCACGCTAGACACGAATTGACTACAACAATTTAAAGAGCTTGTGAAACTTAGTAATTGGTGAAACTTTTGGCTCTTTGGCTGAAATATTCGAGGAGAAATTGGCCTTCAAAAACTGCCAAATTTCTGGATGGCAAACGCCCTTATGAGCTTTTACATTCTTTGTTGAATTTTGAATTTTTAAACCCGCGTCGCTCAAAAATTATTCAATACATCGAGCCACGGAGGTACACCAATATGGCGGCACCATACTGAGCTCTGTAAATTTGTGCAAAACATTTAGGCAAATAACTGAAGTTTGGGATAGCGCATAGACCTAAAACTTGGAGAGAAGTCTTCTTTATTTATCTTCAATAAGATCGAATTTTCTTGTTTTTTTTTTTTATATTGCACGACAGTGAAAACGATCTATTGTAGTCCAGCTATCTGACTAGCTGTGCCTTTCCAGGTTTTTTTCAAGATTTAAAATCCTTCTTTACTCGACAAAAACAAAAACAACAGCAACAACAAGAACAACAACAACAACAACAACAACAAAAACCGAAGAAGTCCTTTTTAGAGCAATCTTACTTTTAATTTGGCTCATTGTGATACCGTCAAGAGTTATACGGCTGTACAAACAGCACTCTTACATGAAGTTCACAATGTATGAGAAGTGACGAACTGGAAGATTAAAAACTTTCAATTGAGATACTTCACTTTATATTCTCGAGAATACTACTCAAATGCAAGGATGTATACATGCAAAACGACAGTTCGATGTATCATTCATCTCGACTTAATGGAAAACTAGTGAGCATTCACGAGATGATTTTATTGATAAGCCGCGGTCATGTATTAATTACTTACTACCCCTTCCTCTTCATTTAAATTTTTCTCGAAAAGAAACCACCATTGTTCTCACTTTAGCAAAATACTTTTTTCTGTTATCTAAATTTCCGCAACTTTTGGTTATGGTCTTCATCAATGCCTTGAAAAAAACAAGAATTACGAGAAATAATATTCGATAGTTTCAGGTTGACCTTCAGCATAACGAACAGAGTGGTAACTTTTAACACATCCCATGCTCAAAATGTATATTCTCATTACTGGTTTTCTCATTGTTTTAAATGCTAACTCTGAGAATTTAGTTTTTCAAAGTGGTAACTCTTAAGTACATCCCATGCTCAAAATGTGTGTTCTTGTTACTGATTTTCTCATATTGTTGTTAATATTAATTCTAAGAATTTGGTTCTTCATCAAGACAATATCTTCTAGTTAATCAGTTTCTGAGATTTTCATAATTCTTACACTGAAACTGTTAAAAGTTAACGAGAGTAGAAATAATATACTTATCTGAGATTTGATGTTTCCAATAGTCAACTTGTGCCAGAGTCCAACAGTACATTGCGATCCAAGATCGCTACCCTTTCTGTCAACAGTGATATATCAGCCGCCTGGAGCGAGAGAGACAGAGAAAAAAGAATATTTAATCAACACTACCTTGTCAACTAATAAATTTACAGCAGTGTTAGATACAGTTGAGAACTATGTAAATTTTCAGAAAACAGTAGTGTTTTGATGTGTTTTTGAATTTTAGCATTTTCTTCAAAAATGAAGTAGAATTCCCATGGAATCCAAGATGGGTTGTATTGTTCGCGCTTCCAAGAATCAAGGATAATACTTTCTAACTTGGTTATAATATAAGCTAGCTATTAAAATTGGATTTAATGATTATTAAAGAATCTTTGTTATGACTATTTACGTCGTGGTATTCTCCTCTTCACCTAAACGTTTTCAGACGCTTAATTCCAAGAACGTGAAATAAAAAGTGCAAGAAGTTCCTTCACATAATAACTCCACCCCCCACGCGAAAATGATCTGAGCCAACAAAAGTTCGACCCAAAGTCCTTCCAAACAAACGGTAGTCTCATTATAATAATTATTATCGAACACAATACAGTGCACGTGTATTGTACTGATATAAATTATGGCATTTTCTGGACAACAAGACAACCGTACGCTTATACGCAGCAATGGTACGAAACGATTTTTAACACTCTTGGAGTGTAAAGATAGGAAAACCATTATCTACTTATCTGAGCTAAGATGTTTTTCCAATAGTCATCGATCGTACGCCAGAAGTGAAGCTCTGCACACTGCCATCCAACATTCAGTTAACGTTGATGAAATTCAATTAATTAAGGTTGATGAATAAATCCAGAAACTCGTGAACTGTCCTTTAACACATCTTTGGTCATCCTGGAGATAGCAGAGCAAACGGCAGCAACTTTAGTTATTTAGTCACCTAGGTTTACTTATGATTATCTTATGGACAGATAACTTGCTCACCCCAAAAACTTGTTCGCATGTTGTGGTCAGAAAGTTGAACCATAATAAATGGCCGTCACAAATTAAAACAATCGATTTGGAACAACTCTTCAACTTTCATGTATTTCTATTCAACTTGGTAGCGTAAGAATGAGTTGATAATGAAGGACAGCCGCCATTTACGATGAAAGACTTGCTGTAAGGTTGATAACGAGATTTACTTACTTTTTTAATTAATCCTCTTCGTTCTCTGTGGGACACAAGGCAGCCACAATCCATCTACATCTGTATTTTGTACGATATGTTGTTCCTCATTGAGCTCATGGCAGGCGCCAGGTGGTTTTTGGCCAACCAGGTTTGCTGTTGCCAGTTGGTGTCCATCTCTAGGCAACCTTGGGAAGTGTGTGGTCAATCCATCGGATTCATCTGCGTTTGATTTCCATGACAACATTCTGGCAATACGTTTTTCTGTCAACGGATTAGAGATAAAGAGCAATATTTACTGCTTGCAGACATTGACGTCAATTGTTTTGAATTCAATTTTTATACAACCAAACAGCTCTTTGTTTCAAAAGCCAATTGCTCTCATGTTGGCGAACAAATAACAATATAACTAGCCTAACGAACTTGCAAATCCTTTCTTGCGCTGAGAATTTTGGTATTTTTTGCTCGTTTTCCTCATTGAACTACGCCTATAGGCTCGTCAGTTAGCTTTGGCAGTGTAGTCAATAAGTTAGAAGTTCTTAGATTCTTGCTATGGATTTCAAAAGTCTTTTTTTAAACAGAAAAACACGATCGCAGGACGATAAACTGAAGCATTCTACGAATGGATTATGTAAAAAAACAAAAAAAAATTAAAACTTTAGTGCCACCAAATCGTAAGATCTTAGACTCGGTACTCGATTTCCTGTATTTGCAACATAAATGAAAAATGTTTTCATTTAATAGTACGAAATAAATAATACGTGTCACTTTTGTCTGTGGGTTAATTTTAAGCAAAAATACGTCCAAATTCATTATATTACATGAAAGCTAGCGACAACTGTGATTCACTTATCTGAACTTCAACGGAGTTGTCGTCAACATGAAACTTGCCAGGAGTCCATAGCTGGTCGTGCTACACTTCATTTGAATTGGTGAATGAGGCCTGTCACTCCAATTCAATTCCTTTAGATACAACTTTGCTGCCTCTGGTCAATTCTTGTGAAAAAACAGGAAACTCATGGTTAAGTTTTTCGCGTGTTAACTCAAGCAAAACTGACTTGATTGAGTATTAGTATCAGTTAACGGACATCTATCGGCCTTGCACTCAACAGAACTCCCTCAAAATGTGGAATAACACTTTTAAACGACTACCAACAAAGTGGTGCACTGCAGTGGGAACGAACTGAAGATTACTTATAGGTTTTGATATAACTACATAACTGTTCTTTGCGTATCAGAGCAAAGGCAATGGCGATTGGAATTTTCTGTTTTTATAACAGTTAAAAAGAGTGTATATGGTAGCGCTTCGAGGTGACGAAACAAATTGCGAATGACAAAGTCAAACGGCAAACCAAGCAGATTATCAAGTTGTAAACAAACATTTTATTAAAAATAATCATTCCGTTACTCACAAGAGAAATGTTTGCTATTCGATTTTCAACTTCACTTAAATACAGTCTTCGGTGTCAAGGAAAACACATGCACCTCGAAGCTTTCACAGCATTGAGGAAAGTTTTATTATACCATTAACTGATCAAATTGAAAGACGAGGGAAACAGCTAGGACACGTTACTAGCTAGAGAAAATGTGGACTTACCTGAAGGAAGCACATCGACTAAGATGTCTTCGCCCTTGCCTTCAATTCAACGGCGATAAATAAAGAAAATATGGACTTGCCTGAAGGGAGCAAAGCGACTAAGACGTCTTCGCCCTTGCCTTCAATGCAACGGCGACCGACGCTAAAATGGGTGTGTCATTCTACACTTCTTTATATATACCCACATTAAAATTCATTACAGCCACGAGAAATATGCTTTGAACAAAAGAAATGCATCCCACGTTAAGATTGTGTGCTTTGAATTGTGGAAAATGAGCAACTTGGGGGAAAAACACGCACCTGAAAGGAATTGTGATCCGAATATGCTATGTTTGTAGTTAATAGGCCAATTTTGATATATTAAAATTCTAACTTGGCTCCGCGAGGCTTAACGGAATAATAAAAAAAGAAGTTAATTATTCATCCCTTAGACCCGAGGCGGTCTCTTTTGTTTTATTCCCCTAAGCCTCGGAGCTAAGTAAGACATTTAATAAATCGAAATTGGCTTCTAACTGTCGAAGATCTCACAGACAAGAACACCGCGGTGAAGCGTCGTAAAACGTACTTTTGGTCCAGCTAAGTAATTACGGTTGCGTCATAATTCAACTTTAATAATGATGAAATTTATGCGCACGCAAATTATGACGCATACTCAGTTTTCTTACCTCTTTTTCACGTCTTTGGAAAATATCTTTGGAAGAAAAACTTTTCTCTGACAATGAATAAGCTGACGCAATCGCACGAAGATCTAACCATCGACACAACCAACATTTTTAATTTGACCGTAAAAATTCCTGTGGACGAAGTTCGCTGGAAAGAACGTGCTGCACTACGGTATTTTAATTTAGCGCTTCTATATCTAGAATTCAGTTTCTTTGTAGAATTTAAATCTAGTCATTTGTTCGGTTTCTTTTTAACATTTTCTTTAGTTCTCATAATTTTTCGTATTTTTTTTTTACGGAAATAGCCAAATTTAAGCTTATTTAAAGGAGCTCAGTCACGGTTTGCGCATATTGAAAAGTTTAGCCTCAATTTTTCAAATTCGTCGTTTGCAATCCGTGTTAATCTTCTCCATCCTTCGCCATCCTTGTTCCTTTATGGTTTATCATTGTGTCTTTGGTGTTTTTCTTTCTTATTAAACTGTTATTTTTCAGGTTTCCTGTACCTTCCGTATCTGAAGGTTTATCCTGTCCATTTGACGCGGTGAACCAGCTTTTTCACTACAAAAGTACACAAAGGAAAGGTTAACAAAGATTGCCAGAGATAAAGTTCGATAGACTGTAAACAACAATTCTATTGTCTTTCAGTCAATCATAATCCAAAATCACGATGTGTAATTTGCACTGGTGTCACACTTTTGCACTGATGTTACACTTTTCGCACTAGTGTTACACTTGAACTGCACTGCTCTCAGCTAATCAGAATCATTTAATTTTTTCATGTATGTTATTAACTTTGTAAGTACACTCAATCCTGGACATAAGTGCGTTTGTTCGCGATACAGCTGGCCTTCTTACAGGTGTGGGTGACTTAGCTCAATATGTAGTTCTCATAAAACATTCCCACTGCATGTAATTCTCTTGGGCTACAGTGTAAACGTTACAGAAGTGTGCAAATGTATTACAACATTCTTTGCATTAATGTACTTGAGAGTGAATGAGGGTGAATGAAGGTGAATGAGGGTGAATGATGGTGTATGAAGGTGAATGACGGTGAATGAGAGTGAATGATGGTGCATGAGGGTAAATGATAGTGAATGATAGTGAATGAAGGTGTATGAAGGTGTATGAAGGCGAATGGGGGTGAATGAAGATGAATGAGGGTGTATGAAGGTGCATGAGGGTGAATGATGGTGAATAAAGGTGTATGAAGGTGAATGATGGTAAATGAAAGTGAATGAGGGTGAACAATGGTGTATGAAGGTGCATGACGGTGAATGAGGTTGAATGATGGTGACCGAAGGTGTATGAAGGTGAATGAGGGTGAATAGTGGTGTAGGAAGGTGCATGAGGGTGAATGATTGTGAATGATGGTAAATGAAGGTGAATGAGGGTGAATGATGGTGAATGAAGGTGTATGAAGGTGAATGAGGGTGAACGAGGGTGAATGAAGGTGAATGGGGGTAAATGAGGGTGATGGCGTATGAAGGTGAATGATGGTGAATTAAGGTGATTGAGGATGAATGAGGGTGAATGATGGTGTATGAAGGTAAATGAAGGTGAATGATGGTGTATAAAGGTGTATGAAGGTGGATGAAGGTGAATGGAGGTGAATGATGGTGAATGAAGGTCAATGAGGATGAATGATAGTGAATGAAGGTGTATCAAGGTGAATGAAGGTGAATAGTGGTGTATGAAGGTGAATGAGGGTGAATAAAGGTGAATGAGGATGAATGATGGTGAATGAAGGTGTATGAGAGTGAATGAGGGTGAATGATGGTGAAAGAGGGTGAATGAAGGTGAATGAGGGTGAATGATGGTGTATGAAGGTGAATGATGGTGTATGAAAGTGTATGAAGATGAATAGAGGTGTAGATAGGTGAATGGAGGTGTATGAAGGTGAATGAAGGTGTATGAAGGTGAACGAGAGTGAATGAGGCTCAATGAGGGTCAATGAGGGTGAATGGGGGTAAATGATGTTGTATGAAGATGAATGAGGATGAATGATGGTGTATGAAGGTTAATGAAGGTGAATGCGGGTGTATGAAGGTGAATGAAGGTGAATGAGGGTGAATGAAGGTGAATGAGGGTAAATGATGGTGTATGAGGGTGAATGAGGGTGAATGAGGGTGAATGAGAATGAATGATGGTAAATGATGGTGAATGAGGGTGAATGAGTGTGAATGATGGTGAATGAAGGTTTATGAGCGCGAATGAGGGTGAATAAAAATGAATGAGGGTGTATGAAGGCAAATGAGGGTGAATGAAGATGAATGAGGGTGAATGAAGGTAAATAAGGGTAAATCAAAGTGAATGAGGGTGAATGAAGGTGTATGAACGTGTATGAAGGCGAATAAGGGTGAATGAAGATAAATGAGGGTATATGAAGGTGCATGAGGGTGAATGAGAGTGAATGATGGTGAATGAAGGGGAATGAGGGTAAATGAAAGTGAATGAGGGTGACTGAACGTGAATGAGGGTGTATGAAGGTGCATGAAGGTAAATAAATGTGAATAGGGGGGAATGCAAGTGACTGAACGTGAATGAGGGTGTATGAAGGTGTATGCGGGTGAATGAACGTGAATAAGGGTGAATGCAAGTGACGGAACGTGAATGAGGGTATATGAATGATCGTGGATGAGGCTAAATGAAGGTGAATAAGGGGAATGAATGGAAACAATGGGTGAACTAGGTATTAACAGCGGTATTGGGTATGGTCAGCGGTTTATTATCAATACTGGGAAGAAGTTCTCGGGCATGATGATAAAGAAGATTAGCGTCAAGGGAAAAGCATTAAGAGAGGAGGTTGTACTTGAAAGAGTTTCTGGTGAGTTGGCAGAAACATTCAAGGTTTAACTGGACTCTTGTGCCAGCGAGTTCGGATCGGTAAAACATTGTAGCAGTCTGTCCGTAGTGTAAATAAACAACAACAAAAACCTTTATTAACGTGTCTGGGGTATTTAGAATTTGAGAGGGTTTTTGATTTATTTAGTGAACAGGCGAAGTTCTTTCGCTACAAATACGCGGTACTTAGGTTAGGTGGTATGAATATGTAAGGGAGGTATGAAAAAGTGAGGAAGTTAGGAAGATTTTTCAGGACAGTTGCAAAGATGGTGATATTGTACAGTCGATCGTTTTCTGTTATCTGGAATGTAACAAGCGCTACAGTTTGAAGTATGTCATGGAATTTCAGAGCAATGGCAAAGCAAAATGTCGGAGGTTAAGTATCATCCATATACGCCAGAGGATAAGGTTTTCTTTGTTAAAGTTTGGGTCCGCTGCGGCTCTTAGTCTTCGGAAACGGCTTCGTAAAGTTCGAGATCTCCATATGTAGTCGAACGTCCAGCCACCTGTTGGATTGCGAAGCAGATCGCAGCGATCGATGTTACGGAGGACAAGGAAAAAAAGGATGCCTGGTTATAAGTAGTAAAAATAAATGTGTTTGAAGGAGGAGAACTTGTTCGTGTTAAAGTAAGATTTAATTCCCTTTCTCGCCGAGTAATTCTCGAAGGTTTTTTCAGAGCTAGGTGGTAAACCAAGTGGGCTACAACTTGTTTGGTAACAAGCCATTATGTCGTCAAGGTCAGTTTGAAACCTTTCGTTTATCACATTTACGTCATTTTCTGGCTTTATAGTCGTACGGTTTACTTGATGTACTTACTTGTTCAGAGTTGTTCCTTTATGTTTCAAGTTGGCAAATTATTGTATCCAGGGTAACAGCAGATCCTGCTTTTGGCAAAATGTCACAATTTTTTTTTTCACCTTAAAGGTTATGGCTATTCCGTTAAGTGTCTACTAGGGTGGCAAAGAGACGATCACGATTGTGTTAAGGAAAGATATAAGCCAATCAAACTGAATGAAAAGCTTTTTCGGTAGTGTGTGCGCAATTTACATTGTGTGACTTGTGTAAATTAAATGCAAAACGTAGCAATTCAAGGTGCTGAGAATAATTGCCAATCTGAATAGCAACTTGAACTTTGTGTTGTGACTCCAAAAATAACACAAGTCTTGGAAATGACTGAGATTTTAATTCATTTGTAAGTATTTTTACAATTTATGCACCTTCCTGTGGGGCTGGAAATTACATCCTTCTTTTGCTCAAACAGTGGGAGTGGAGAACAAAAACATCAAAAAGGGGAACCCAGAGAAGTGGTAACCAGAAAGATTATGGCATTGGTTGCTAAATATAGCTCAACTTACACAAATAACTTCCTTTTGATAAAACAGAGGAAATGTCAGCTTTTGTCTCTTTTAACTTGAATACAGGTCTACTTGAACCTCCTAGCGTGACCTACTCTCCTCGGCAAACAGTTCTCCAGATTACAAAAAGTTTCAAATTCAAAGCACTATATTTGGAACCTCTTGTAAGCAACCACCTCTTAAGCGGCCGCGACCACTTCACAAATAATAGAGCCTAAATTTCATAATCTGATGTTGTATCATTATTGCATTCCTATGTAGTACAAGAGACTGAAATTTGTCATTGGAAAGTACCAGATTCTTTCCCAAAATTGACTTTTGACATGAATAAAACATTTCAAATATGGGGTAAGTCTCTGCAGTTACCATATGCTAATGAGGCAAAATTTTGACCCAATATGGTCTAAGCTCTCATAAGCAACCACCTCCCGTAAGCAACCACTCAGGCTTGACATTTTGGGTGGTTGCTTACGGGAGGTTCGACTGTATTTAATTTTGTTCCGTCGTACAGGTATTTCATGATAGCATCTATCTAGTGCAA
Source organism: Orbicella franksi (assembly GCF_964199315.1). NCBI lineage: Eukaryota > Metazoa > Cnidaria > Anthozoa > Scleractinia > Merulinidae > Orbicella > Orbicella franksi. Next base: position 24,937,957 of record NC_138154.1, read on the forward strand.
CATTTATGCCAGAATACCTAAATAGCATTCCTCGGGTTCTGAACAGGGTTTGTACAGGTCCTGGAAAACCTGGAAAGTCCTGGAATTTTATTGTGGCATAATTTTTCCAGGGCTGGAAAGTCCTGGAAAAAGGCTACTGGTCCTGGAAAGTTCTGGAAATCTGTTAAACTCAAGTAAAAAATATGAAATGTATGGCAGACAGTAAGGAGAATTAACATTGAGATCTCGGGAGTGAAAGGGATAATGTGAATTTTAGAGTCCTGGAAAAATCAATCTGAGTCCTGGAAAAGTCCTGGAAATTTTTTTCTGGAAAGGATATGAACCCTGTCTGAAGATTTAAAATCTTCCCAGACCCCCCCCCCCCTGCTATGAAAGGTACCCTACAGTAGGAATTAAACTCCTTGTAAGAATGTGGTTGCTAAATATAGCTGAACCTCCTTGAGTAACTTAAAAAGAGGCAATGTCAGCTTTTTTCAGGCTTTGTTTATTTCTATTTGAATGTGGGTGTTGTGACGACAGCATCTATAAGTGCAAAAGGCCTGTTAGAATGCCTGAAATAAAATTCCTGAAGTCCTGAACATTCAATTTTTTATGTGGGAGTATGCCCTCAGATCCCCTTCTTTGAACCCTGTAAATACGCTCAAACCTTCACTAATGACCAGACAACTCCTTTTCGTGAAACAGTCAAGGCAATTCAGCTATGATTTAGGGGCTCTGATCCTTGTATATTTTTATGACTTAACTGGTGCAGTGTCAAAACTGCTTATACTGGCTTAAAATCATCTATGTTTTTCAGACTGCAATGATTTTACTTTTTAATTTTCATGGGGGGTCATCACAGACATTTAGGGGTACACGGGGGGTAGGAAAAAAATTTCTGATGAAGAGGTACTTTTTATCAAATCCCACCAGCTGTCCCCCTCCCCACCCCATAAAAAATGAACAGTCCCTAATGAGCGATGTTTCTTTCAAAATAACAAACATAAATTGCAGTGACTGGAATAAATCAATAAATCAATAAATAATGGCAAATTGATAATAATATTGTGGAAGTAGGGTATGGTTTGCTTCAACAATCACTAAGTTAAGGGCAACCAATGTAAGAGGCAAAAAATAACATTACAAATCCAAGATTAATGTGCTGCATGTATTTATTTTGTAGACAAGTGTGATAAAGATGATTTTGGTCTTGCTAAACTTGCTTGAATGTGTTTAAAGTAAAAGGCCTACTAATGAGTTTGCCTCAGTCATTGTCATTGACAATATCAATTTTAAAACTGATGAGAGTTAGAGATTTCTCTTCACCTAGTGTTTAGTTGTTGTATGTAACTTTTATTTGCTCGGTGTGTCCATTCCTGGGTTCTCAGTACATGTGAGGGGCCCTCATATGAGGCCATGTAAAGGGAAATTGGGCTCAATGGAAAGGCCTGGTTGAATTACATGAAAAGAATGTTTTGGACAAATAATAGACCTCATACTATTTACAGTGGTTGTAACTTAAATTGCAGATTGGGGATGAAAAAAAAAAAACCACTGACTTGCATCTACTTGAAAATAATAATTTAATTACAAAGTATGTTTTTTAAACTCAACACCAGGTGGGTTGACAGTCATGTGTAAATTCACATAAAACACTTATTATTTATTGATTTAAGCTTATGTGTAGTCTTCCACTACCGCCAACATTCAAAGGAAAACAAGTGTACAGAAGTGGGAGATCAAAAATGATTGAACAATAACATCCAAGAGTAGTAAATGTTTGATTGAGATAACAATTCAAGACAGGCACTAACATGGTAATGAATATGTAAATGCAGGGTAAATGAGATGATGTCTCAGTTTAGTAGAGCAGTTAGTATCCAAAGCAGGATCCAAAACCCTTGAACATCGGCCAAACAAACGGATGGCATACGTACTACAACAAGAAAACAAGAAAACATTCTTTAAAAAACGTTTAAAACAGGTCTAAAAAAGTAAAATTGTGTCTAAATTTTCGACCGCCTTCTGCGGTCTTCTTCAGAGAATGATGATTTCGCGCGATTCACAGAATTTTTAATAAGCTGCATGGGACGTTATTGCTCGTTGCCCCCTAGGGAGGCAACCAGTGGCGCGTAAACCCTTGGGAAGGGTGTTCTTTCATTTACGGAGTTTTTGTCTAAGAAAGAGTGCAAGGATTCCAGAGACAGTCTTTTGTTCTTGCCGCTCACACCTGTTTCAAGAATGTTGGCGTAACTAGGATGTGTATCGTGGCCGGATTCCGCATGTTGTTTAATTGCGGAATTGACATTTCCATTGGTTCCGGGCTTGTGTTCGGCCCTCCGAGATTTCCAATTTCTTCTGCTTTCCCCGACATACGTGAAAGAACATGTCCGACAGGTCACTTTGTACACAATGCCTTTTAATTGCTCTTTTGTCGGCCGGTCCTTGGGCTTTTTGAAAACATTTCCCAATGTTTGTATTAGTTTGAAAGCTGTCCTGATGTTTTCGCGGCTCAAAATGCGTCGAACACGTTCCGGCACTCCTTTCACATATGGAATCGACGCGTATGCCTTTGGATTCTCCTGGGGTCTTGGTTGCGTGTTTGTTCTGTTCGATTCACCAACTGACTTGATGAAGCTCTCGGGATAACCATTAGCTTTTGGATCGCTAATAACACGTCGTTTCTCGTTTTGTCTTTGTGCAGTTGTTGAAGGAATGCATTTAGCTCGGTCCATGAGAGTCTTAACGACAGCTCTCTTGCTTTGCGCTGGGCTGTGTGAATGGAAGTCTAAATACTTGCTCGTATGTGTGGCCTTGCGGTATACACCCACCTCGATCTTACCATCCTCGTTAACGGTGTTGTTAGTCTCCAAGAAGGCTATGCTGTTCTTGCCCATAGTTGTCGTAGGCATCTCTACTGTAAACTGAATATTGGCGTTTATCGAGTTTAAGTGGCTGTGAAAAACTTCAACACCGTCCCTCTTAATACAAACGTTCGAATCGTCGACATAGCGACGCCACCACTTAGGTCTAACGGGCGAAGTTTCTAACGCTTTCTCCTCAACTTCTTGCATTACAAGCTCGGCGATCACCGCACTCACCGGAGATCCCATGGCACACCTCGACACCTGATGGTATTGGGTTCCCTCGAATACAAAATAGCTATTGTGCAAGAGAAAGGAGAGTAGATCCAGGATTTGGCCTGACTTGGCGTCGAACGTGTTCGACGCATTTTGAGCCGCGAAAACATCAGGACAGCTTTCAAACCAATACAAACATTGGGAAATGTTTTTCAAAAAGCCCAAGGACCGGCCGACAAAAGAGCAATTAAAAGGCATTGTGTACAAAGTGACCTGTCGGACATGTCCTTTCACGTATGTCGGGGAAAGCAGAAAAAATTGGAAATCTCGGAGGGCCGAACACAAGCCCGGAACCAATGGAAATGTCAATTCCGCAATCAAACAACATGCGGAATCCGCCCACGATATACATCCTAGTTACGCCAACATTCTTGAAACAGGTGTGAGCGGCAAGAACAAAAGACTGTTTCTGGAATCCTTGCACTCTTTCTTAGACAAAAACTCCGTAAATGAAAGAGCACCCTTCCCAAGGGTTTATGCGCCACTGGTTGCCTCCCTAGGGGGCAACGAACAATAACGTCCCAGCTTATTAAAAATTCTGTGAATCGCGCGAAATCATCATTCTCTGAAGAAGACCGCAGAAGGCGGTCGAAAATTTAGACACAATTTTACTTTTTTAGATCTGTTTTAAACGTTTTTTAGAGAACTATGAGCACAGATCGCTCCAACAGTTTTATTTATAAGAAAGCATTCGTTAAGATATAAAGGGAACAAGCCGAGCGACAAAATTATTCACTTATCGTGATAAAACAAGGGTATAAATCGCACAATCATGGCGCGAACATATGACAAATCAAGGGAAAAGCCACAATTTCAAGTCCGATTTTCTTAAAGTTCAACTATCACGCAAAAATAATCCACAATACGGATCATTGTTATCCAGCAAACGAAAGCGCGTGTGCTAAACAAACGTTTTCAGCATAGCATGATTTCCATTGACTAGTTTTGATACAAAAAATGCTTACCTGCAATTGAGACCTGGCAAATAACTGGCCTATGTATGACACTGGCAGCTCCTAGAAAAGGCTCGTTTGATTCTCATGATGAGTGCAGAAATCGGCCCAGAAACACCAACCTTCTCTCAACTCGCAACGACTGAATGTGTCCTTCATTGCTGTCCGCGTGTAGTCCGCGCGTTTATGACATATCCACGCGAGAGCCCTTGCTCCATATTAGGAAGTTAAATTTGATTGGTTCGGAATAATCGGCAGCATTGAACCAGAGTTAAACGCTTCTAGGTGATATGCTTCTGATGTAAACCAAAAAAAAAAAAAATTTGCAGAGCGCGAAAAGGCCTAGGTACGAGTTTATCGCTACAGTGTTACGCAGGACTTGTAAGTACGTGTAGCGGTTTTCTCCGTAAGGTCGCGTAAGAAATAACAACAGGAGACAAAGGTAAACTATTCGTTCTTTTCATTCCTTTATTTACTCTCTTTCTATTCAACAAGATTGTGTGCTCCCGGTGAGTCAACCAAAATTAAGTACCTTTCAGTTCGACCAAGTCAAACTTCGGTGAACAGTTCACAGTAGTCGCAAGTACTACTGAAAAAAACCTGTAATTATTTCTGCTTCGACCTGTTTGTCGATTAGGTTTGACCAAAGAAGATCAAGGTATAAAGTACCTTGATCGTCTCTTGGTTCGACTCATTGTCTACGACGTTTGCAAAAACGTGAGAGGACTGGGATGAGTTTCGTATGTTGATTACATTGAAAATCTAAACATTTCAAATGAAATGTTACTAAATGAAAAGCTACCCGGTCAAGTTTGAGAGTTTTCAAATTGTCCAAATGGGAGCCTTGCAATAGTGGCAAAATTCCATACAAACCCTTACAATGTTGTGGCCTGTCTACCCAATCCATACAAACTCTCTATTTTAGGTGATATTTGAAGAACTATCATTTTGCCATTTTCCTCCTCTAAATACCTCTATTCTTGCTTAAGACTCTCAAATTTAGTTTATCTTTCATTTGAATATCATAGTTTTGCAAACAAACGGAAAACAACCATACTCTTTCCCAGTCCTCTCACGTTTTTTGCAAAGGGCTATTGAGTGTCGGAAAACCTGAACCAAAACAGTTACTTACCTACTAGGCTACTCAGCAAATCTCAAACCGTAGTTAAACCAACTGCAGGACCAAAGTACAGTGGAAGCTCTCTTAACGGATACTTCACAAAACCCCGTTTGAACTCCCGAAAAAACTCTGTATTTACTCATTCCCGTGAGCGGCCGCGGAGACTTTGAGGGCTTTGAGACTTTGAGAGGCGGTGCCCTACTGTGCCGCAAGGATACACCGCCCGTGCTTAATGGATTTGGTGTGGGAAGGGCAAGCGACACGATGTTGTTGTTGTAATTCCCCCTTTCCATGCCCGATTCATCAGGCTCCTCCTGGTGGCCCGGTTGGCCCTACTTCCCGAGATGCGGGCCTCTATTGTGAACGAAGGTAAGTAGTATTTTTTGTTTCAAAATCCATACGTTAAGATAAATACAGTCCAACGACATTTTCGTTTTCTTTTCTTTTTTGTTTTTTTTGTTTTTGTTTTTGTTTGTTTGTTTGTTTGTTTTGTTCGAATGAGCATCTAGAGGCCATGGCCTGGGGTTACTGTGTTGAAATTCGTCACCTACAGGATTAGATGCCTTAGCCCTGCTTGTTGTTGGTGCTTCTTGAGGAGCGATTTCTTTCACGGTTCCTGGAATGGGTGTATCCGTTGAACTTATCGAACAGGATAACTGTTAAACATTAAAAGTGGGATTTAAGTTTTTAAAAAAATTTCCACAACTAGGAATCTTGGCATGTCCCAAACAGGAAACCCATGATATTTGTTTAATTATTCAATGCAAGTCTTGTTAGGTTTATACCACTCTTATTCCCAGTAATACTTGTTTTAAATACTTTTTCGCTGACCATGTGACGAAAAGAAACAAAGGCGCTGAAGATGAGATATACATTTCTCCATCATGTTTTATTGTTGCACCTTTGGCGCTTTTTTTTTTTTTTTACCTTAGTTTGTGAACTTTGTTCATCAAAAAAGATCACTAAAGTATACTGTGGCACAGGGACTTTAGGGTGGAAGGCTTGTAGAGCTGTAGCCCTACCACTTTTTTTGTTATATTTATTGGGGTTGTAACCATAATGGTGTGATAAATAGTGTAACAGTGACCTGTAACGCTTGGTTGTCTTGGCCAGATTTGATACCCCTACCACAGGGCTTCAAAGTGATGTCTGCGGTCCCTGTCAGGCAAGGTACTTCGACATAGTGAGCTATTACAATATATATTTTTATATTCTTTCTAGTTTATACTTTTATATACATGCATGTATATAATGAAGGTTTACTGAGATCACACTGTAAAGACCTGGTTGTAATACTAGTCACTTTAAATTTAAACCTGCCATGTAAACCACTTGTTTACTTTTCCGAGCATATTCCTGTGTTTGAAAGGTCTTTTTATTGCTGAACGGTGTAGTGATTCAGAAACTGAGATTTGTTAGATAAAAGATTACCACCAAAAACCAGAAAAACAGAGGTTATCATTATACTATTTTAGAAAACAGCCCTAAGAAAATAGTCGCGCTGATTTGTTAAAAATCGTGTTTCTATTTAACTCGATAGAAACACGGTACATGTTTTCTATTTCTTAAATATTGCCAATTTAATGTGAGCGCTTTGTATACAGTCAGAAGCATGTTGGGGCTATATGCTTCTGATACAATGGAATCCCGATTTATCAAACCCACGATTTTTTAAACCTCCCAGTAACTCGGACCAAAAGTCGTTTAAGTTGGTTTTGTTTTCCTGTAATTTTATCCCCAATATCTTGAATCTCGAACGCATGTCTAATTTACCAATATTCCCCTAGAGAGGGTCTTTCATACTCTGACTGTTTGGCGGTTCAAGCCAATTTTGATTGCCGGTTTGCGGGTACATTCACATTTATCTTGCGGTTTACGGTTAAGAAATTATGACGCAGTAGCAAGAAATCATAAACTTTACTCGTGGTTTTCGTTGCTTGTTTTTGTGGCGACCATTGAAACATAGCGCCCAAAAAGACAACCCCCAAAACGTTTACATTTACGCTTCGTTATAAACATCTCGAGCTATCATTGTGTCTGTGAATAGTCCATTAGAAGTCAAAACTTTTTGTTCGCTGGTTCCCGAATGGAGTTAGAAACAATATTAATTCGTTCTGTCATTACGATCTTGTGGTCTTTAAGTTGAATTGCGAGTAGAAATACGATTATTTAGCTAACATCTCGTAAAAAATTTGTTAACTGTTAAAAGATCGATCGTGCTGACACTAGCATTTTGCTTTTGCTTCTCAATGACTGGATTTGTACTTTCACAGATTGGGATTGTAACAGGTTTAACTATTATATCATGACTTTTATTTGTACATTTTAACAATCAAATGTCACTGTTAATTATATCTGCTAATAGTTTTAATTTAATATCCAACAGGGCGCATTTGCATTTAAACGAGCTTTTGGTCATAATATCCGATATGTGGAGAAATAAAGTTTTGTTAACCTACAGTGTTCTACTAGTAATCTATCTTTTAGCTAACTTTTAGGAAAGAGTCCATTAGGTGATGTTGTTTACCATTGTAATGTTAAACGATAAGTATTGTGCGTGATCCTTATATAAGATTGAAGCCTCGTTAAGCTCATCTTTACTTCCGTAGGGTAGATTTTGCAATGTTGGCATTGTACGGTTAGTTGTATAATCAGGTAAGTTATTTTAACGTTTATTTTTGAACTACGTCTGTGAAATTAAGTAAGGGTCGAGAGAATCCCTCTTCATTTATACTAATGATTTATTTGTAAAATTGTTGAGGCAGTTGTATTCTCGGTCAATTCTTGATATTAGGTATGAAAATCCTTGAGGATCAATTATCCCTGATGCTTTTTTAAGGTGGCTGACAACAGTTTCCACTCTTTACATCAGTTATATCTTGATGGGTCAATTCTACCACTCTTTGTCAGATGCTGCTGCAACAGTGGTATCACACATATGCCCTATCATTGGTAAACAAGTTGTAGTCTTTTTGCAAATAAAGCATGTTAACACAGCAACAGTGTGAAATAAAAAAAAATTCTTTATTTTCGCTTTAAGGATGTAATTAAAAAACGAGCTCCGTGTATTGTAGAAATGTTATTAGCATGACAAGATACAACGTTTTGCAAAATTCATAAAACATTTCGCCCTCCACACGATTTTTTTAAACTTTGTAAAAAGATGTATCTTAAGGCATTTTTATCACATTGCAATAATAAATAGTTGATGTCGCTAGTCTAGAGTTTTAAGTTATAAGCACTTAAGGTAAAATTAAACGTGCTATAGGTTTATACTGTTGATTTAGTACCCTATTGTGACCCAAAGATGACCAAAAATTGTTCACAAGCGATTGGGCATTTGCTTCAAACAATATTGTAAAATCACTCGGGAAAAAGTGGTAGTATTGATCTGTCAAACGATAACTGCTTTTAAAAGGGACGAAAACTCTTGCCAGCCATCTTATGAAAGTCAAGTTGGGTTCGTTGCTGACTCTCTCGAAGGGTAACAACTTTTCGGGTTATGTTACTTCGAATCCGTCTATCATTTTTGTGTCGGGATCGCCATCTGAAATGGTTTCAATTAACATGTTAAATCCAGGTTATTCAAGACATATCCGTGAGGCCGAGACCTATTTAACGATTCTACGACAAATTGGCAGATCTGGGCATTTCGTACCAGCTTATTGCTGAATTGGATACCAGCCTTAAACTGGAAGCGGATAGCGTTGACCAACATCTGCGCATCTAATTCCTACGGTTTCACATCCCCCGCTGGGATGATTAAGTATGGCTGTCGCCATGACCTGTCATATACACGGCTAGGTCGGTTTTGCTCTTTGAAGTAAATCCAAAGCAAATTCTTGCCATTGCCGTACGTGTAATATAAATCAATTATCGCATCTTCTTTGTTGAATGGCAAGTCCAGTTTGAGCTGCCTGTCTGAACCGTGCGAGACGATGATAGGGTATTCCCTCGACGAGGGAAAGAGTTTGTCGTCTAGGTATCGCCCACAATTCATAATGATCTGAGTTTGTTGTGACTTCTTGAAGATCAGCTTTTTACAGTAAAAAGCGGACCATCCTTCCATCAACTTGCGTTGTTGGGAATCTTTTAGACAAGTTCTGCCGCCATCACACAAGAAGAAGCGTACTTCGTTCTGTAGAGCACCAGTGATGATGACATCATGTGGCCCCAGGCGAATGTCGGCCACTCCACCTGATCCAACTCCAAGAACCACTGCATTGAGACTCTTCCAGTCACCTCCACCTATAATGGTGACTTTTCCTGTGCCTTGGGTGAACTTGTTAGCTACGATAATGCTTCCAGAAGATTTTCCGCCAAGTTTGTAAGTTTTTCCTCTTGTTTTCGCAAGGACAATATTCTGACCATTTCCAACATCAATTTCGGCGCCCACGTCAGAAGGGAGAGATGTCGAATCAAGGATTGTGTCGAACTCTTGTCCAAGAGCAGTCTCAAGGTATTTCAAATGCTCGTACAGGATTCTTATTGTATCTTTTGTTGTCGTGCGGCTAAATTCTTGATCGTTTTTTCGAAAGAGCATTAATGGGAAACGTTGGGCAAAGTCTAAAATGAGGTCAAATAAATTTGATGATATTCCTCTCTTAAGCTTGTTGCCCCATTCGTGGTCAATAAGTACAGTTCGTGGAGGGCTTGATTTATCCTTGAATACCAGTTTATCGTCTTCAATGCTTGCTGTCAAATCATCAAGACTAGTTATGGACTCAAAACGTAACTGATTTCCATTGTCGTCTTCCTTAATTGTAGCCATGCTCCCTGTTGTTGTATATTTAATTCTAAGTACTTTAGCTTGATTTCTCTTCATGGAATTAAAATTGGAACCAGGTCTATAGATTAACTTTCTGTCAGCGGTATCCTTTGAAATGGTCCCCAAATTTTTTTCTTTGTCGCCTTCTGCTGGAACAATCTCAACAGTATTCAAAAGAACGTCTGCATGATCATCTTGTAGAACGTCGATGTGAAGTTCTTTTTCGGCCTCTTTCCAGTCTCCATAAATGGTTGTTTTACATCGGACGGTTCTTCCGTCATCTCCCATAATGACGGAAATCGTCAAATAATCCACCACAACAGGACCATGGAGTACATAGGTGTCTGCACCCGGACCACCAATCAACCGGTGTCTTCCACGAGTACTGACGAGGGTGTCATCTCCACCTTTGGCTTCAATAGTTGTTTGTCCACCGACAGCCATAAGAAGGTTCTCTTTGTCACTTCCAACGATTTTTTTGCACGACGAGAAGCTGATCACATTCATCGCATTTACCAACCTCAAACTTCCTTTAGGTGGTTGGAAAGTTATAAACCCTTCATCGTGTTTATACTTTTGGTATATATTAATAGTGTCAATCTTGTATCCCTCGTCTTCATAATACTTAAAGGAAATGGTACTTTTAGTATCTTTGCCAAGACTGATAGAATAGCTGCGATGTTTGTTAACGAGTCTTCTCGGCAATACCGTTACACCTTTCTCAGTTGAAATCGGGCCACTGAAAAAATCCGAATGGCTGAGAATGTACCTACTTGCGCCATCATAGTATTTAGCATCTATGTTAATATCTTGATCGTAATTCCGACCGGGTTCAGGAGGTCGCACCTCAACAGTTTGAATGTTTTTCAAGTAAACAACATGAGTAGAAAAGCGGGAGAACGACCCAGTATTGACTATGTTATCAATATTTCTTAAATCCCATTGGCCGTAATAATTTTCAGTGTGTAATTCTGTAGGGAAAGTCATATATTGGATAACAAGAGTGTTGTCACCTCCACCACCAACAATGTATTTCGCCCAGTTGTAAAGGCCACCATGTCTAATTCCGGGTGGTGCGTTCTCTTCCGTCTTCTTTGTGTAATGATACCAGTTTATTGTCGATCCGATGGAAACAACATTGTTTCCTTCGCCAGTGTACACCACATCACCAAGGCCGTACGAAACATCGATAACATTGTGGTCATCACTACCAATGACAGTTGTTGGAACGTAGTTAGACAAGAGTGCTAAATTGCCTGGTCGTGCAGCAGAGATTTTCTCAAATTCATCGAATAAGAAACTTCTACGAAAAGCACATACTAATAGTGCTTCCACTTTCCTCCTTCCGGAGTAACGTAGACGTCCATTACTGTAGGACACCAAACTTCTAGGAATACTACTAACGGCATTTCTGGCAACTCGCACCGATGATGTAGAGACTGCATAAAAAGATATCCCATCGCAAAAATACTTCACACCAGTTTTCTCTGCTAAAAACCACAACATTTTACTTTTTAATTCGTTAGCGTTGCCCAGCGATACAGGGTTTTTCCGGTTGAAAAGGTCTACAAATTTCTGTTTAAGATTGCCGTTCGAAGAAAGGAAAGCTGGCTTGTGAATGAGTTCATTGAAGCCGTCCGGCCACCCAGGAAAACAGGATCCCAGATTAATTCCTGATCGTCCTTTTTGGGAGCCTGAGGTATATCCAATATCCAAATATATTCCTTTTACTGGTGATATCCTTGAAGGATTGCGGCTGTTATAAGCTTCCCATTCTGGCCCCAATGTGACATAATTTCTATTCCAAAGGTCTTCGTTATAGATCAAAGGTCTACCAGATAGTTCTAAAGGATCTTCTCCCTCTTGACCTTCGCAACGTGAGTCGACAGCAGGCTCACAGTCACTGATAATATCGTCACCTTTCCCGCCCAAAAGAGTGTCCCTTCCTGTTCCGCCATTAAGATAATCATTACCCGGTCCACCAAATATGGTGTCGCTTCCCCCTCGTCCAAACAATATGTCATCTCCCTCTTCACCATAAATTTGATCTGGACCAAAACCAGCTACAATCTCATCATCATTTGCTCGACCCCGCAAAGTTTTACCCAAAGATGTTGCATCAACTAAAGCTACTCGATTGTTCTTGTTGTTAAAATCTGCTCTCGCTCTGGCACTTAAACACCTTGTAACGGTTTTCATCTCAGCTTGGAGTGTTTCCTTGTCAGCTTCTATGCCTGCAACATCTGCATCTACATAGTAAGTGAAGATGTCAAATCCCCTTTGCTGATATTCGTCTGCCATGTTATTCAGATATGTTTGAAATGCATCCGATTTTACGTAGCTATCAAATTCATCGTGTACTCGTTGTGCAGTTGTTCTGAAGTCGACCAAATCAGCAAAGAAACCAAGAATTGTATTAACAACTTGCAAAATCGTACTAATCAAACCTACGACTGGCCCCAAGGGTGGAAATACAATATCTAAAGCTACACCTATTCCGTCCAAAATAGCCGTAATTCCATCAAAAGCAGCCATGACTCCATAGATTACCGCTTTACCCACCAGGCCTTGTTTAGCAGCATGACTTGCAGCAATAGCATTCTTTGCCATTGCCACAACACTCGTACCAACTGATATGGCACCTCCAATAAAAGACCCAAAACGCTTAGTCTGTTCCAGTAATTTTGCACTGGCTTGGGTTACTTTTTCCAAAATCTTGTTTTCAACCCTCTTCCCAACAAATGTCACAACATTTTTCATTCCACTGGCAAGACCAAAGCTCCCTTGAGCAACTCGAAGTCGACCGTTTCTCGTCATTTCATTATATTCACCCTCTGTAATTGAACCCTGTGCTCTTAAATCGCGAGCTCTCTTTATCATATCACTTCCAGCTACAGTATCAATCCCTCCCTGAGCCAGACTAAAAGCAGTGGTAGACGTCTCAACACCGATGCCAACCTTACGTAAAATTCTACCAGCTACTTTTTTTGATGAAATCCTTTCATTTTGCTGAGCTAATTTCTTTTGGGTATTGAAGTTCTGTTGAGTCAATCTCTGCTCGTCACCAACACCTGGAAGTTCTTTGATCTTGTCAAATGATTCTGACACAACCATTTCTTGGATGTTACTTACTCCGCTTCTCTTTGCACGAAGTTCTAATTCAGGCTCTATGTTATTTTTGACAATTTTTTGAAAGTTTTCATCTCTGAGTTCATCGACTGTAATTCCTTTCTGTAACTTGTATTCTAGAGCATCGTGTTTGTAATTTAAGCTTTTCATCGTTCCTAGAAGCAAAATATAAACGAGGAATTTATGATACTTTTAGTGCTAGAGTAAAGACAGCCAAAAGCTCTTCTTCAAACCAAACTATATGAAGTTTTTATGTTTCTAACTTGTCATAAATAATTATTCTTAGCTTATTCTATTCTCTTAGGGCCTCACACAATACCATTTTTTAGTGAAGTGCGCCCCCTGTATAAATACTGTTATTAATGTATTCCTATTTTGAATGGAATTCTTGATTGACCTGTATGATTCTAAACAAAGTGGCAGCCTAAAGTGAAAGAGGAAGGAGATGATGACGATGATGATGATGATGATGATTTTGGCGTACGTTTGGTTTCAGTCGTATTAAGTTAAGTGAATTTAAAAACTACTTACTTAAACATTTGCTCCTTGCCGATGTTATGCTATGACTAAATGCATTGATACGTTGATTACCTTTCGTTAACTCTTTGACATCTTGAGGGAGACCAGCCATAAAACCACCAAAGGTGGATCCTGCTCCTGACATGTAGTAACTGTATCTTATCAAGTCGTTCTCTGTTTCACTCCCTTCTCCAGTTAGCACCAGACCTTTGAGGCCCACGTCCTTTATTGGATCTGATTGTTCTTCTTGAAGTTCTGGCAGATCAGTACCTTAAACAAAATGAGTATTCCCACAAATCGTGACAAAATCACATGAGCCAATGGGCGCACACACCGAAATACGCTTGAAACAAAGAACAGAAACGTAAGCAAGTAACAAACCAATCAGCTTACCTATGGTCATCATATTTCTCTTTCCATTTAGTGCATCATCAAACTGCGTCAATATTGTGTTGAAGTCAGGGTCAGTCTGCAACTCTTCCAAACTTTGAAAAAAGGAATCGTCTACTTGCTTTCCCTGAGTAGCACTTTCTTCTCTCAATAAAGCAGTCAGGCTTTGAACAACGACTTTTGGCTCAAAAGAACCCCTTCTGTTTTTCCAAGAAGTTGAGACTTCGTTGCACAGGGTGTTAGACAAGTTGTTGAACCATTTAACTTGCAATGATTTGGTGAACAAATCGTCATTTCCTTGTTCATCATGTTTAGCGGAACTATGTTTGGCAGCCTCAATAAACTGGAAGATGTTAAACAGAAATTGTCAAGTGCATCAGTCTCTTATCAGTCTTAATCCCCAAGACCTTTTAACGCATCAACCCTCTTACAGATAAAATAATAAATTACAAACAGAATGCACCGGGGAATTGCAAACAGCATATGTGTCATTCAGTAGCTAAGCATGGGTCTGGTTATTTTGTTATAAATATGGGTTATTAGCCAAGCTTGTTCAGTGAGGTTGGCTGGATACTGCCGAATCCTTTTTGCGTGTGTTTATGTAAGACGCAGTCGAAGCTCACAAACACGAGAGAAAAACGAGCCTTTTTCACCGAATAAGCTTGGTCTTATATGGTATGCCCTATGTACCACTGGGCATTCCGGGATTGAATGTGAGTGAGTGTTATATGGTATTAACGACACACTTTTCCTGCTGGAAACAGCTTGTAATCCCGAGTGGGAAAGATGGCACGATCTTACCCGCTAGGGTAGACATTTACAACACAGTATTTGGTTCATCTTGCCCGCTTCTGGAACTACCCATGCACTAACAACTGTTACTACAGTTGAGGCTTCAGTCTTATAATTTTATTTTAGTTTTAATGGGCATACAAGGAGAGAAAATATCAAAGTTTATCAACACAAAGCAAAATTGACCTTTTCGCTTCGTTTCTATGTCAAACTAATAATAACTGCTGTAACAGCTATTCCTAGAATGAAGGGAATTCATGCCTGTGCTTTCTTACAGAAAAATCATTTCTTAGGAAGAGCAAGTAGTTTCAGCAATGGGTATTAGTAACAGTTCGAGTCAAGTCCCTCCGACCAAAATCAAAGGGTTGATATATGTACTTTTTGTTCTTGTTTTTTAGAGGGAGCATATTGAAATTAGTTCTTAATGATTGTTCCAAGACACAGCGACAGAATTTGAATAATGTGCTTCACATTTTCAATTTGAGTTCAAAGCCTTGTAATCGAACGATCTATTGTAACAGCTCAATTACTGCATGCTTCAGTTTATTGGCATAATAGGTTTTAATTCAGCAAGGCTAGACCACTAAATTTTAGGTTTCCATCGATGCAAATTTTGGATTTGATTTGTGGAATAATAAATCGCAGGGCTTTATTGACGAAAAAGCTCAGAGCTAAATGACTTGAACACTAAAGGCGTGAACACATCTGAGGAATTCTATCAGGTTTAAATTAGACACGGTTGTCCTTACGAATTTGCGTTCGCATTTTCTTTATAGCATAGTGATATCTATTTTTTGTATGGCCTGAGTTCAATTGCTTTACACAGCAAACAAGAAAGGTAAAGAAAAAGTCCTTTGAATTGGGTCTTACATTTAAATGCAACAGTCACTGAATAGAGGCAGGGAAACAAGGACCTCCCGACAGAATGGATATGTTACATGAGCTTGGCAAGAACATAACATGAGTGTCAAAAGAGTATGAAACTGGCCTTATAACAGCACAGTAATTTAGAAGTGAAACGCTGTAAAAGGAAAACAAAACAAGTAAACTAAACTGCAAAAATGTAAGAAACTTCATGTTTCAATAACACTGTGAGGAAATTAAGATGACAGCGTTAGAAAGAATGACATGAATTTATCGTGATAACCGTGAAAATAATAATGCAATTCACTGGTAGTATTATACAGAGAACAACGAACAAAATGTTTTCGAGCATTTGCAAAATGCGACACCTCCCTTACTTTGTTCCTTTGGAACGAAATTATGAATCTAAAATGAATCTACAAGAAGCAACCGACGTTTTGGTTCACCACAGAAGTATGCAAGACAGGTGTTAAACTGTCTCCTTATCGAGGTTTTAGCTTGGTACCTGGTTTCAAGTATCCTCCTCTAACAAATCAAACTCTCAATGCGGAGGTTCTTCAAAAACACGGCAGCTCTGTATCGATGCATAATTTTTTTCGCTCTCAAAATACTTTGATTCAAAGGCAGTCTTCACACTATGCCAGACTGAGAAATTTGAAAACGCAGCTTCATTTCTACGATTAGGCCTACCATCCACACTAATCTGTCACGAAAACGGAGCTTTTCGAAAACGTTCTTCAAACTAGGGGAATTTGAAAACGCGAGCTTTTCGTTTTCGTTTTCGTGTGGACAGAAAAAATTTTGAAAAAGGAACTTTTCGAAAACGATGGCGTCACGATTATCATGTGATTTCTTTGACCGAGTTTTTCTGAACCACAACTCCAAAATGACCGGCGATATATTGTTGCGTTTTAAAATTCCTCCGGCGCAGTGTGGGCGGAAAACATGTGATTCGTTTTTAGAGTGAAACCTCCGTTTTCACATTCCTAGGCATAGTTTGGACGAGTCCTTAAGATACGGAAAACGTTTGCATCAAGGTTAAATACACGTGGAAACACGAAGAATGAACTTTCAGGAGAACAAAATAACCGACTAATTGAATCTAGTCATCCTGCGGCGAAAGATTGAACTCTTACACTTTTTTCTTTTCCAAACTGCTATTTTCTTTCCTTCCACTGCTTACTGAAAAATATCTTACAGCACCTTCATTATTTTGTCTTTCTTGGATTTCTAACTCCCAGGAGTTGCTTGAAAAGGGAAAAACTGAAATTCAAGAAGCGTTAACAATTTCGTTATTATGATATTGGATATCCAAGGCAGCGTTAACTCCATAGATGATCAATTTTCAGAAAAATTTCATCAGATGTGTTCAGACGAGGCGATGAGGACATGCCTTTAACGTGCTTATGATGAAATTTTAGGATGCACTATGCAGTTCTTGAAATATATCATACCACCAAAGAGCTATCTTGAGTTTCTTTATCTCCAAATTCTGGCTTTTAAACGCGTGTTGGAAAATATACTTTCTTGTCCAGTCTTGTTTGATCCATAATCACTGACGGTTGAGAATCACTTTGATTTTTCAGTTTAAGACACGACACGCTACTTGAAAGATGATGACATTGTTTTGTGATAAGTTACTTATGATATTTTGTATAAACTGTTCCTGTACAAGGTAAAACCGAAGAAAACACTTTTCAATGTTACAGATTTTTTTGATCCTTTCCGGTAATGACGCTAACGCTCAAAGTGTCTTTAACAATTTTAACGCTATTTTCAAGGCTTGTCATGTATCACACTGTGGTCACAAAACAAAGAAGACATGCATTTTTAGAACAAGGACTATATTTGTAAATACCAAAACTCTAATACCACATGTCTAACGAATATAGAACACATATAACCAAAACAAACAGTGCAGTAATATAAATAAAGACTTGCTAACTTATCAATTACAAGGTAACAAAAAGCCGGTGACATTGTGTGAAAATACGCATCAAATTAGTTTTACCCTAAATGAAAACAATAGTAACAAGAGATCACTGAACTTACCGTAAGTGTAATAAAGAGGGCTATTAACCACCGAAATATTTTCAAAAGTGTCGCAAATTGCGACATCTTCCGCACTCTATTTTGCTCACTGGGAACAAATTTAAGAATGTATATACGTACCGTAAGATTCACCCTTAGATAATTCTTAGAATTACACGTAACTACGGCTCATCGCATTCGATGATGGTATTCCTGCAGGTGTCATATTGTTCGACGTTTGGTACCGGCTGTTTATAAGTGGTAGTCTCCCACTGTTAAATTTTTTAATGCAGCCTAACGCAAATAATATTTCTCTATAGCTAGCGTAACACGGTAAAATTTTCCAGGTGTAACTAAGTTCCTCTCCGCTCTAGGAATCACAGTTCACTATTCAAACGTTAGAAATCCCTCGCTTCAGGATCATTTGGCATACTCCAAGAAGTACAGAAATTCAATATGCGAGAAAAATGAAAAACAGGGGGGGAACCACTTTCAGTTTTCTTTGAAATGCCGGTAATTCAGGATTTTAGCAATTACCAGGAATTACAAAAAAAGCCTGAAAATGCCTCAAGGGCCGCCTTCTAAATAGATAGTATGTATAAACACGTTGATTTATTTGAACAGTGGTGTGAGTTCTTAATAAAAGAAAAAAGCCTCTAAACGTTTAAATTAAGATTACTTCATAACATGTTAAAGACTCGAAACTGCAAGCATGCTGCCATTTCATGATTCTTAAGTCATAATGAAAAGATTGTGGTCTTGGTTTGAAAATTTTAAACCGTGTGTTGAAAAATACCCTGCGTAACTATCGTAGTATTTTATTTCGATTATGATTACATCCTATTAGTTGCAATATCTTAATTGTCCAAGATTATCCTTTGTTGGGGTCCTGATTACCATCAATTGTTCACCAGCTTGGGGATAGTCTCTGACGGTTGTAAATAACACTGTGGTTTATCAGGTTAATGGAGCTCAGTCACGGTTTGCGCATATTGAAAAGTTTAGCCTCAATTTTTCAGATTCGTCGTTTGTCATCTGTGTTAATCTTCTCCATCCTTAGCCATCCTTGTTCCTTTATGGTTTATCATTATCTCTTTGGTGTTTTTCTATCTTATTAAACTGTTATTTTCAGGTTTCCTACCATTTAAAGATAATTTTGTATGTGGCCAAAATAACTCAAAATACCGTGACTGAGTTACTTTGATGCACAGCCCATACTTCATGAATCAGATTCACATTGTTTGATAAAAAAGCTTCGTTTGGTATGACGGTGTTTCTCTACACAGAAAACAGAGGAAACAAGTGCTCTAACTTTACAGATTTGGTTGATTCAGTCCGAACCTTGTATGAACACCGAAAGAGGTTTTTAATTGATTTCAGTTAATGCCATTTTCAAAGCATATCGTTTCTCAGAGTGAGAGAAAAGGCAGAGCTGAAAGTATGAGATAATTATAGATAAGATCTATCTAGAAACAAGCGAAAAAACAGTGGAATTCTGAAATAATCGCACTGGCTTTCGTTCAGTTTGATTGGTAACTTTAAACAAGCCTTGAAATCTGATTGGCTGTTTTGTTTTAGTGTTTCATTCTTATTGGCTTAAAAAAAGATACCATCTATAGAAAAAAAATACTGCGATTCGTGAATAAATTGCACTGCTGAGAACCAATCAGATTGCGAAATCACAAGTGATTTCAAAATGAATGTAGTAAAAGAAAAAATAATGCACTGCATATTGGTGTAATAAAATAAATGACAGACAAACTTTGAAAGAGCTATTGGTCAGTATTTACCTTCTTTGACAACCCAGGTGTTTTACTGTTTTATATGTGGTACATGGCTATGGTAATTTATGTTTGTCACTTTAAGGTTATAACGTAAAGAAGGGTTTTGTTTTTCTTTCCTAAAATATGGTTGCTCAAGAGCGGACAAGCCGCACTTGAAGTAAACTTTCGCCGGAACATTTCGCCCGCCCGAAAATATCGCATCGTCCCGGCTAGCAGCCCCTGGGTCTTTGAGGATGGTTTCTATCGAATTTAAGTACGAACGGCTTTTAGAGCGCCCCTTCTAATAGGGTGTTTAATAAACATAAACTCAATCTACCCCTAACCCTAACGAAACAGCTTGACTAAATCTTAGCCCTGTATGAAATTGGCTACCAAAACCGTGATGAGGTCTATTCAGATGTAGCGGACAGTGCTGGTTAAAGGCATTCATGTCTGGTATTTACTTTCGGCAAGTGCTCCATGATAATGCTCTAAAGTTCCGAAAATAGCCACATTCGGAAAGTAGTAGATCCAACAAGCTGAAACAAATCTGATATTTGTGTTAGATGGCCCTTATTAGGTCTTATCACAAAGTTTATATTACTGAAGAGGGACAACTGAGTTTCGACAAAATTTGTCCCTTCTTCTCTCTATCTATTTGAAAGCAAGTTATTTAAAAATGAATCGTCCGACAAGTGGTAGCTGTTAAGCTGCCCAAAAATGGCGACAAACGGAAGTTTAATTTCCAACCTCAGAAAGTACGCGATAAGAAGCAGTTGCTAAAATCGGAAAGTAGGTAAAAAGGTGAAGTCTGCATACGAGCCAAGTGGCCCATCTGGCCGGGACTTATCCCGTTTTTTGTAGCATGAAGCGACTAGGAGTATTTCTTCTCCCCCTGGATGGGATGCTAGTCCATCGCAGAGTTACCCCTAGTATTAAGCTCGCCGGTACCCATTTATACACCTGGGTGAAGAAAGGCACTGTGAGAGTAAAATGTTTTGCCCAAGAACACGAGGCAATATCCCCGGCCAGAGCTCGAACCCTGACTGCTCGATCCGGAGACAAAGCGCACTAACCATGAGGCCACCGCACCTCCGACAAAATCGGAAAATAACGAGGGTTATTACTCAATTTTTGTCTGTGCTTAGTTTCATGCAAAATATGGACCATTTGGTTTTAAACGTTAAAAGGCGTCGCAAGAGGAAGAATGGGAGGTTGATTGTATTTTCAGAGGACTTACCATTGTATCCTGGATGTCTCTCTTGTCTTCCTCCTCGGATCACACCAGCGGCCGTATGTTACCACAAGCACTAAGGAGGCTGTAACGGAAGTAAACATAGGACTAAACCAGGACAACTTATCGTTGAACTCTTAACTTGATCTACCAAGTACCGTTGTGCAGACTTGGTAGAATTCAGCAAAACGCCTCCCGCACGGTTCGCGCGATCAAAGACTGAGGCAGCCTTGTAAACCGGATCAGAACCAATCAAGGTGGTCGATTGCTGGCCAATGTGGGGACAACAATATGTTAACGTTGAAAGTGAAACAATTTTACCATTCCAGTCTGGGAGCTGGTTGGCTGTTCACTTCTAAATCCTCATCGTCAAGAATCATGCCATCGGCGCAAATCTGAAATAAAAGCTCTTTCCGCAAGATTCGGTTAGTTGTTAACATAAATTGAATACATCCGCTGGCTAACATGAAGTTCTTGATCACATTTTCTGACAGTGCTCCAAATGGGTTTGCCATTCTTATTTTGTGACAACCCATGAAGTTATCAGTGGAAAAATTGCACACCTTGGATTTTCATAGGAAAATCCGGGTTGTACATTTGAAATTATACAACTAAGATTTTTGTCGTAAAAAATCAGAGTTGTACAGTCATTTTGAAAACAAACAAGAATCCAAGTTGTTACTTTGAAATTATACAACTTGGATTTTTGCAATATAGAAATCTGAGGGCAGGCTAGAAACCGTTACTATGTCTGTTGTTTATTTGGTTAGAGAAATTTTATTTTTATCAAGGGAAAGTCAGAGAAAAGCATTGTTCTGGACCTCTAGTTTTGACTCTAACTGAAATCCTTGCATTGTGGGTAACAAATCATGTTTGGAATTCAAGACAGAATTGATGTTAAATACATTTATCAAAATTATTTTTAATATGTTTATGTTTTTTGCTTTTACACAATTTTACAGTCCCAGTGTTGTCACCGAATAGTCCGAGCACGCCTTCCGTGCCTATCATGGTAAACACCTGACACGTTTAGTTTTCAGGGCTTGGCTCTATAAAATGCCAACACAACTGAGAATAAGACACGTGCATTTAAAACGCGGCGATGAATTTCAAGCTCCCGAAGACACATGTTCAGTCTTTCCTTGAGGTTTTAAGTGATATCACAAAGGACTTCAAGAGTCAACTTCTTGAAAACTATTCAACGAATTTCATTTGAAATACCTATACTTTTTTAGAAGAAAATAACTGGCGACTGAGTGCGTGCTTTATTCGATATTTTTTTTTATTGATATCATTGTATGCTCTATTGTTTGACGCACAGAAATCTCAATAAAATATTCTGATGCAGCAAACACTTTTCTAGTGGGTGGAATGAATTTTAATCGTGTATGTAAGGAAGTCTCAAAGGACATCCCGTTCATTTTAGTGTCAGAAAGCGTCGTGTGTTGTGAAGGTGAACCAGTATCTTCGTCGATGTGCTCCCCTTCGCAGATAAGTATACGCTTTCGTTTTTTCATTTCATGATCTTGTTCGCTTTTCGCCTCGTTTCGCTACGCTTGCCTTTTTCCGCAGTTTAGTGGTTTAGTATAACCAGTTCGTTGAGCAATTTTTTACGTCCACACAGTGAAGAAATTGTTGAATACTGGGAGGGTGTGAAACTTTCGGAATAAAGAATTACCAAGTTCGTTTAGACAAGCACATCGGAATAGCAGGTTTGAAAGTTTCTTACTGAATACCACATTTCAGAAATACTAGCTCTCTTGTTCGTCGTATTTGTAACTGTTTAATGTTGTCCTTGGCGGGTCTGAACTGCAGGTCACATTCCACAGGTCAGAGTACAGAGTCACTGCACTACAGATAAATAAACAGCACCAAGATTCAGTCTCCTAGCCCTAATTAGCCCTAGCACTCTGCGAAAATGTTGTTTTAGATCGAGGGGAAACTTTTGGCATAGTTATTCATCAGTAGAGTAAGGATTTCTACTCTTGACCTGTGGAATGTGACCTGTGTTTTATACCCGGCTTGTTATCCATTGCTCCGATGCTCTGAGTTACTAAGGGTATGAAGATCTGACTGACTTAATATCAACAGTTTTAAAGTTACGTCAATAATATTCCCTGAGAATTTATATTCTTTTCTCATGCAGGAACAATTTGTTTCCATACAATCGCTGAACTTACTGCTCGTGAATGTTTTAATTGGAGTTTAATTTAGTCGGTTTTACTTTGAGACCGACTTTGTTGAGATGTTATACAGCCATCCTTGTCCTTCGCCTCACGATTGATTTCTGATACATTTTCGGGTAAGTAATATCAAAATATTTGGTTAGAATTTCAGAAATGAAGGCAGATTTGAGTTATAATTGCATTGTGGCTTTTGTTCATTTATCCTCATGTTTTCATAATTGTTCACATTTTCGTGAAATCAGAAATTACTTGACGAATGGAACCAATTTCGAGCAAACTTGCGTTGAATTCTGGCGAAAAAATAATTCTAAGAGAACATTAAGAAATTTGTTAATGCAGGCGATATTGTCCGATGTTATATGGCCGGTTTCTAACTACCAAACTGATTGACCGACTGATAAGACCTCAAACTCAAAGGTGATATATTTTTGACAGTTTCCTCTCTCCTTCTGGCATTAGACGAACAGAGGGAACCCAAAGGAAATATAACCATTATGAGCTAGACTACGAGTAGTCCCTCTTTCGCTTAGTCCGTCGTGCGTGACGCGAAAGAAAACCGCGAGAAAAAAAATGGCCGCGCGAAATCCTGGAGGCGAGGAGCCCCGAGGATTTCGCGCGGCCATTTTTTTCTCGCGAATTTCTTTCGCGTCACGCACGACAGACTAAGCGAAAGAGGGACTACTCGTAGTCTATTATGAGCAGCCGTGTTCAGCTTTGAAGCTCCGTTCTCTCCTTATCAGTCTCTTCATGTTGCGATCAACTCCAATTTCCTGTAAATTCTAGGTTTTACTTTATCTTTATTTTACAAGAATGATCTGACCTTGTTGCAAAGTCTGATTTAAAAATTCTGACTAAGATAGCTATCACGATAAATTGATTGCCATGGTTCAGTTTGACCCTTGCTACAATTTTATGAATTTTTTGTTCTAGTGTATTGTAATTTCAATTAAAATGCAACAGAAACCTTTTTGGATTGCAGGTTGTAGTTCTTGGGCTCTAGCGCAACCTGGTAGTTGACTACAGGAAATGACTGATTTCAGATAAGTACTTCGTAGTTTTGTCATTTGTTCGTCGTTTTCCTGGTAAACGATTTAATTCAGAGCAAGATTGATCGAAATACAATTTACCACCAGAATCCCAGACCTAGCACGTTTGTACTCAGTAAATTTTCTAAGCGAAAAGAAAGCCAGTCACCACTATAAAATGCATTTCTCTAGTCTCTTGATTTCAGGCTAGCGAATACAATGTAATATGCCTGAAAATAGCAACATTGTACAACTACAAGACTGTTCTATTGAATAAAAGGAGATTTACTTCATTTCTTGACATTTGCTCTCTTTTTTCCAAGGTTGAACACAGAGTGCACGTGCATTGAAAGAAAATGCAGCCATCTTGGATTGCAGTGTTTTACCCTTCGCTTCGATGCAAGCAGACGACATCTGAAAGATTTTATAGTCAGGTAAGCTCGTTGTCATTTTCTTAACTCTTCTGTCTTATACCATTTGCAGTATCAGTCCAAGAAAGAAAATAATTGATTTTCTTTTATCATGTTGAGTACATCCTGAAGGAAATAACCAAATGAACTGTCTTCAGGCATGTAACAAAAAAAAAAAATGTATACTGCTTTGTGTGTTCAAACGCAGCCTGAATAGTATTTATGCTTTAAATGTCTCTGTGAAACGCTAGCTCTGCATTGTTTTGACCAAATTCCTAAGCCTAACGCAATTTTTAAAAGTCAGTGTATCAAAGCTTCCTCTTTTCTTTTTCATGCAGGTTTTAAAAAAGATATGCTGAGAGAAAACAAGTCCATTTTGTACGACAGTGCGTGGCTCTAATGTTCTTTGGTACAAAGTAAGTATTGCAAACATCTTGGTTCAGATAGACCAGATATTATCTTTGCAGTTTTCTATTCATTAACTGAGAAATGTTGTTTAAATGTACGACCAAAGCTCAGCAGTAACGTTCATAAAATATTTATTGCCGGTGTTAGAAATTTATCTGCAACTTGCCTCACTTGGTTTCTGGAAAATTTATGACACGAAGGACTGAAAATTTGCCAATGTAAGAAAAGCAACTTCGTTAGCTCTTGGACTCAGCGGTTTCAATTAGTAGTTCACTGCTTGCTAATGGCTGGAAACGCTTTTTCCCTACAATAAGTCCAGCACCTCAAATTTTCCGTTTTTTTCGGTTTCAGTCCAAAGTTAATAAAATCTCCTTCCATGTCAATACATTTCAAAGTATCTTGCAGAGAAAATCTTTAACTATTTTAATGTCCTCGGCAGAACCAGGAAGTTTGTTTCAGATTTGCCAGCCAACAAAAATTTAGTGTTTTCTTAAATAATTTTACCATACAGTATTGATACCTGCTTTAAGAAGTCACTGCAGAATTGTCTGTTATTAAATTTATAAACACGTCTCGAATTTGCTGATGAAAAAAATAGTTTGTTTTATGTTTAATCTCCCTTTTTGCCAGGTGAACTCGGATATTGAAGAGAAAGTGTGGCCATTTTGGATTGCAGTGTGTAATTCTTGAACGCTGGTGCACTATAACATATTGGAAAAATCTTAATTCAGATAAGTTCACCCTTTCCTTATTTTACTTGAATTTGTCGTCGACCACTTTAATAACTGTGTCATTCCAAGTATCCTGTAGAGAAATCTAATCGAGAGTAGTGAAAGATGAAATTTTGATCCTGTGGTGAGCGTGGGACAAAGAATTGAACATCTCAATTCGTGACGGGATTCGAACCCATAAACTCTTAGATACCGGTTGGGCAACGAGGAATTGTTCTGATGCCCGAACGAATTCTTAAAAGTAACAAGATTGCGAGAGATTTGTTCATCAATTTCAATAAAGTAATGCTTTAGAAAAGCACTGTAAATGTGTATTTAGGGGCAAATATTCGAAATTAACACAACTGGAGATCCGATAATCGTTGAAAAGTAATTTCACTTGTTGTCTTTTGCTCTTCTTATCACCAGGTTGAATGCAAACATCGTTTCAGTGGAAAGTGTAGCCATGCTGGATCAAAGTGTGTAAGCTTTCGAAGCCTGGTTCAAGTTGACAGCCATTGAAAACACCTTTTTTCAGGTAAGTCGTTTTCTTCTCTGTTTACCATTGAACGGTTTCAGTCCAAAGGGTGACCATATAAATGCCTTCCTGACCCTTGTTATAAGTATCTCAGTTGGAGAGAAAATATTGCAATCAGGATATATTGTAACTAGTAAGAAGAATTTTACTTGAAGATTGGAGACTTGTCCAGTGACATAATGGAATCAAAGTTAACAGAATAAAACAACATGCTGGTGTTAATAATTAGAACTTTCGTAAGAACATTGTGAAAACAGTGAGTGTTAAGTGATACAATCGATATTAACCAGCTATTTTGCTGATGTTTCCTTTCTTTCTAGGTTAAATGCAATTTCAAAGAAATATGTAGTCATTTTGGATTGCAGTGTACTGGCTCTTGGACCCTGACCTGTAAATATCTTACTTCAGGTAAGTCGTTTTCTTGTTTCTCTAGTCGTTTACCATTAACGGATTCAGTCCACGAATGATCAAAATATAACCTCATCGTACCTCGTTGCGTTGTCAAGTATGTTACAAAGGCAATGTTACCAAATTCATAAACTAAGAACAAGAGAAATGTATGACAATCAATTAGGAAAATTAATATTTTGAGTACGAGACTGAAGTGAAAGGTTGAACATCGCAATTTATTATTTTAAAGGACAACTTGAAACGGACCAATATTCTCCGCAATGCAAAATTGAAGTGCTTTTTCCTGACATTTTGAATTCAAATTTAACAGAATAAAAACGTGGTGGTGGTACTAGTAATTGTTACAAATTTATTTTGATATAAACATTGTGAAAAACAAAGATTCTAAAGTGGCATTTCAGCTTACTCTCGGCTTGGCTTTGCGAACGAAGACTGTTTAAGGAAGTGATCCTCTCATGTTGCAGACAGAGAACCATGTACGACAATTTACGAGAACAATTCCAGTTTAATAGTACAATGATAATTTGCAGTGCGAACAATGCTTTCCTTATACGAGGCCGCAAATGAACTTTAAAGGTGATTCATTTAGAGAGCGAATTGCTCAAAATCAAATTTTTTTTAGAATAGTATTGTCAGGCATTCAAGAACGAACAGCAACTTAATTTATAACGACTAATAGAGCTCATGACTTTATCGGCATGACAATTCTAATTGCGCTTTGGCAAACACGATCATTTTTTGGTCATCAATGTTTGAAACTTGACCAAAATCTATATAAACATGCCCTACTTTTTCGTCTGTGTAACTGATATAAGTACAGTGTTAAACATGGAGGTGAATGAAAAAATATCATCGCCTAGGGCAAATTAGTGTCTTGCTACACCATTTAATATGGAAAATTAACGTTTAGAACAGAGAAAACAGAATTAATTTTTCAGGTGGCTGAAAATATTTACGAGCGTTGTTTGGTTTCGATACGTACTTGCATGTGTCCGGGCACAAGTGGGCTCAAGCCTTGAGAGAAATGTCATGTTTTCGATGTAGCGATGTTTCACCGACATAGATTTCAAAGTGTAGTTTGAGTATTTTCTTTTTCTCAAGAAAACAACAGTTTGTTGCATGTGAATAACGTTTTTGTGTCAGTATTCAAGCAAACAATAAACAAATAACATTCCAGCTAGAATAAATATGTGACGCTAGTCTCGCAGGGTAGCTGAAATGATAAATTGAAGTAATGGTCGATACATTTTGAAACAAACAGCAAAAAGAAAAAAATGGACCCAGAGAAGAATAGATAAATAAAACAAGTACACAGGTCAAAAGGTGTCAAAACTACTGTTTACACATATGAGATGTAATAATGAAATGGAAAATAGATAAAATAGAATCGAAAACTGTAGAAAGCTTTGAATTTACATAGTATGTTAATTGCTACACGCGCAGTCTCCTGCTTCCTTGGAATGTCGTTTTCCGTAATAAATAACCAATCTTTAATCTAAGTGGGAGCCATAACCGGGGACAGAGACCGTAAGTCTCGGGATCTGCGCGCACCTAATGATATGGGGCACTTTTGCTATTTTTAGAACAAATTGCGCCACCCTGACGACATACATCCGCGCGGATCCACGCACATGCCGTGGGTTCTCGCGTGGATGTTGTCTAAAGAATAAAGTTCATGTAAGAAATCTCTCTACTCTGGTATCGAGGTAATTTGTGAATTTCTCAAACAGTGCTTAATCATAACCAAAACCTGTTTTTGATAGTTTCTTATTATTTCTGCTCGTTTGGCAAGTTTGCAAAAATTTTTGGAAGGAAAGTCTGACACGTACAAGTAGCTCCAGGGCGTGCACTTTAAAGTCCGAGTCGGTGTTGTAGCTAATGGGCAACAAATCTTGACAAAGATTTCTTTCGTTATCTTTTGTGCTGAGATTCTGCAACAATTTTCACCAACGCCAAAAGGCTACTATCGTGTGTGTTTCTTCAACGTAGTGAAATTTTACACAGCTACGAAAATAAAATAGACAAGGAGTTTTGATAACTCAGCCAACAAAATCGAAATCGTTATTCGAGTTGATTAAAGAAAGCGTCATCGTAATTTTGCTGATTATTCCTGCTGTATTCACATATTTTCAGCTAAGCAGTTTAATATGTTCTCAAACATTTATCAACCTTGAACATATTTAAAAGCTAGAGATATTATTGCGGAAGTCCAATTTGTCATGTTTACTGACTGTACAAAACACGCATCGGCGGGCGCTCTTATTCATCGACAACAGACAATTTATTGAATTTTACACAAACAAAGCCTCGCCGTATCTACAGACGTAAACTTATTGGGCCTTGATGAAATATCAAGTGTTGCTTACAATTCAGGCGAAATGCAAACTTGCAATTTTTTACTACTTTTCGGTGGCGATAGACTCTGGCGAAATCCCCGCAAGCGTGTGGCAAGAGGAGGGAAACTTTGAAGTCCTAAGACGCTGCAATAGCCAAATTTTTCCAACTAGTTTTTTTGCTGTGTTACGGAAAAGCTGTTAATCTTCAGCGTATCTGAAATTTACAGTGGAGTAAAGTGGAACTCTTGTAAAAGAAGCAGCGGTACGCAACTTGGTCTGAGTGATATAAAACGGGACATACCTAAATTCGACACTGTCTTACTTCAGTCGAATTGGAGCAGCTTACGACAATAATAATTAAGCAAAATTCCAACAGACATAAACGTATTGAGTTGTGGGCCAAAAGCATAAAACATATCGGGGATTTCGGATGCCATTTTCCCCGCGCTACAACCGCAAAAATCCTCGCAGCATGTACGCGCGCTTTCCTTACACGATGGCGCAATTTGTTCTAAAAATAGAAAAATTGCCCCATATCATAAGGACAGCCCCAATACTAGAAATGGCGCGTGCTTACGGTCTCCGTCGTCCCCGATTATGACTCCTGATCTAAACTCATTTTAGCAACTCAGTGTATAATTTTCACATCGATTCGACATAGGGAAGATTAGTACAAAGTTATTACATTGAAAAACGTTATTATCATAAGTTGGAAACTAGTCTCAGTGCAGGAACCGTGATTTTACAAGAAGTGTTTACAATCAGTATTGCTGAGGAAAGGTTTCAAGACATAATTATCATTAAGGTTGAATTTTTGCTTTGGAACTTTTGAACAAACCTTTTGAATATTAATCATATTCGTCTATCCTTTTCATCTTTTATATGGAGTTCTTAAAATGAAACAAATTTTAGAACATGCAAAGGGTGAAGGTTAACTGAGTGTCTCTTTCCATGTTCATCAAATTATAAATGCGGTATAGTAATAAAAGATATATGCAGTATGCGGTGATTAATCATCTAGGAATGTTAATTTTCGTGCAATAACTTGTCAGGTAAAAATGATATCGTGCTTTTGAAAAGGACCTCCATCTTGGATTTCAAAATTTTGCAAATATGTCAAAAAGTTTGAAAATACTAAAAAATATGGTGATTCAAATTTTTTTTTCAAATAAGACTTTGTAAAAACCAAAAAAATCTCTAAAACATAGACTTGAGCTTAGAAAGGTACACCAAAATTCATAAACACCTTTGAGTGTGCTTGTTTGCCACAGGAACGTCAAGAAAAGCAGTGAACTAATTGACACAACAAAACGTTCCCTGATTGTTTAAACAAGGAGTTACCAAGTTTAGTTATTTATATTGACCTGCGTCAGTTTCCATTGTTATCACTTTATCAAGATACTGGAAAGAGCATTGACCTAAATACTGTTTCGAGACGCATTGGCAATAATTAAAGTGAGATAAGAAAGTACTTAAACACAATACATTTGAACATGGTTAATAAAGGAAAATGGTTATGAATCATGGCAAATTTCTTTGTTGTATGTTTTTGTTGGCTGTTTGGGGCGGGGGAGGGGGGGGGGAGGTTGACCCTGCACAAAATCTGGAAAAATACAAAAAGTGGTTATGTTTGCTCATACAACTAACCAATAAAAACATTGCGATTACGTAATTCATGCACAGTCTAGGAGCATAAAACAAAAAGATGTACAGGGTCAAAGACCTTCCAACATAACTCTTAGCCTGTTTGTTTGCTTTTTTGATGTTTGGTGGGATTCTTAACCATTCCCTCTATTAACTATGATTTGAACAAATGCAACTGTCTTAAGGATATGCTTGAAATTGTATCGATGACCTATAAGAAACTGGAACCGAGAATCAAACACGTAACCGTGAGGAAATTTAGTCGTGGACATGTTAACAGGTCGTTAATAATTTGCAGCAGGAAATCATTTCACATCATTGCTGATAAAGGCTGTATTTTTACCCCGCATTTGTAAGTCTATTTCTTAGCTGGTCGGTAATAGCAGATCGAGTTTTGATGTTGTTTCCGAAGCAATATTTGTTTTTCAACTCCTTGGCCGGCGAGTGTACTATGGTTTCTGATAGTTGAATAAGCGACGCTTTGGTAAGCAGTGAAAACACAAGGTCAATTTGCAAGGACCGACGTAACCTAATAAAAAAAGAAGTACCGGATCCTGTCCCTGTAAAGGATGTAATTGGACTTGGTGATGTCGGACTACTGACAAAGACACTAGGCTGATAAAAAGGTTTGAGAACCACATAATCAATTCATATATTTCGAAAAGCTTAAAAAAAACGTCCAGTGCCTTGAAAAGATTGCAGAGGCTTTGTTTTTGATTTTTCGGTTTTACGTTCTTTGATCAATAACATCAATACTTTTGAAGCATGAATCAGTGGTACTCTATTAAAAGTTAAAGGGACACAGTCAGCTGGAGCACATGCGCATTAGATACCATTTGATTTCATAGTTAATTTGCATATCACAGAGACACGATCCATACTGTTTTTAACCAAATATGATACACTTTTTCAAAGTGACAAAACTAGTGTACAGGTCAGCGCGGTCCCAAAGACGACTGTGTCCCTTTAAGGATACCAAAAACATAAAAAACCATCTTTGACAAGAGGTGCTGTTTTCTGTAAGCGATAATCCAACCAAGTATTAACACAGCGGAGAAGGGCTTAAGTTTTGTATCACTCGACTTCAGTTTGCAGAGAAATATTGGGCCACGGCCCATCCAAGGATGCGAATAAGACAAGTGGAAATGAATATGTCAGTTTCTTTCTTAAGATTTGTTAAGTGCAGTTCAGAAAACCTGAAAAGAGACATTAAATGCAAGTCATTTCTTCCCTTCTGGTTCAGATCGAGGCAGAGCGTGTTGTTGATCATAAGTAAGGAAACAAGGTCGTGTCAACATGCCAGCAGAAGTAAATAGTTGCTGCAAAGTTAAAGTTTTAACTTTGAAAATGAAATTTACAATTTTAACTTTAACATTTCTAGGCCCAGAAATGTTTTCTAACAAAAGAATTCACAAAGTCAATCATTCTTCATAATGATTTCAGGAAAACGTTTTATTGCGATCACTCTTGATCATTAGGTAAGAATTAATAACCAACAGTTATTGTGCTTGACAACGGTACAATAATCTGTTTATCATTAGTACAAGTCTACCGGATTATACTAATGCAATACTGCATTCTGATTGGCTAAGGTATATCTCTTACGATCACCATTACTATTCAGTGGTTGAAGATTGTCTGCAAAACAGGGACATTTTTTCTCGTCTCACCGAAGTTTCGGAAGAGGATTTAGAAATATTGAATGGATAATCAAATTCTCCAGAAGGCCCAGTGAAACAAAGCCATTTGCTGTCACAGCACTCGAAATTTTAGAAAAAAAAAGCTGATAATCGTTCGGACAAAGCTGAAAGATGGACTCAAAAGACAGTTCATTCTGCGCTCGATAACACTATGGTGACGTTTTAAAGTGTAGAGATTTAATTGGCAATCATTTAGTAAGAGTTCTATACTTAAACGACTAGTTTATTTTGCTTAGTACTTGTTTATTTTTTTCTGAAGCCGAAAGCTAGCGTTACCTTGTGAACATTTCATTATGTATGTAAGCATCGTAAGTTTTATTTGGAAAGAAAATATAGAACAAGTAGGAGAGTATCGCAGCAGCACCCTCACTCCGACAGTTCATCGCATAATAATACATGTTGATTCTGCGTGACACATTCTGATGAACTGTTAATATTTGATTCGATCAACAGGTAGCCTGAGGAATAGTAAAGAAAGTGAACAATGATACACCACAGCGAACAACTGGCTAAAAGACAAATGCAGAAACACTTTCAATAAATTCTCTTTGAGCTTGGAAATAAACTTTAAGAAAAGCACCTGTACTCCGTTTATCGTAAATCTGTTGATCCTCAGAGTAAGCTACGATGGAATAGTTGATTAACAAATGAAGCGGACGTGAATATATGTAATATTAAGTCTGTAAGAGGGAAGAATAAAAAGATAGAGATTTTCGCAAATAACGAAAGTAAACTTAGCTGATGTAAGGAAGGTGCAAAAAGCAAATTAAAGACTAGAATCCAATAAGCTCTTACACCTTCCTGTGATAAAATATTATTTAGAAAATAACTGTAGAAAAAAATATGCCGCAGAACCAGAAAGGTGAGTGCGGTTAAACATGTGTCGTTGTCCTTTACTTTGCGTTTAAATTCAGTTTAATCCAATGAACATTACTCATTCCCAAAGCAGAGGGCAATGCCAGAAAAAAATCGTCAGATAAAAAAAAATCGTGAGATACCCCTACACAAGCCATTGTCCACAGTAGTTTATCTTCGGCCAAAAATCCCCCACCATCTTACAGGGGAAGATTGTTCGAAGAGTCCTAATTCCTGTCCCCCAAAACCCCCACTCCCCTGATTGAAACAATCGCGAAGGAGGATTAAACCTCGTCCATAATCCTTTACTTTCCTAGAGAGAATATTTGGAGAGGAAGTTTAACTCTCATCCATAATCTTCCACTCGTCCTTTAAAGTTCAAAAAGGGGTTGTAATATGAGGTACACTTCCTCCCAAAGTACTTTTCTCTGAGAGGGTTAGAGGTTAAGAAGTAGCGGTAAGACTAAACTACACTGTGTCGACACTATGGGCATAAATAAGCCGTCTAGTCTTTCAGCCATTTCCTAAACCTTGACCATCTTAAAGAAAATTACTTTGGGAGGAAGTTTTACTGAAACTGTAACCACTTTTGACTTTTAAAGAAAAGATTAAGAGATTATAGTTAAGACATACACTTCCAACCAAATCTCCTTCCTAGGAAAGTACAGGATTATAGAAAAAACTTATTCCTCACGCGCGATTGTTTCATTCAGTGGAGTGGAGGTTTGAGGAACAGAAATTATGCTCTTCAAACAGTATTCCCCGGTAAGATAGTGGGGAATTTTGGCCAAAAGATAAACCAATGTACCCAAAATATCGTGTAGGGATATCTCTCACTGACGATTTTCTAAAGGCATTGCGCTCCGCTTTGGGAAGAGAAAGTGTCTCTCGGATTCAACTAAATTTAAATGCAAAGTAATTCTCCTTCCAAGCAAGGTAAAGGATAATCACTGTTATTAATAAAAGCATTTCCACCTTGTTTTTTACGATTTCTAGAGTCATCACCTAAATTGAATATATGAATAAATTATCGATGGGAAGAGTCATCTTGCTCCCTGCTACCTCCTCTGGGGAGGAGCAAGGAGGGAAAAAGAGTCATCTTGCTCCCTGCTACCTCCTCTGGGGAGGAGCAAGGAGGGAAAAAGAGTCATCTTGCTCCCTGCTACCTCCTCTGGGGAGGAGCAAGGAGGGAAAAAGAGTCATCTTGCTCCCTGCTACCTCCTCTGGGGAGGAGCAAGGAGGGAAAAAGAGTCATCTTGCTCCCTGCTACCTCCTCTGGGGAGGAGCAAGGAGGGAAAAAGAGTCATCTTGCTCCCTGCTACCTCCTCTGGGGAGGAGCAAGGAGGGAAAAAGAGTCATCTTGCTCCCTGCTACCTCCTCTGGGGAGGAGCAAGGAGGGAAAAAGAGTCATCTTGCTCCCTGCTACCTCCTCTGGGGAGGAGCAAGGAGGGAAAAAGAGTCATCTTGCTCCCTGCTACCTCCTCTGGGGAGGAGCAAGGAGGGAAAAAGAGTCATCTTGCTCCCTGCTACCTCCTCTGGGGAGGAGCAAGGAGGGAAAAAGAGTCATCTTGCTCCCTGCTACCTCCTCTGGGGAGGAGCAAGGAGGGAAAAAGAGTCATCTTGCTCCCTGCTACCTCCTCTGGGGAGGAGCAAGGAGGGAAAAAGAGTCATCTTGCTCCCTGCTACCTCCTCTGGGGAGGAGCAAGGAGGGAAAAAGAGTCATCTTGCTCCCTGCTACCTCCTCTGGGGAGGAGCAAGGAGGGAAAAAGAGTCATCTTGCTCCCTGCTACCTCCTCTGGGGAGGAGCAAGGAGGGAAAAAGAGTCATCTTGCTCCCTGCTACCTCCTCTGGGGAGGAGCAAGGAGGGAAAAAGAGTCATCTTGCTCCCTGCTACCTCCTCTGGGGAGGAGCAAGGAGGGAAAAAGAGTCATCTTGCTCCCTGCTACCTCCTCTGGGGAGGAGCAAGGAGGGAAAAAGAGTCATCTTGCTCCCTGCTACCTCCTCTGGGGAGGAGCAAGGAGGGAAAAAGAGTCATCTTGCTCCCTGCTACCTCCTCTGGGGAGGAGCAAGGAGGGAAAAAGAGTCATCTTGCTCCCTGCTACCTCCTCTGGGGAGGAGCAAGGAGGGAAAAAGAGTCATCTTGCTCCCTGCTACCTCCTCTGGGGAGGAGCAAGGAGGGAAAAAGAGTCATCTTGCTCCCTGCTACCTCCTCTGGGGAGGAGCAAGGAGGGAAAAAGAGTCATCTTGCTCCCTGCTACCTCCTCTGGGGAGGAGCAAGGAGGGAAAAAGAGTCATCTTGCTCCCTGCTACCTCCTCTGGGGAGGAGCAAGGAGGGAAAAAGAGTCATCTTGCTCCCTGCTACCTCCTCTGGGGAGGAGCAAGGAGGGAAAAAGAGTCATCTTGCTCCCTGCTACCTCCTCTGGGGAGGAGCAAGGAGGGAAAAAGAGTCATCTTGCTCCCTGCTACCTCCTCTGGGGAGGAGCAAGGAGGGAAAAAGAGTCATCTTGCTCCCTGCTACCTCCTCTGGGGAGGAGCAAGGAGGGAAAAAGAGTCATCTTGCTCCCTGCTACCTCCTCTGGGGAGGAGCAAGGAGGGAAAAAGAGTCATCTTGCTCCCTGCTACCTCCTCTGGGGAGGAGCAAGGAGGGAAAAAGAGTCATCTTGCTCCCTGCTACCTCCTCTGGGGAGGAGCAAGGAGGGAAAAAGAGTCATCTTGCTCCCTGCTACCTCCTCTGGGGAGGAGCAAGGAGGGAAAAAGAGTCATCTTGCTCCCTGCTACCTCCTCTGGGGAGGAGCAAGGAGGGAAAAAGAGTCATCTTGCTCCCTGCTACCTCCTCTGGGGAGGAGCAAGGAGGGAAAAAGAGTCATCTTGCTCCCTGCTACCTCCTCTGGGGAGGAGCAAGGAGGGAAAAAGAGTCATCTTGCTCCCTGCTACCTCCTCTGGGGAGGAGCAAGGAGGGAAAAAGAGTCATCTTGCTCCCTGCTACCTCCTCTGGGGAGGAGCAAGGAGGGAAAAAGAGTCATCTTGCTCCCTGCTACCTCCTCTGAACATGTTGTGTGCGTTTGGCCACTCTGTTGCGACGTGTTTGGTGTTTTTGTCAAGTATGAGGCATCAGTTCGTAATATATCTTAAGAGGTCTCAAGAGGGTGGCCAAGCGCGCGCAACATATTGCGCAGAACAATGTTGTGATTTGTTGGATTGACCTGCTGAGATCATTTGGGGGGGGTGGGGGTGGGGGGTTAAGATCTTTATTTATTAACACACTTTGTTGAAGTTTTTAAGTAATGGACAAGGACACAAGATTTGGCCGCAAACTTAGTTTGCGGCTTGTTTATATATCCTTTTTTCGTTATTTAATGATCTAATGTTGTAGAAGGTTTCAAGAGCTCTTTTTTGTGTCCTTTAATTGGCCCTTACACCTTCTTAACATAAGGAAAGGCTTTGCGAAATTTCACTTAAGTACTGTACTCTGATTCACATTGTTTTAAAGAAGAAAATGCTGATGAAAGCTACCTTGCAAGTCTTGTTTATTGCTTAAATAGTTTTCAAAAATTTAGTAATGTTTTTCCAAAAAGTCACATAACTCTTTTCGAAGACTTGCTCACCTCCTTTTTTAACATTTTATTTTAAGGTGGTTGAATTTAATATTGATCAGTGCTGCAGCCCATTTTCTTAACGGTTCCGTCTAATCTCTGTGATCCTGTTGACAAGAATTATCATTATTGATCAGTTAGAAGGCAAGTGTAAGTGTTATCTAGACAATTGAAAATACGTGCACTGAGACGTTATATGCTAATTTACCAACTGTACTGGGTTAACAAGAATGAGCGCAAAAATTTCAAATCTCTATGTCAAGTTTTTTTCTTTCTTTAATTTCTTTTCATATACACAAGCTATTCGTATCGTTTAGGTTTGATAGGTTGCCATCAATATTTGGGTGCTACTTTATCACAAAATCCGTTAACCAGGATTCTATTATCATTCTATAGAAAGTCAAGTTAACAACGTGTTATGCTAAAATGAATAAGAACTGTAGATCTACTTCAGCTACCTTCAAAACAGCAAGGAACACACATGGTATCCATGGATACACTGACTAAACTTATACTAGAAAATTCGGCAATGTTGTCAGATTTGATATCAAGACAACATCCTATACAGCTTCTTTATTTCTTTATTCTCATCACTTGACTTTTTGAGAATGTTTTAAGACAGCTAGGAGAAATTGTTTGTTGATTTCTAGTTCTTGAGAATTGAAAAGTTCATTCAGTTCTACCTTGCCGCTATTTTCTACGTGACGAGCACATTGCTTTTCCCCTGTCAATTTTAAACCTTTTTTATCCGTAAGACAAAGCATTGAACTTGACTCATTTACTATTCTATAAAGTGCCCATGAAATGATCTTTCGAGCTAAATCAAGCCATTCTTTAAGTGAACCTCAAATTACTGTTTATTTGTGTAACTGAAGTGTGAAGAAACATATTTTAAACTCAAAATTGGTAGACAAAAAGCTCTATTTCGTTTTGGAGACTGATGGCAAAATCAGATTTGTAAACTATCTCGCTTGTCAGTTTCCCACTGTCAGACATATTAAACAGAGTGCGTTTATTTTATCACTGAACTTGTCGTGTATAGTAAGTCCTTTTATATAGAGAACGGGTTTGTTGGGGAATTTGATGCCTCGCCGACACCTCTCTTAAGACCGTAGCTAGAAACGCTCCAAACATGTATGGAGTTACCACTTTTTATCGGTCTAACTGGAAAATTTAATATCCATTCACGACAAACAGAAATATTTTATTATTCTAGGCTATATTCTTTCCAGGAATCTTAAAGGTACTGAATAATTTTAAAATACCTTAAGCTATTCCGCAGCATTTTTAACAGAGTGTTGCCAAATTATTTCTGGTTACAATAAAGTAATGGAAAATCGAAAACTAATCCTCATTATGGAATAATATAACTTTACTTCTTGTTTACTTTTGCAACAAAGTGGGCAGCACTATTGAACGCTGGAAATGGATAATTATAACTCAACTCACGTGTCTGCGTATTGAACATCTTATTTTTTAATGTCATTGTACAGAAAGAAATAAGGAAAAAATCAGAAATCGAGAGTGAAATTTGCCTTCCACCGCAAGAGTGGTTTTGCACGAGAACTCGTTTTCAAACAGAAGGACAAGGTAAACTCGAAAATGGCCTATTCACTGTTCCATCAAGACAATGATCCAAAGTTGATGACTTCCTTTTTTCTCATCATCTTGTTGAAATTAATATTATTGTAATTAACTGAAATTATTAATTGAAATTCTCATCATCTGCAGAAAGGAGAAATGAGCTGTCGATCACTATTTCTTGGAAATAATAGAGTTCATTTCTATAATCGACATAACACGTTTCAGTGATGAACGACTTTTTTACTTGAATTTGTTATCGCTTTCTAGGAACAATACCTGAAAACTGGAGCGGAGCGAATGCTGGAAAATCACATCTTCGTTTGCTCCGAAATCGTAAAGATATCTTTCTCTTGAATTTATAAACAATCCACCTCTAAATTACAGTTCAACAAGTTTCTCACTTTTTCTTCTATAAATCACCAGTTAAGAACATCACAACCTTTTTTGTACAGGACGCTTAAAACAAAAGTACTGTTTTTCCTTATCATTTTTCATGTGACTGTACCATGCAAGGAATTAAATTCGCACTCCTGTTATTACTTTGGAATTTTTTTTCCTATTTTTGTCCTTGAACTTCTTAGTCGTCATTTAGTTTTTTTTTTAATAAAAAATGCTAAGTCGAGCTGCCACAAATTGCAGCCGCTTCATTTAATGCTCTAAAAAAGGGACTGTATCGAGATGAAATCTACACAATATGCCACAAGAACAGTTCTTACAATCTGTCTGTGGGTAATTTATAAAGCCAGAATTCCTAAATCAAACGTAATGGTTATTTTGGGGGCATCGATTTCCCTTCTTGAACATGTACTGCAATTTTGGTGTCAAGATTGAACTTAAGCAAAGTTTTCAAACACGTGAATCCAATTCTTTTCTTTGGCCTTTTCCAATAAGAACGCCGCAAAGAGCTTGCAAATTGTACATTTCTTCTACCTAGCCTCCTCTTTAACAATGCATAGAGTCAGCTTTCGTCACGACACACGACTGAAAACAATCTGTTCACGGCTGGTGTTTTGTGGCGCTATTTCAAACCACAATCCGAGTGATTTGACAAAATAAATCTTACGTTTAATATTTTTTCCACTTAAAAGTATGAAACATTCAATACTTAGTTGCTACATTCTTTCTCGTATATTTTTATATGCGAAAGATGAAAATTTGGCAATAAATATTGTAAATTTTGACATCAAGACAATATCTCATAGTGGATGTATTATTTATTCTCATCACCTGACTCTTTGGCAATGTCTTAATTCAGTCAAGACATTTAATTGCTGATCCACTGTCAATTTTATAACTTTATTATCCGTTGGCTCATTTGCAATTTTTAAAGCGGTGCTCTTGAAATGAGCTTTCGAGCTGAGTCAAGTCACTTTTTTGTGCAAGTGATGTACGAAGAGTCAGTTTTTAATTCGAAATTGGCAAGAAAGCCGTCTATTTATTTCCCTTTGGGCTGGTATATACGTAGCCGAACAGTTTTGTAAACTCTCTCGCCTGTCACAATTTCCCTTTGTCAAACATAACCATAATACATTTATTTTTTAGTCATGTGATGCAGTGAACAACCGGCTTTGGTTTAGAATTGATGCCTCGCTGACATCTGTCTTCAGACCCTGTTAACGCTCAAACATTGAATTCACCACTCATGGAACACTTACTTTTCGTATCAGTTCTAGCTGGAAATTATACACTCGCGAAAATCAGAAACACTTATTGTCTGATGTCACCAAAGGAAAAAAAAACACAGGAAAATTGCGTTAACTACTCTCGGAATTACGCTAAAAGAGGCGGAGAAACAAATCATCCCACAAAGTTATCCCACAAAGGTGATATGATTATAAATTTGACTTTACGGAAATGTCTTACGAAACACCGCCCTACGCTCCCAGTTACCCGTGCGTTCTAACTTTCCGGACATTAGGGAGCTCAAGCAAACCACGACGGCAACGGCAACGAAAACTTTTGGACGGAAGGGCAGTCTCAGTCACGTAGAAATTTATTAATCTAAATATTGTGTTGATAATCATTGCTTATTTTTTTCCAATCTTCTTACATTGCGTAGCACAGTAAAGGCAAGCGCTAATGTGACTGACTATTGGTTTCCTATAAAACAAAAATTGGAAAAGCCAAGTAAATGGGTCAAACTAAAGAAAGAATTTAGCCTTGATGACAAGCAAGTTTCAAAGGCATTTCTTCTGCCAGTGAGGACTGCTAATGAACCGTATCTACGCTCCTTTCGGTACAAAGTGTTGAATTCTGTTCTCTTTACTAATGATCGCCTGTGTAAAATAGGATACGTTTCTAGTCCCAACTGCATCTGTAATCAGCAAACGGAAACAATATCCCATATTTTGTTTGGTTGTTCTTTCTCATATTCTTTTTGGCATGAGGTTAATGAAAAAGGTTTTGAACATAATCAAGAGTTGCAGAAGCCTCTCGCTTACATATTGCGATGTTATTGTTGGGTCTTTTGAGGAGGAATATGGATCTATTTAATTATATAGTAATTGTAGGAAAATCTTTCTTGTGGACTTGTCGATGTAGAGAAACATTACCTTCCTTGAGCCACTTCATAAGAATTTAGAAAATTAAATATGAAACTGAAAAACACATATTTCAAATCGAATAAAACGAATTTGTTTAAAGAATAATAGAAGATCTTTGAGGATGCAATTTTAAGGTTACTTCAAACCTTCGCGGAGCTACATTGGTCGATATTTTTTAGGTCAAGAAATTTAAAGTCCGCAAAGCTCAAGTTTGCATACTGTGAACGCTAGGGGCTCTGTTATTCATTGGCTCGCGGCTTTTCAAGATGACACATCCCTCTGTGAAGGCGAGATATGTTTTTAAATCTTAAAAAGTAGAAAACTCGCACTCGTTTTTCGAGAGAACCCCTTCTCTTTAAATGAATTAATAGGGTATGCAGATTTGACAGTTTTCCATGAAATTCGGTCAGAGCATTCACTGATAGATATGGAACAAAAGTTTGTCGGCGAATTCCCTTATTTTAAATACTTTCCTCGTG
This sequence comes from Orbicella franksi, assembly GCF_964199315.1. Taxonomy (NCBI): domain Eukaryota; kingdom Metazoa; phylum Cnidaria; class Anthozoa; order Scleractinia; family Merulinidae; genus Orbicella; species Orbicella franksi. The sequence goes on from NC_138154.1 coordinate 24,979,061, forward strand.
GCGGCCTTTAACGCAACAGGTTACGCGAATTTTTCGATAGTCGAACTTGACAGATCTATAAAAAGATAACCAATAGAAATAAAAGAAAACGCTGACACATTTTTGGAGATTGAGGCTTTGTGATAAACACTGCACAGTTATTTTGCATGAACGATCGCATTTGATACCCGATTAATTCGCTGGGGCGTCAGTCGGTCATTTTGGAGTTGACGGCCTCTGCCGCCTTCGGAAAGCAAAATCCAAAACAAATCATAATTTTACCCAATTTTACATTTTATAACCTTTCTGTTGATATATAGTTTGTGGGGGTTTCCTTGAAAACAGCGCGCATACGAATTTTTTTCTGGAATACACCTGCGAAGGTTTGAAGTAACCTTAAGTAATAATTATAGTAGACAACGCTATTGTTAAGGAAAATCGTTAAGTTAAATAAGTATGAAGATAAGAATTGACAAAATCTTTTTCCTTAATTAATTCAATGGGGTGTCATTGTTAACTTCTGTACGTAAACCAAACTTTATTCGTTCTTCTGTAAATTAATTGTTAAAAAAGGGATTGTAATTGATGTAATTGTGGAAATAAAAAATCCCAAATGAAGAAAAAAAAACATAAAACAGCAACGAAAACGTCACCAAACGAAAGGTTTATTGAGTAGAACAATGGCTGTGCGCGTGCATTTTAAATCTTTTTGCATTTTGTAGCAGTAACGTGACATGAACAGGTTCTGTGAATTTTGAAGAACGTAGGTCGGGATGGCAAATTTTTTGTATTTCTTTTTGAAATGGATCGCTGGCATTACATATTTAGTTTGAGCAAGTTTTAAGTACTGATTGGCGGACGGAGCAGATATGCAGATTGTTACGAGATTAGAAATACCATTTTTCTTTCTAGGAGTCGTCCCTGGCGTAGGTATCGTCGTTGCTGAAGCTAGCTATTTCATTTCTTATCCACAACTCAAAATTCATTCTTTCATGTATCAAAAACAGAGGTTTTCGCAGGCAGTTTCCAATGAAATTGAAAACAAAGTAGGGAGTTTAAAACCAGTCAAGAAGTATGATCTTTTAAGTCGATTTAGATGAACGACAGAAATTCCATTTATTAATTACATAATCTGCGTTTTTTTCAAGGATTTCCAGTTCGACGTCTAGCTGACCCTTTATCATTTCTTTAATATCGTTGTGTTAACACAGTTTTAATTTTCGTTTTATGATCAGTTATAATAATTCATGAGACTTCTTTAAAATTTATATTTTCTGAATATTTTAGCACAAAGTTTCGTCCAATAGATAATACGGCCAGTCAACAATGCTCCTTTTCCCATCGGAATGTCATTCAAAACGTTTTTTCACATGAAACACACTAATAAGTACAATTTTGCTTTGTTAACTTTTTAAATGAACTTCAATTTTCTGTTAACATTGTATCACGAACATTTGATGAGGGAAAATTTGATGAAAGAGAACTCATCGCAAATTGCGAAAAAACGTTTTCTCCGCGAAATTTAACCCGTAGACCTAAATTAAGTCATAGCAATTTTTTTAAAAATTTTCTCTCTTTCTGATCTATCTACGAGTCCATGTAAGATTTAACCCCCCGAAGAAGACATTGTACAGTTTTTGAATGGTCAATGTGTAAATATATTCTGAAATCACCTAAATATATTCTGAAAGTCCCTATATATTTTAGCCGTTTTTCATTCTTTTGGAGGGGTGGGTCGGTTAAAATATTCAAAAAAGTATCCTTACGTGCCTTCATAAGCATGCCGTGATGAAAAAAAAAAAACTACTCAGGGCTCCATAAATGTAAACATTATGCAAGTAAAAAAACAAGTTGAGAATTAATTGCAAAGGCACTTCAATAAGCTTGTATACTCTGGTATTGTTAGAAGTCATATTGCCAAATCCTGTGTTAAAAAATTCCAGTAACGGTACGGCTCACCAAGTTCATTCAATAATCTTCCTCCGAGTAATTAAGAAGGAATCTACAAAACGTTTGAGTAACAAGTGGAAAAAACTTTGTACCGAGATTATTCACATCGTATTGTAAACGGCTGTGCGACTGTTTTAAATATCTTCTCGAAGGAAATTATTTCTAACAACATCAAATGTCGACTGAAACAGATTTTGAAGTTCATATGAAATACTTGAAATTACTGGTGAAATGAAACTGATGATGAAAGTCTACCTTTGTTTGCACAATTTCTCTAAACTTTGAAACTTATTTTCCCACATTTCCATGGGAAATGGTTTTCGGTGCTATTTCAAGCCACTATTTATATCTTAACCTTTTAGAAAATGCAGAAAGGACTGTAAGATACTTAGAATTATTCTGGATGGAGGTTTTTGTCCAATAAAAACTGAAATTGCTCGATTTCCTCTCGGATTTTGTCTTAGTTATTATTGTAGAACTAATTAATGATTAGATCTGAATAAGGCGACTTTAATTATTCTATGCTCAATTCAGTGGAACGTTTTCACGTGACGTCATCAAGCTTTTAAATCCAAACGTAAAGAGCCACCAGAGTTTCTATCCTCATCAGGCATAAGAGGTGCGAAAATTATACATCTTGACAGCATTTCAGCACAATGGTGTCCTTCGTTTGGAAACAAGTGCATTTTGAATTTTAGAGTTATGGCAGTGCGGGACATCGCGTTTGTCAAAAAATATATACTTATCTTATGATTTTTAGACCTTCGTGAAATAAAAGTAGCAGTTAAGTGTTAATATGTTGGTTTGTGCAGAATAGGCAATCAATGGCCTAGATAACCAAGAAGATCCAGATTGCCACACTATTTTCCGGCTGCCATATTGGCGAATCATTGCTGAGGTCATTTTTTACATTTTTCCTCATTGACATACTACTTTGCATGGAGAAGGTGTCACGCTAGACACGAATTGACTACAACAATTTAAAGAGCTTGTGAAACTTAGTAATTGGTGAAACTTTTGGCTCTTTGGCTGAAATATTCGAGGAGAAATTGGCCTTCAGAAACTGCCAAATTTCTGGATGGCAAACGCCCTTATGAGCTTTTACATTCTTTGTTGAATTTTGAATTTTTAAACCCGCGTCGCTCAAAAATTATTCAATACATCGAGCCACGGAGGTACACCAATATGGCGGCACCATACTGAGCTCTGTAAATTTGTGCAAAACATTTAGGCAAATAACTGAAGTTTGGGATAGCGCATAGACCTAAAACTTGGAGAGAAGTCTTCTTTATTTATCTTCAATAAGATCGAATTTTCTTGTTTTTTTTTTCTATTGCACGACAGTGAAAACGATCTATTGTAGTCCAGCTATCTGACTAGCTGTGCCTTTCCAGGTTTTTTTCTAGATTTAAAATCCTTCTTTACTCGACAAAAACAAAAACAACAGCAACAACAACAACAACAACAACAACAACAACAAAAACCGAAGAAGTCCTTTTTAGAGCAATCTTACTTTTAATTTGGCTCATTGTGATACCGTCAAGAGTTATACGGCTGTACAAACAGCACTCTTACATGAAGTTCACAATGTATGAGAAGTGACGAACTGGAAGATTAAAAACTTTCAATTGAGATACTTCACTTTATATTCTCGAGAATACTAGTCAAATGCAAGGATGTATACATGCAAAACGACAGTTCGATGTATCATTCATCTCGACTTAATGGAAAACTAGTGAGCATTCACGAGATGATTTTATTGATAAGCCGCGGCCATGTATTAATTACTTACTACCCCTTCCTCTTCATTTAAATTTTTCTCGAAAAGAAACCACCATTGTTCTCACTTTAGCAAAATACTTTTTTCTGTTATCGAAATTTCCGCAACTTTTGGTTATGGTCTTCATCAATGCCTTGAAAAAAACAAGAATTACGAGAAATAATATTCGATAGTTTCAGGTTGACCTTCAGCATAACGAACAGAGTGGTAACTTTTAACACATCCCATGCTCAAAATGTATATTCTCATTACTGGTTTTCTCATTGCTTTAAATGCTAACTCTGAGAATTAAGTTTTTCAAAGTGGTAACTCTTAAGTACATCCCATGCTCAAAATGTGTGTTCTTGTTACTGATTTTCTCATATTGTTGTTAATATTAATTCTAAGAATTTGGTTCTTCATCAAGACAATATCTTCTAGTTAATCAGTTTCTGAGATTTTCATAATTCTTACACTGAAACTGTTAAAAGTTAACGAGAGTAGAAATAATGTACTTATCTGAGATTTGATGTTTCCAATAGTCAACTTGTGCCAGAGTCCAACAGTACATTGCGATCCAAGATCGCTACCCTTTCTGTCAACAGTGATATATCAGCCGCCTGGAGCGAGAGAGACAGAGAAAAAAGAATATTTAATCAACACTACCTTGTCAACTAATAAATTTACAGCAGTGTTAGATACAGTTGAGAACTATGTAAATTTTCAGAAAACAGTAGTGTTTTGATGTGTTTTTGAATTTTAGCATTTTCTTCAAAAATGAAGTAGAATTCCCATGGAATCCAAGATGGGTTGTATTGTTCGCGCTTCTAACTTGGTTATAATATAAGCTAGCTATTAAAATTGGATTTAATGATTATTAAAGAATCTTTGTTATGACTATTTACGTCGTGGTATTCTCCTCTTCACCTAAACGTTTTCAGACGCTTAATTCCAAGAACGTGAAATAAAAAGTGCAAGAAGTTCCTTCACATAATAACTCCACCCCCCACGCGAAAATGATCTGAGCCAACAAAAGTTCGACCCAAAGTCCTTCCAAACAAACGGTAGTCTCATTATAATAATTATTATCGAACATAATACAGTGCACGTGTATTGTACTGATATAAATTATGGCATTTTCTGGACAACAAGACAACCGTACGCTGATACGCAGCAATGGTACGAAACTTGAAAATCTATCAATTTTACAATCAGAATCACGATTTTTAACACTCTTGGAGTGTAAAGATAGGAAAACCATTATCTACTTATCTGAGCTAAGATGTTTTTCCAATAGTCATCGATCGTACGCCAGAAGTGAAGCTCTGCACACTGCCATCCAACATTCAGTTAACGTTGATGAAATTCAATTAATTAAGGTTGATGAATAAATCCAGAAACTCGTGAACTGTCCTTTAACACATCTTTGGTCCTCCTGGCGATAGCAGAGCAAACGGCAGCAACTTTAGTTATTTAGTCACCTAGGTTTACTTATGATTATCTTATGGACAGATAACTTGCTCACCCCAAAAACTTGTTCGCATGTTGTGGTCAGAAAGTTGAACCATAATAAATGGCCGTCACAAATTAAAACAATCGATTTGGAACAACTCTTCAACTTTCATGTATTTCTATTCAACTTGGTAGCGTAAGAATGAGTTGATAATGAAGGACAGCCGCCATTTACGATGAAAGACTTGCTGTAAGGTTGATAACGAGATTTACTTACTTTTTTAATTAATCCTCTTCGTTCTCTGTGGGACACAAGGCAGCCACAATCCATCTACATCTCTATTTTGTACGATATGTTGTTCCTCATTGAGCTCATGGCAGGCGCCAGGTGGTTTTTGGCCAACCAGGTTTGCTGTTGCCAGTTGGTGTCCATCTCTAGGCAACCTTGGGAAGTGTGTGGTCAATCCATCGGATTCATCTGCGTTTGATTTCCATGACAACATTCTGGCAATACGTTTTTCTGTCAACGGATCAGAGATAAAGAGCAATATTCACTGCTTGCAGACATTGACGTCAATTGTTTTGAATTCAATTTTTATACAACCAAACAGCTCTTTGTTTCAAAAGCCAATTGCTCTCATGTTGGCGAACAAATAACAATATAACTAGCCTAACGAACTTGCAAATCCTTTCTTGCGCTGAGAATTTTGGTATTTTTTGCTCGTTTTCCTCATTGAACTACGCCTATAGGCTCGTCAGTTAGCTTTGGCAGTGTAGTCAATAAGTTAGAAGTTCTTAGATTCTTGCTATGGATTTCAAAAGTCTTTTTTTAAACAGAAAAACACGATCGCAGGACGATAAACTGAAGCATTCTACGAATGGATTATGTAAAAAAACAAAAAAACAGTAAAACTTTAGTGCCACCAAATCGTAAGATCTTAGACTCGGTACTCGATTTCCTGTATTTGCAACATAAATGAAAAATGTTTTCATTTAATAGTACGAAATAAATAATACGTGTCACTTTTGTCTGTGGGTTAATTTTAAGCAAAAATACGTCCAAATTCATTATATTACATGAAAGCTAGCGACAACTGTGATTCACTTATCTGAACTTCAACGGAGTTGTCGTCAACATGAAACTTGCCAGGAGTCCATAGCTGGTCGTGCTACACTTCATTTGAATTGGTGAATGAGGCCTGTCACTCCAATTCAATTCCTTTAGATACAACTTTGCTGCCTCTGGTCAATTCTTGTGAAAAAACAGGAAACTCATGGTTAAGTTTTTCGCGTGTTAACTCAAGCAAAACTGACTTGATTGAGTATTAGTATCAGTTAACGGACGTCTATCGGCCTTGCACTCAACAGAACTCCCTCAAAATGTGGAATAACACTTTTAAACGACTACCAACAAAGTGGTGCACTGCAGTGGGAACGAACTGAAGATTCATTATAGGTTTTGATATAACTATACATAACTGTTCTTTGCGTATCAGAGCAAAGGCAATGGCGATTGGAATTTTCTGTTTTTATAACAGTTAAAAAGAGTGTATATGGTAGCACTTTGAGGTGACGAAACAAATTGCGAATGACAAAGTCAAACGGCAAACCAAGCAGATTATCAAGCTGTAAACAAACATTTTATTAAAAATAATCATTCCGTTACTCACAAGAGAAATGTTTGCTATTCGATTTTCAACTTCGCTTAAATAGAGTCTTCGGTGTCAAGGAAAACACATGCACCTCGAAGCTTTCACAGCATTGAGGAAAGTTTTATTATACCATTAACTGATCAAATTGAAAGACGAGGGAAACAGCTAGGACACGTTACTAGCTAGAGAAAATGTGGACTTACCTGAAGGAAGCACATCGACTAAGATGTCTTCGCCCTTGCCTTCAATTCAACGGCGATAAATAAAGAAAATATGGACTTGCCTGAAGGGAGCAAAGCGACTAAGACGTCTTCGCCCTTGCCTTCAATGCAACGGCGACCGACGCTAAAATGGGTGTGTCATTCTACACTTCTTTATATATACCCACATTAAAATTCATTACAGCCACGAGAAATATGCTTTGAACAAAAGAAATGCATCCCACGTTAAGATTGTGTGCTTTGAATTGTGGAAAATGAGCAACTTGGGGGAAAAACACGCACCTGAAAGGAATTGTGATCCGAATATGCTATGTTTGTAGTTAATAGGCCAATTTTGATATATTAAAATTCTAACTTGGCTCCGCGAGGCTTAACGGAATAATAAAAAAAGAAGTTAATTATTCATCCCTTAGACCCGAGGCGGTCTCTTTCGTTTTATTCCCCTAAGCCTCGGAGCTAAGTAAGACATTTAATAAATCGAAATTGGCTTCTAACTGTCGAAGATCTCACAGACAAGAACACCGCGGTGAAGCGTCGTAAAACGTACTTTTGGTCCAGCTAAGTAATTACGGTTGCGTCATAATTCAACTTTAATAATGATGAAATTTATGCGCACGCAAATTATGACGCATACTCAGTTTTCTTACCTCTTTTTCACGTCTTTGGAAAATATCTTTGGAAGAAAAACTTTTCTCTGACAATGAATAAGCTGACGCAATCGCACGAAGATCTAACCATCGACACAACCAACATTTTTAATTTGACCGTAAAAATTCCTGTGGACGAAGTTCGCTGGAAAGAACGTGCTGCACTACGGTATTTTAATTTAGCGCTTCTACATCTAGAATTCAGTTTCTTTGTAGAATTTAAATCTAGCCATTTGTTCGGTTTCTTTTTAACATTTTCTTTAGTTCTCATAATTTTTCGTACTTTTTTTTTACGGAAATAGCCAAATTTAAGCTTATTTAAAGGAGCTCAGTCACGGTTTGCGCATATTGAAAAGTTTAGCCTCAATTTTTCAAATTCGTCGTTTGCAATCCGTGTTAATCTTCTCCATCCTTCGCCATCCTTGTTCCTTGATGGTTTATCATTGTGTCTTTGGTGTTTTTCTTTCTTATTAAACTGTTATTTTTCAGGTTTCCTGTACCTTCCGTATCTGAAGGTTTATCCTGTCCATTTGACGCGATGAACCAGCTTTTTCACTGCAAAAGTACACAAAGGAAAGGTTAACAAAGATTGCCAGAGATAAAGTTCGATAGACTGTAAACAACAATTCTATTGTCTTTCAGTCAATCATAATCCAAAATCACGATGTGTAATTTGCACTGGTGTCACACTTTTGCACTGATGTTACACTTTTCGCACTAGTGTTACACTTGAACTGCACTGCTCTCAGCTAATCAGAATCATTTAATTTTTTCATGTATATTATTAACTTTGTAAGTACACTCAATCCTGGACATAAACTGTTATTTTTCAGGTTTCCTGACATGAACGAATCTGTTTCCGTCTCTTCCCTCCGCCTCTACGCGGATGATACAACCGAATATACGGCGGACGAAAGTCCTCTTGTGCTTCAACACGTCTTAAATCAAGACATGGAAAAACTATCTACCTGGCTTAACTACAACTATCTTCAAGCCAACGGGGACAAGACACAAGCAATGATTCTTGGGAATTCAACATACAATTACGATTTGGAGTTTGATGGCACCTTAATCGATATCAAAGAACATTTAAAGATCCTTGGAGTATGTCTGGACAATAAGTTATCTTTCAAAGAACACACAAATGTAATGCTGAAAAGAGTATACGCTAAGATTGCCGCACTTCGTCGCCTCAAGCGCTTAGTACCCATAGATACTTTATTACTTTTATACAGGAGCTTTATAATACCGCATTTTGAGTATTGTAATTCTTTACTGATTGGTATAGGTAAAACGCTCAACAAAAAAGTGGAAGACGCTAACTACTACGGTCTACGAACAGTAATGAACACGGGGAAAACTTCTAATTATGAGTCATTACTCAAACTGTTAGGCATGAGAACGCTAGAACATAGACGTTTTGAACAATCTCTGATAATATTTTTTAAGTGTTTTAAAGAAAATGGCCCACGTTATATCACCAACTTATTCAAGCCCCGGGTCACGCCATACAATCTTAGAAGCAGCGGGCTAAACGTAGAACAACGCTCTTACAATAGTAGATTCTTCCACGGCTCGTATTCTTATATCATCTCTAGAATTTGGAATCAGTTACCGCCGGCAGCAAAAAATGCAGCAAACGTTCCAGCTTTTATTAATCATCTTAATACAACAAACTTTGGTGGCTGCCAATGCAGTTCTTGTCTTAAATGATTCCTTTATAGACATGTTGTCTTTTTATTGTTTTTTAATATTGTATTTTTAACGCATATTTTTTAAGATATTAATAGTATGATAATGTTGTATTTTTTAATATATAGTTTTTAAATCTTTTTTTTAACATGTATGTCAAACACTTTTATCATGAGCCCCTGGCTCGGGAGACTTGGGCAACCACTCCCCGTGTTCTTGACGTAAAATAAATTACCTTAACTTACCTTATAAGTGCGTTTGTTCGCGATACAGCTGGCCTTCTTACAGGTGTGGGTGACTTAGCTCAATATGTAGTTCTCATAAAACATTCCCACTGCATGTAATTCTCTTGGGCTACAGTGTAAACGTTACAGAAGTTTGCAAATGTATTACAACATTCTTTGCATTAATGTACTTGAGAGTGAATGAGGGTGAATGAAGGTGAATGAGGGTGAATGATGGTGTATGAAGGTGAATGACGGTGAATGAGAGTGAATGATGGTGCATGAGGGTAAATGATAGTGAATGATAGTGAATGAAGGTGTATGAAGGTGTATGAAGGCGAATGGGGGTGAATGAAGATGAATGAGGGTGTATGAAGGTGCATGAGGGTGAATGATGGTGAATAAAGGTGTATGAAGGTGAATGATGGTAAATGAAAGTGAATGAGGGTGAACAATGGTGTATGAAGGTGCATGACGGTGAATGAGGTTGAATGATGGTGACCGAAGGTGTATGAAGGTGAATGAGGGTGAATAGTGGTGTAGGAAGGTGCATGAGGGTGAATGATTGTGAATGATGGTAAATGAAGGTGAATGAGGGTGAATGATGGTGAATGAAGGTGTATGAAGGTGAATGAGGGTGAACGAGGGTGAATGAAGGTGAATGGGGGGTAAATGAGGGTGATGGCGTATGAAGGTGAATGATGGTAAATTAAGGTGATTGAGGATGAATGAGGGTGAATGATGGTGTATGAAGGTAAATGAAGGTGAATGATGGTGTATAAAGGTGTATGAAGGTGGATGAAGGTGAATGGAGGTGAATGATGGTGAATGAAGGTGAATGAGGATGAATGATAGTGAATGAAGGTGTATCAAGGTGAATGAAGGTGAATGGGGGTAAATGAGGGTGATGGCGTATGAAGGTGAATGATGGTGAATTAAGGTGATTGAGGATGAATGAGGGTGAATGATGGTGTATGAAGGTAAATGAAGGTGAATGATGGTGTATAAAGGTGTATGAAGGTGGATGAAGGTGAATGGAGGTGAATGATGGTGAATGAAGGTGAATGAGGATGAATGATAGTGAATGAAGGTGTATCAAGGTGAATGAAGGTGAATAGTGGTGTATGAAGGTGAATGAGGGTGAATAAAGGTGAATGAGGATGAATGATGGTGAATGGAGGTGTATGAGAGTGAATGAGGGTGAATGATGGTGAAAGAGGGTGAATGAAGGTGAATGAGGGTGAATGATGGTGTATGAAGGTGAATGATGGTGTATGAAAGTGTATGAAGATGAATAGAGGTGTAGATAGGTGAATGGAGGTGTATGAAGGTGAATGAAGGTGTATGAAAGTGAACGAGAGTGAATGAGGCTCAATGAGGGTCAATGAGGGTGAATGGGGGTAAATGATGTTGTATGAAGATGAATGAGGATGAATGATGGTGTATGAAGGTTAATGAAGGTGAATGCGGGTGTATGAAGGTGAATGAAGGTGAATGAGGGTGAATGAAGGTGAATGAGGGTAAATGATGGTGTATGAGGGTGAATGAGGGTGAATGAGAATGAATGATGGTAAATGATGGTGAATGAGGGTGAATGAGTGTGAATGATGGTGAATGAAGGTTTATGAGGGCGAATGAGGGTGAATAAAAATGAATGAGGGTGTATGAAGGCAAATGAGGGTGAATGAAGATGAATGAGGGTGAATGAAGGTAAATAAGGGTAAATCAAAGTGAATGAGGGTGAATGAAGGTGTATGAACGTGTATGAAGGCGAATGAGGGTGAATGAAGATAAATGAGGGTATATGAAGGTGCATGAGGGTGAATGAGAGTGAATGATGGTGAATGAAGGGGAATGAGGGTAAATGAAAGTGAATGAGGGTGACTGAACGTGAATGAGGGTGTATGAAGGTGCATGAAGGTAAATAAATGTGAATAGGGGGGAATGCAAGTGACCGAACGTGAATGAGGGTGTATGAAGGTGTATGCGGGTGAATGAACGTGAATAAGGGTGAATGCAAGTGACGGAACGTGAATGAGGGTATATGAATGATCGTGGATGAGGCTAAATGAAGGTGAATAAGGGGAATGAATGGAAACAATGGGTGAACTAGGTATTAACAGCGGTATTGGGTATGGTCAGCGGTTTATTATCAATACTGGGAAGAAGTTCTCGGGCATGATGATAAAGAAGATTAGCGTCAAGGGAAAAGCATTAAGAGAGGAGGTTGTACTTGAAAGAGTTTCTGGTGCGTTGGCAGAAACATTCAAGGTTTAACTGGACTCTTGTGCCAGCGAGTTCGGATCGGTAAAACATTGTAGCAGTCTGTCCGTAGTATAAATAAACAACAACAAAAACCTTTATTAACGTGTCTGGGGTATTTAGAATTTGAGAGGGTTTTTGAGTTATTTAGTGAACAGGCGAAGTTCTTTCGCTACAAATACGCGGTACTTAGGTTAGGTGGTACGAATATGTAAGGGACGTATGAAAAAGTGAGGAAGTTAGGAAGATTTTTCAGGACAGTTGCAAAGATGGTGATATTGTACAGTCGATCGTTTTGTGTTATCTGGAATGTAACAAGCGCTACAGTTTGAAGTATGTCATGGAATTTCAGAGCAATGGCAAAGCAAAATGTCGGAGGTTAAGTATCATCCATATACGCCAGAGGATAAGGTTTTCTTTGTTAAAGTTCGGGTCTGCTGCGGCTCTTAGTCTTCGGAAACGGCTTCGTAAAGTTCTAGATCTCCATATGTAGTCGAACGTCCAGCCACCTGTTGGATTGCGAAGCAGATCGCAGCCATCGATGTTACGGAGGACAAGAAAAAAAAAAAAGGATGCCTGGTTATAAGTAGTAAAAATAAATGTGTTTGAAGGAGGAGAACTTGTTCGTGTTAAAGTAAGATTTAATTCCCTTTCTCGCCGAGTAATTCTCGAAGGTTTTTTCAGAGCTAGGTGGTAAACCAAGTGGGCTACAACTTGTTTGGTAACAAGCCATCATGTCGTCAAGGTCAGTTTAAAACCTTTCATTTATCACATTTACGTCATTTTCTGGCTTTATAGTCGTACGGTTTACTTGACGTACTTACTTGTTCAGAGTTGTTCCTTTATGTTTCAAGTTGGCAAATTATTGTATCCAGGGTAACAGCAGATCCTGCTTTTGGCAAAATGTCACAATTCTTTTTTTCACCTTAAAGGTTATGGCTATTCCGTTAAGTGTCTACTAGGGTGGCAAAGAGACGATCACGATTGTGTTAAGGAAAGATATAAGCCAATCAAACTGAATGAAAAGCTTTTTCGGTGTGTGTGCGCAATTTACATTGTGTGACTTGTGTAAATTAAATGCAAAACGTAGCAATTCAAGGTGCTGAGAATAATTGCCAATCTGAATAGCAACTTGAACTTTGTGTTGTGACTCCAAAAATAACACAAGTCTTGGAAATGACTGAGATTTTAATTCATTTGTAAGTATTTTTACAATTTATGCACCTTCCTGTGGGGCTGGAAATTACATCCTTCTTTTGCTCAAACAGTGGGAGTGGAGAACAAAAACATCAAAAAGGGGAACGCAGAGAAGTGGTAACCAGAAAGATTATGGCATTGGTTGCTAAATATAGCTCAACTTACACAAATAACTTCCTTTTGATAAAACAGAGGAAATGTCAGCTTTTGTGTCTTTTAACTTGAATACAGGTCTAGTTGAACCTCCTAGCGTGACCTACTCTCCTCGTCAAACAGTTCTCCAGATTACAAAAAGTTTCAAATTCAAAGCACTATATTTGGAACCTCTTGTAAGCAACCACCTCTTAAGTGGCCGCGACCACTTCACAAATAATAGAGCCTAAATTTCATAATCTGATGTTGTATCATTATTGCATTCCTGTGTAGTACAAGAGACTGAAATTTGTCATTGGAAAGTACCAGATTCTTTCTCAAAATTGACTTTTGACATGAATAAAACATTTAAAATATGGGGTAAGTCTCTGCAGTTACCATATGCTAATGAGGCAAAATTCTGACCCAATATGGTCTAAGCTCTCATAAGCAACCACCTCCCGTAAGCAACCACTTAGGCTTGACATTTTGGGTGGTTGCTTACGGGAGGTTCGACTGTATTTAATTTTGTTCCGTCGTACAGGTATTTCATGATAGCATCTATCTAGTGCAACATTTATGCCAGAATACCTAAATAGCATTCCTCGGGTTCTGAACAGGGTTTGTACAGGTCCTGGAAAACCTGGAAAGTCCTGGAATTTTATTGTGGCATAATTTTTCCAGGGCTGGAAAGTCCTGGAAAAAGGCTACTGGTCCTGGAAAGTTCTGGAAATCTGTTAAACTCAAGTAAAAAATATGAAATGTATGGCAGACAGTAAGAAGAATTAACATTGAGATCTCGGGAGTGAAAGGGATAATGTGAATTTTAGAGTCCTGGAAAAATCAATCTGAGTCCTGGAAAAGTCCTGGAAATTTTTTTCTGGAAAGGATATGAACCCTGTCTGAAGCTTTAAAATCCTCCCAACCCCCCCCCCCCCCTCCTGCTATGAAAGGTACCCTACAGTAGGAATTAAACTCCTTGTAAGAATTTGGTTGCTAAATATAGCTGAACCTCCTTGAGTAACTTAAAAAGAGGCAATGTCAGCTTTTTTCAGGCTTTGTTTATTTCTAATTGAATGTGGGTGTTGTGACGACAGCATCTATAAGTGCAAAAGGCCTGTTAGAATGCCTGAAATAAAATTCCTGAAGTCCTGAACATTCAATTTTTTATGTGGGAGTATGCCCTCAGATCCCCTTCTTTGAACCCTGTAAATACGCTCAAACCTTCACTAATGACCATACAACTCCTTTTCGTGAAACAGTCAAGGCAATTCAGCTATGATTTAGGGGCTCTGATCCTTGTATATTTTTATGACTTAACTGGTGCAGTGTCAAAACTGCTTATACTGGCTTAAAATCATCTATGTTTTTCAGACTGCAATGATTTTACTTTTTAATTTTCATGGGGGGTCATCACAGACATTTAGGGGTACACGGTGGGTAGGAAAAAATTTCTGATGAAGAGGTACTTTTTATCAAATCCCACCAGCTGTCCCCCTCCCCACCCCATAAAAAATGAACAGTCCCTAATGAGCGATGCTTCTTTCAAAATAACAAACATAAATTGCAGTGACTGGAATAAATCAATAAATCAATAAATAATGGCAAATTGATAATAATATTGTGGAAGTAGGGTATGGTTTGCTTCAACAATCACTAAGTTAAGGGCAACCAATGTAAGTGGCAAAAAATAACATTACAAATCCAAGATTAATGTGCTGCGTGTATTTATTTTGTAGACAAGTGTGATAAAGATGATTTTGGTCTTGCTAAACTTGCTTGAATGTGTTTAAAGTAAAAGGCCTACTAATGAGTTTGCCTCAGTCATTGTCATTGACAATATCAATGTTAAAACTGATGAGAGTTAGAGATTTCTCTTCACCTAGTGTTTAGTTGTTGTATGTAACTTTTATTTGCTCGGTGTGTCCATTCCTGGGTTCTCAGTACATGTGAGGGGCCCTCATGTGAGGCCATGTAAAGGGAAATTGGGCTCAATGGAAAGGCCTGGTTGAATTACATGAAAAGAATGTTTTGGACAAATAATAGACCTCATACTATTTACAGTGGTTGTAACTTAAATTGCAGATTGGGGATGAAAAAAAAAAAAAAAACACTGACTTGCATCTACTTGAAAATAATAATTTAATTACAAAGTATGTTTTTTAAACTCAACACCAGGTGGGTTGACAGTCATGTGTAAATTCACATAAAACACTTATTATTTATTGATTTAAGCTTATGTGTAGTCTCCCACTACCGCCAACATTCAAAGGAAAACAAGTGCACAGAAGTGGGAGATCAAACATGATTGAACAATAACATCCAAGAGTAGTAAATTTTTAATTGAGATAACAATTCAAGACAGGCAGTAACATGGTAATGAATATGTAGATGCAGGGTAAATGAGATGATGTCTCAGTTTAGTAGAGCAGTTAGTATCCAAAGCAGGATCCAAAACCCTTGAACATCGGCCAAACAAACGGATGGCATACGTACTACAACAAGAAAACAAGAAAACATTCTTTAAAAAACGTTTAAAACAGATCTAAAAAAGTAAAATTGTCTCTAAATTTTCGACCGCCTTCTGCGGTCTTCTTCAGAGAATGATGATTTCGCGCGATTCACAGAATTTTTAATAAGCTGCATGGGACGTTATTGCTCGTTGCCCCCTAGGGAGGCAACCAGTGACGCGTAAACCCTTGGGAAGGGTGCTCTTTCATTTACGGAGTTTTTGTCTAAGAAAGAGTGCAAGGATTTTCAGAAACAGTCTTTTGTTCTTGCCGCTCACACCTGTTTCAAGAATGTTGGCGTAACTAGGATGTATATCGTGGCCGGATTCCGCATGTTGTTTAATTGCGGAATTGACATTTCCATTTTGAGCCGCGAAAACATCAGGACAGCTTTCAAACCAATACAAACATTGGGAAATGTTTTTCAAAAAGCCCAAGGACCGGCCGACAAAAGAGCAATTAAAAGGCATTGTGTACAAAGTGACCTGTCGGACATGTTCTTTCACGTATGTCGGGGAAAGCAGAAGAAATTGGAAATCTCGGGGGACCGAACACAAGCCCGGAACCAATGGAAATGTCAATTCCGCAATCAAACAACATGCTGAATCCGCCCACGATATACATCATAGTTACGCCAACATTCTTGAAACAGGTGTGAGCGGTAAGAACAAAAGACTGTTTTTGGAATCCTTGCACTCTTTCTTAGACAAAAACTCCGTAAATGAAAGAGCACCCTTCCCAAGGGTTTATGCGCCACTGGTTGCCTCCCTAGGGGGCAACGAGCAATAACGTCCCAGCTTATTAAAAAATTCTGTGAGTCGCGCGAAATCATCATTCTCTGAAGAAGACCGCAGAAGGCAGTCGAAAATTTAGCGACAGTTTTACTTTTTTAGATCTGTTGTAAACGTTTTTTAAAGAACTATGAGCACAGATCGCTCCAACAGTTTTATTTATAAGAAAGCATTCGTTAAGATATAAAGGGAACAAGCCGAGCCACAAAATTTTTCACTTATCGTGATATAACAAGGGTATAAATCACACAATCATGGCGCGAATATCTGACAAATCAAGAGAAAAGCCACAATTTTAAGTCCGATTTTCTTAAAGTTCAACTATCACGCAAAAATAATCCACAATACTGTTCATTGTTATCCAGCAAACGAAAGCGCGCGTGCTAAACAAACGTTTTCAGCATAGCATGATTTCCATTGACTAGTTTTGATGCAAAAAAAGCTTACATGCAATTGAGACCTGGCAAATAACTGGCCTATGTATGACACTGGCAGCTCCTAGAAAAGGTTCGTTTGATTCTCATGATGAGAGCAGAAATCGGCCCAGAAACACCAACCTTCTCTCAACTCGCAACGACTGAATGTGTCCTTCATCGCTGTCCGCGTGTAGTCCGCGCGTTTATGACATATCCACGCGAGAGCCCTTTCTTCATATTAGGAAGTTAAATTTGATTGGTTCGGAATAATCGGCAGCATTGAACCAGAGTTAAACGCTTCTAGGTGATATGCTTCTGATGTAAACCAAAAAAAAAAAAAATTTGCATAGCGCGAAAAGGCCTAGGTACGAGTTTATCGCTACAGTGTGACGCAGGACTTGTAAGTACGTGTAGCGATTTTTTCCGTAAGGTCGCGTAAGAAATAACAACAGGAGACAAAGGTAAACTATTCGTTCTTTTCATTCCTTTATTTACTCTCTTTCTATTCAACAAGATTGTGTGCTCCCTGTGAGTCAACCAAAATTAAGTACCTTTCAGTTCGACCAAGTCAAACTTCGGTGAACAGTTCACAGTAGTCGCACATACTACTGAAAAAAACCTGTAATTATTTCTGCTTCGACCTGTTTTTCGATAAGGTTTGACCAAAGAAGATCAAGGTATAAAGTACCTTGATCGTCTCTTGGTTCGACTCATTGTCTACGGCGTTTGCAAAAACGCGAGAGGACTGGGATGAGTTTCGTATATTGATTACATTGAAAATCTAAACATTTCAAATGAAATGTTACTAAATGAAAAGCTACCCAGTCAAGTTTGAGAGTTTTCAGCGGAAAATTGTCCAAATGGGAGCCTTGCAATAGTGGCAAAATTCCATACAAACCCTTACAATGTTGTGGCCTGTCTACCCAGTCCATACAAACTCTCTATTTTAGGTGATATTTGAAGAGCTATCATTTTGCCATTTTCCTCCTCTAAATGCCTCTATTCTTCCTTAAGACTCTCAAATTTAGTTTATCTTTCATTTGAATATCATAGTTTTTCAAACAAACGGAAAACAACCATACTCTTTCCCAGTCCTCTCACGTTTTTTGCAATGGGCTATTGAGTGTCGGAAAACCAGAACCAAAACAATTACTTACCTACTAGGCTACTCAGCAAATCTCAAACCGTAGTTAAACCAACTGCAGGACCAAAGTACAGTGGAAGCTCTCTTAAGGTTACAGTATACCTTCGGGTCGGCAATTTTCTTCAAATTTGGATTTTTGGGTCAAAATAGTGGTCGAAGAATAATCTCTAATTTCTGAAAAAAAAAATTGGAAAAGGCTAAATATTGGCGGAGAAATGGCGGTTTTACGTTTTCACCGGAAGTAAAAGTTTACCTCTTGATTGACAGCCCTATAGCGCGTATGCGATCAACCGAGACGATTTTCGCGGGAATTACCTATATGGATGTCACGAGTTGACTACTCAGTTGATCAGCATTGTTGTTCTGACTACCCAGCATCTTTGGTATTAGGCGTGTCTCTATTAAGTTATAAGTAAACATAGACCACGTTTAAACCATGGACTAGTTCGAAAAAGCGAAAACAGCGAAGAACGAATGAAAATACATCAATGAGTGAAGAAGCGAAAGTTCGCCACGCGGATGAAGCTATAGTTATCGTATAAGGCGGGCAAATATTCGTGGTAAGAGAAAAGAAAGGTTCTGTAAAAATTTCGGAACTTGACAGCAATAACAGGGATGCTGACAGAGACTCTTCTGATGAGACCGATATCGACGAATCGTCGGACTCATTGAGACCATTTGAAATATTATCCATGCACAGCTGCCCACACACAGTTGCTCTCCGCGCTTTCTTTTGTTTGTTTCCTTAGCTCAGCCACTCTAGCGTTCGTATCCTGTTTAGTCTTCTCCATTTTGCCAGACCAGCTTCAAGAAAAACCGAGCTACAGAAAAATTATCTCTCTACCTTCGGTTCCTTGAGCGCATTGCGAAACACAAGAGTTTTTTAGAGATTCGCGCGTAAATTTCACCACGAGGTTAACGGTAGTAAACTTTCCCTGCACTGATTGGCTTAGTTATCTGAGGACCCAGTTGAAGGCGTTTGTGGGCGGAGTTTGTTTACGAAGCAGAAAATGTTTCTTAGCGCTGTTTTCTCGAATAAATTTTTTCACTTGAAGCAGACACTTGAAAGAGTTATAACTCAAAGGGAATTTGCACAATTGCTCTTAAATTTGGACAGTGGCTAGTTTAACATATAAACTACAAAAGCGTGTCTGGGAATTGTTAATTTCGAAATACTTTTTCTTCGAGAGCGATTTTTGTACGATCACTCCACATTTTTTTAAATCCTATTTCGAAAATGTTCTGTAACTTTTTACTGCAATTGAATATGCCAAAACGCAGACACGTTTTTTAAGCGCTTTGGGCCCTGAAACCGAGGAAAAAATTAAATTGGCGAAAAACGAAATTCGCTTTGACTTGTAGCTTTCGAAAGGTGATTCGGGCGCTCGCATTTAGTGGTCGTGAAAAATTCGACAATTCATTTTCTTTCAAAATTCTTGGTATAGTTTGATAGCCAGCCCCATAAGCTTTAATTTGATATAGGGGTTTAGGTATCTACAGCTTAAACTGCACGCGCTACATCGCTTGCGCGCGAGACACCCCTGAAGGTATACTGTAACCTTAACGGACACTTCACAAAACCCCGTTAGAACTCCCGAAAAAACTCTGTATTTACTCATTTACGTGAGCGGCCGCGGAGACTTTGAGGGCTTTGAGACTTTGAGAGGCGGTGCCCTACTGTGCCGCAAGGATACACCGCCCGTGCTTGATGGATTTGGTGTGGGAAGGGCAAGCAACACGATGTTGTTGTCGTAATTCCCCCTTTTTATGCCCGATTCATCAGGCTCCTCCTGGTGGCCCGGTTGGCCCTACTTCCCGACATGCAGGCCTCTATTGTGAACGAAGGTAAGTAGTATTTTTTGTTTCAAAATCCATACGTTAAGATAAACACAGTCCAACGACATTTTCATTTTCTTTTCTTTTTTTTCGTTTTGTTTTTGTTTTTGTTTGTTTTTTTTTTTGTTCGAATGAGCGTCTAGAGGCCATGGCCTGGGGTTACCGTGTTGAAATTCGTCACCTACAGGATTAGATGCCTTAGCCCTGCTTGTTGTTGGTGCTCCTTGAGGAGCGATTTCTTTCACGGTTCCTGGAATGGGTGTATCCGTTGAACTTATCGAACAGGATAACTGTTAAACATTAAAAGTGGGATTTAATTTTTTTAAAAAATTTCCACAACTAGGAATCTTGGCATGTCCCAAACAAGAAACCCATGATATTTGTTTAATTATTCAATGCAAGTCTTGTTAGGTTTATACCACTCTTATTCCCAGTAATACTTGTTTTAAATACTTTTTCGCTGACCATGTGACGAAAAGAAACAAAGGCGCTGAAGATGAGATATACATTTCTCCATCATGTTTTATTGTTGCACCTTTGGCGCTTTTTTTTTTTTTTACCTTAGTTTGTGAACTTTGTTCATCAAAAAAGATCACTAAAGTATACTGTGGCACAGGGACTTTAGGGTGGAAGGCTTGTAGAGCTGTAGCCCTACCACTTTTTTTGTTATATTTATTGGGGTTGTAACCATAATGGTGTGATAAATAGTGTAACAGTGACCTGTAACGCTTGGTTGTCTTGGCCAGATTTGATACCCCTACCACAGGGCTTCAAAGTGATGCCTGCGGTCCCTGTCAGGCAAGCTACTTCGACATAGTGAGCTATTACAATATATATTTTGATATTCTTTCTAGTTTATACTTTTATATACATGCATGTATATAATGAAGGTTTACTGAGATCACACTGTAAAGAACTGGTTGTAATACTATTCACTTCAAATTTAAACCTGCCATGTAAACCACTTGTTTACTTTTCCGAGCATATTCCTGTGTTTGAAAGGTCTTTTTATTGCTGAACGGTGTAGTGATTCAGAAACTGAGATTTGTTAGATAAAAGATTACCACCAAAAACCAGAAAAACAGAGGTTATCATTATACTATTTTAGAAAACAGCCCTAAGAAAATAGTCGCGCTGATTTGTTAAAAATCTTGTTTCTATTTAACTCGATAGAAACACGGTACATGTTTTCTATTTCTTAAATATTGCCAATTTAATGTGAGCGCTGTGTATACAGTCAGAAGCATGTTGGGGCTATATGCTTCTGATACAATGGAATCCCGATTTATCAAACCCACGATTTTTTAAACCTCCCAATAACTCGGACCAAAAGTCGTTTAAGTTGGTTTTGTTTTCCTGTAATTTTATCCCCAATATCTTGAATCTCGAACGCATGTCTAATTTACCAATATTCCCCTAGAGAGGGTCTTTCATACTCTGACTGTTTGGCGGTTCAAGCCAATTTTGAGTGCCGGTTTGCGGGTACATTCACATTTATCTTGCGGTTTACGGTTAAGAAATTATGACGCAGTAGCAAGAAATCATAAACTTTACTCGTGGTTTTCGTTGCTTGTTTTTGTGGCGACCATTGAAACATAGCGCCCAAAAAGACAACCCCAAAAACGTTTACATTTACGCTTCGTTATAAACATCTCGAGCTATCATTGTGTCTGTGAATAGTCCATTAGAAGTCAAAACTTTTTGTTCGCTGGTTCCCGAATGGAGTTAGAAACAATATTAATTCATTCTGTCATTACGATCTTGTGGTCTTTAAGTTGAATTGCGAGTAGAAATACGATTATTTAGCTAACATCTCGTAAAAAATTTGTTAACTGTTAAAAGATCGATCGTGCTGACACTAGCAATTTGCTTTTGCTTCTCAATGACTGGATTTGTACTTTCACAGATTGGGATTGTAACAGGTTTAACTATTATATCATGACTTTTATTTGTACATTTTAACAATCAAATGTCACTGTTAATTATATCTGATAATAGTTTTAATTTAATATCCAACAGGACGCATTTGCATTTAAACGAGCTTTTGGTCATAATATCCGATATGTGGAGAAATAAAGTTTTGTTAACCTACAGTGTTCTACTAGTAATCTATCTTTTAGTTAACTTTTAGGAAAGAGTCCATTAGGTGATGTTGTTTACCATTGTAATGTTAAACGATAAGTATTGTGCGTGATCCTTATATAAGATTGAAGCCTCGTTAAGCTCATCTTTACTTCCGTAGGGTAGATTTTGCAATGTTGGCATTGTACGGTTAGTTGTATAATCAGGTAAGTTATTTTAACGTTTATTTTTGAACTACGTCTGTGAAATTAAGTAAGGGTCGAGAGAATCCCTCTTCATTTATACTAATGATTTATTTGTAAAATTGTTGAGGCAGTTGTATTCTCGGTCAATTCTTGATATTAGGTATGAAAATCCTTGAGAATCAATTATCCCTGATGCTTTTTTAAGGTGGCTGACAACAGTTTCCACTCTTTACATCAGTTATATCTTGATGGATCAATTCTACCACTCTTTGTCAGATGCTGCTGCAACAGTGGTATCACACATATGCCCTATCATTGGTAAACAAGTTGTAGTCTTTTTTCAAATAAAGCATGTTAACACAGCAACAGTGTGAAATAAAAAAAATTCTTTATTTTCGCTTTAAGGATGTAATTAAAAAACGAGCTCCGTGTATTGTAGAAATGTTATTAGCATGACAAGATACAACGTTTTGCAAAATTCATAAAACATTTCGCCCTCCACACGATTTTTTTAAACTTTGTAAAAAGATTGTATCTTAAGGCATTTTTATCACATTGCAATAAGAAATAGTTGATGTCGCTAGTCTATAGTTTTAAGTTATAAGCACTTAAGGTAAAATTAAACGTGCTATAGGTTTATACTGTTGATTTAGTACCCTATTGTGACCCAAAGATGACCAAAAATTGTTCACAAGCGATTGGGCATTTGCTTCAAACAATATTGTAAAATCACTCGGGAAAAAGTGGTAGTATTGATCTGTCAAACGATAACTGCTTTTAAAAGGGACGAAAACTCTTGCCAGCCATCTTATGAAAGTCAAGTTGGGTTCGTTGCTGACTCTCTCGAAGGGTAACAACTTTTCGGGTTATGTTACTTCGAATCCGTCTATCATTTTTGTGTCGGGATCGCCATCTGAAATGGTTTCAATTAACATGTTAAATCCAGGTTATTCAAGACATATCCGTGAGGCCGAGACCTATTTAACGCTTCTACGACAAATTGGCAGATCTGGGCATTTCGTACCAGCTTATTGCTGAATTGGATACCAGCCTTAAACTGGAAGCGGATAGCGTTGACCAACATCTGCGCATCTAATTCCGACGGTTTCACATCCCCCGCTGGGATGATTAAGTATGGCTGTCGCCATGACCTGTCATATACACGGCTAGGTCGGTTTTGCTCTTTGAAGTAAATCCAAAGCAAATTCTTGCCATTGCCGTACGTGTAATATAAATCAATTATCGCATCTTCTTTGTTGAATGGCAAGTCCAGTTTGAGCTGCCTGTCTGAACCGTGCGAGACGATGATAGGGTACTCCCTCGACGAGGGAAAGAGTTTGTCGTCTAGGTATCGCCCACAATTCATAATGATCTGAGTTTGTTGTGACTTCTTGAAGATCAGCTTTTTACAGTAAAAAGTGGACCATCCTTCCATCAACTTGCGTTGTTGGGAATCTTTTAGACAAGTTCTGCCGCCATCACACAAGAAGAAGCGTACTTCGTTCCGTAGAGCACCAGTGATGATGACATCATGTGGCCCCAGGCGAATGTCGGCCACTCCACCTGATCCAACTCCAAGAACCACTGCATTGAGACTCTTCCAGTCACCTCCACCTATAATGGTGACTTTTCCTGTGCCTTGGGTGAACTTGTTAGCTACGATAATGCTTCCAGAAGATTTTCCGCCAAGTTTGTAAGTTTTTCCTCTTGTTTTCGCAAGGACAATATTCTGACCATTTCCAACATCAATTTCGGCGCCCACGTCAGAAGGGAGAGATGTCGAATCAAGGATTGTGTCGAACTCTTGTCCAAGAGCAGTCTCAAGATATTTCAAATGCTCGTACAGGATTCTTATTGTATCTTTTGTTGTCGTGCGGCTAAATTCTTGATCGTTTTTTCGAAAGAGCATTAACGGGAAACGTTGGGCAAAGTCTAAAATGAGGTCAAATAAATTTGATGATATTCCTCTCTTAAGCTTGTTGCCCCATTCGTGGTCAATAAGTACAGTTCGTGGAGGGCTTGATTTATCCTTGAATACCAGTTTATCGTCTTCAATGCTTGCTGTCAAATACTAGTTATGGACTCAAAACGTAACTGATTTCCATTGTCGTCTTCCTTAATTGTAGCCATGCTCCCTGTTGTTGTATATTTAATTCTAAGTACTTTAGCTTGATTTCTCTTCATGGAATTAAAATTGGAACCAGGTCTATAGATTAACTTTCTGTCAGCGGTATCCTTTGAAATGGTCCCCAATTTTTTTTCTTTGTCGCCTTCTGCTGGAACAATCTCAACAGTATTCAAAAGAACGTCTGCATGATCATCTTGTAGAACGTCGATGTGAAGTTCTTTTTCGGCCTCTTTCCAGTCTCCATAAATGGTTGTTTTGCATCGGACGGTTCTTCCGTCATCTCCCATAATGACGGAAATCGTCAAATAATCCACCACAACAGGACCATGGAGTACATAGGTGTCTGCACCCGGACCACCAATCAACCGGTGTCTTCCACGAGTACTGACGAGGGTGTCATCTCCACCTTTGGCTTCAATAGTTGTTTGTCCACCGACAGCCATAAGAAGGTTCTCTTTGTCACTTCCAACGATTTTTTTGCACGACGAGAAGCTGATCACATTCATCGCATTTACCAACCTCAAACTTCCTTTAGGTGGTTGGAAAGTTATAAACCCTTCATCGTGTTTATACTTTTGGTATATATTAATAGTGTCAATCTTGTATCCCTCGTCTTCATAATACTTAAAGGAAATGGTACTTTTAGTATCTTTGCCAAGACTGATAGAATAGCTGCGATGTCTGTTAACGAGTCTTCTCGGCAATACCGTTACACCTTTCTCAGTTGAAATCGGGCCACTGAAAAAATCCGAATGGCTGAGAATGTACCTACTTGCGCCATCATAGTATTTAGCATCTATGTTAATATCTTGATCGTAATTCCGACCGGGTTCAGGAGGTCGCACCTCAACAGTTTGAATGTTTTTCAAGTAAACAACATGAGTAGAAAAGCGGGAAAACGACCCAGTATTGACTATGTTATCAATATTTCTTAAATCCCATTGGCCGTAATAATTATTTTCAGTGTGTAATTCTGTAGGGAAAGTCATATATTGGATAACAAGAGTGTTGTCACCTCCACCACCAACAATGTATTTCGCCCAGTTGTAAAGGCCACCATGTCTAATTCCGGGTGGTGCGTTCTCTTCCGTCTTCTTTGTGTAATGATACCAGTTTATTGTCGATCCGATGGAAACAACATTGTTTCCTTCGCCAGTGTACACCACATCACCAAGGCCGTACGAAAGATCGATAACATTGTGGTCATCACTACCAATGACAGTTGTTGGAACGTAGTTAGACAAGAGTGCTAAATTGCCTGGTCGTTCAGCAGAGATTTTCTCAAATTCATCGAATAAGAAACTTCTACGAAAAGCACATACTAATAGTGCTTCCACTTTCCTCCTTCCGGAGTAACGTAGACGTCCATTACTGTAGGACACCAAACTTCTAGGAATACTACTAACGGCATTTCTGGCAACTCGCACCGATGATGTAGAGACTGCATAAAAAGATATCCCATCGCAAAAATACTTCACACCAGTTTTCTCTGCTAAAAACCACAACATTTTACTTTTTAATTCGTTAGCGTTGCCCAGCGATACAGTGTTTTTCCGGTTGAAAAGGTCTACAAATTTCTGTTTAAGATTGCCGTTCGAAGAAAGGAAAGCTGGCTTGTGAATGAGTTCATTGAAGCCGTCCGGCCACCCAGGAAAACAGGATCCCAGATTAATTCCTGGTCGTCCTTTTTGGGAGCCTGAGGTATATCCAATATCCAAATATATTCCTTTTACTGGTGATATCCTTGAAGGATTGCGGCTGTTATAAGCTTCCCATTCTGGCCCCAATGTGACATAATTTCCATTCCAAAGGTCTTCGTTATAGATCAAAGGTCTACCAGATAGTTCTAAAGTATCTTCTCCCTCTTGACCTTCGCAACGTGAGTCGACAGCAGGCTCACAGTCACTGATAATATCGTCACCTTTCCCGCCCAAAAGAGTGTCCCTTCCTGTTCCGCCATTAAGATAATCATTACCCGGTCCACCAAATATGGTGTCGCTTCCCCCTCGTCCAAACAATATGTCATCTCCCTCTTCACCATAAATTTGATCTGGACCAAAACCAGCTACAATCTCATCATCATTTGCTCGACCCCGCAAAGTTTTACCCAAAGATGTTGCATCAACTAAAGCTACTCGATTGTTCTTGTTGTTAAAATCTGCTCTCGCTCTGGCACTTAAACACCTTGTAACGGTTTTCATCTCAGCTTGGAGTGTTTCCTTGTCAGCTTCTATGCCTGCAACATCTGCATCTACATAGTAAGTGAAGATGTCAAATCCCCTTTGCTGATATTCGTCTGCCATGTTATTCAGATATGTTTGAAATGCATCCGATTTTACGTAGGTATCAAATTCATCGTGTACTCGTTGTGCAGTTGTTCTGAAGTCGACCAAATCAGCAAAGAAACCAAGAATTATATTAACAACTTACAAAATCGTACTAATCAAACCTACGACTGGCCCCAAGGGTGGAAATACAATATCTAAAGCTACACCTATTCCGTCCAGAATAGCCGTAATTCCATCAAAAGCAGCCATGACTCCATAGATTACCGCTTTACCCACCAGGCCTTGTTTAGCAGCATGACTTGCAGCAATAGCATTCTTTGCCATTGCCACAACACTCGTACCAACTGATATGGCACCTCCAATAAAAGACCCAAAGCGCTTAGTCTGTTCCAGTAACTTTACACTGGCTTGGGTTACTTTTTCCAAAATCTTGTTTTCAACCCTCTTCCCAACAAATGTCACAACATTTTTCATTCCACTGGCAAGACCAAAGCTCCCTTGAGCAACTCGAAGTCGACCGTTTCTCGTCATTTCATTATATTCACCCTCTGTAATTGAACCCTGTGCTCTTAAATCGCGAGCTCTCTTTATCATATCACTTCCAGCTGCAGTATCAATCCCTCCCTGAGCCAGACTAAAAGCAGTGGTAGACGTCTCAACACCGATGCCAACCTTACGTAAAATTCTACCAGCTACTTTTTTTGATGAAATCCTTTCATTTTGCTGAGCTAATTTCTTTTGGGTATTGAAGTTCTGTTGAGTCAATCACTGCTCGTCACCAACACCTGGAAGTTCTTTGATCTTGTCAAATGATTCTGACACAACCATTTCTTGGATGTTACTTACTCCGCTTCTCTTTGCACGAAGTTCTAATTCAGGCTCTATGTTATTTTTGACAATTTTTTGAAAGTTTTCATCTCTGAGTTCATCGACTGTAATTCCTTTCTGTAACTTGTATTCTAGAGCATCGTGTTTGTAATTTAAGCTTTTCATCGTTCCTAGAAGCAAAATATAAACGAGGAATTTATGATACTTTTAGTGCTAGAGTAAAGACAGCCAAAAGCTCTTCTTCAAACCAAACTATATGAAGTTTTTATGTTTCTAACTTGTCATAAATAATTACTCTTAGCTTATTCTATTCTCTTAGGGCCTCACACAATACCATTTTTTAGTGAAGTGCGCCCCCTGTATAAATACTGTTATTAATGTATTCCTATTTTGAATGGAATTCTTGATTGACCTGTATGATTCTAAACAAAGTGGCAGCCTAAAGTGAAGGAGGAAGGAGATGATGACGATGATGATGATGATGATTTTGGCGTACGTTTGGTTTCAGTCGTATTAAGTTAAGTGAATTTAAAAACTACTTACTTAAACATTTGCTCCTTGCCGATGTTATGCTATGACTAAATGCATTGATACGTTGATTACCTTTCGTTAACTCTTTGACATCTTGAGGGAGACCAGCCATAAAACCACCAAAGGTGGATCCTGCTCCTGACATGTAGTTACTGTATCTTATCAAGTCGTTCTCTGTTTCACTCCCTTCTCCAGTTAGCACCAGACCTTTGAGGCCCACGTCCTTTATTGGATCTGATTGTTCTTCTTGAAGTTCTGGCAGATCAGTACCTTAAACAAAATGAGTATTCCCACAAATCGTGACAAAATCACATGGGCCAATGGGCGCACACACCGAAATAAGCTTGAAACAAAGAACAGAAACGTAAGCAAGTAACAAACCAATCAGCTTACCTATGGTCATCATATTTCTCTTTCCATTTAGTGCATCATCAAACTGCGTCAATATTGTGTTGAAGTCAGGGTCAGTCTGCAACTCTTCCAAACTTTGAAAAAAGGAATCGTCTACTTGCTTTCCCTGAGTAGCACTTTCTTCTCTCAATAAAGCAGTCAGGCTTTGAACAACGACTTTTGGGTCAAAAGAACCCCTTCTGTTTTTCCAGGAAGTTGAGACTTCGTTGCACAGGGTGTTAGACAAGTTGTTGAACCATTTAACTTGCAATGATTTGGTGAACAAATCGTCATTTCCTTGTTCATCATGTTTAGCGGAACTATGTTTGGCAGCCTCAATAAACTGGAAGATGTTAAACAGAAATTGTCAAGTGCATCAATCTCTTATCAGTCTTAATCCCCAAGACCTTTTAACGCATCAACCCTCTTACAGATAAAATAATAAATTACAAACAGAATGCACCGGGGAATTGCAAACAGCATATGTGTCATTCAGTAGCTAAGCATGGGTCTGGTTATTTTGTTATAAATATGGGTTATTAGCCAAGCTTGTTCAGTGAGGTTGGCTGGATACTGCCGAATCCTTTTTGTATGTGTTTATGTAAGACGCAGTCGAAGCTCACAAACACGAGAGAAAAACGAGCCTTTTTCACCGAATAAGCTTGGTCTTATATGGTATGCCCTATGTACCACTGGGCATTCCGGGATTGAATGTGAGTGAGTGTTATATGGTATTAACGACACACTTTTCCTGCTGGAAACAGCTTGTAATCCCGAGTGGGAAAGATGGCACGATCTTACCCGCTAGGGTAGACATTTACAACACAGTATTTGGTTCATCTTGCCCGCTTCTGGAACTACCCATGCACTAACAACTGTTACTACAGTTGAGGCTTCAGTCTTATAATTTTATTTTAGTTTTAATGGGCATACAAGGAGAGAAAATATCAAAGTTTATCAACACAAAGCAAAATTGACCTTTTCGCTTCGTTTCTATGTCAAACTAATAATAACTGCTGTAACAGCTATTCCTAGAATGAAGGGAATTCATGCCTGTGCTTTCTTACAGAAAAATCATTTCTTAGGAAGAGCAAGTAGTTTCAGCAATGGGTATTAGTAACAGTTCGAGTCAAGTCCCTCCGACCAAAATCAAAGGGTTGATATATGTACTTTTTGTTCTTGTTTTTTAGACGGAGCATATTGAAATTAGTTCTTAATGATTGTTCCAAGACACAGCGACAGAATTTGAATAATGTGCTTCACATTTTCAATTTGAGTTCAAAGCCTTGTAATCGAACGATCTATTGTAACAGCTCAATTACTGCATGCTTCAGTTTATTGGCATAATAGGTTTTAATTCAACAAGGCTAGACCACTAAATTTTAGGTTTCCATCGATGCAAATTTTGGATTTGATTTGTGGAATAATAAATCGCAGGGCTTTATTGACGAAAAAGCTCAGAACTAAATGACTTGAACACTAAAGGCGTGAACACATCTGAGGAATTCTATCAGGTTTAAATTAGACACGGTTGTCCTTACGAATTTGCGTTCGCATTTTCTTTATAGCATAGTGATATCTATTTTTTGTATGGCCTGAGTTCAATTGCTTTACACAGCAAACAAGAAAGGTAAAGAAAAAGTCCTTTGAATTGGGTCTTACATTTAAATGCAACAGTCACTGAATAGAGGCAGGGAAACAAGGACCTCCCGACAGAATGGATATGTTACATGAGCTTGGCAAGAACATAACATGAGTGTCAAAAGAGTATGAAACTGGCCTTATAACAGCACAGTAATTTAGAAGTGAAACGCTGTAAAAGGAAAACAAAACAAGTAAACTAAACTGCAAAAATGTAAGAAACTTCATGTTTCAATAACACTGTGAGGAAATTAAGATGACAGCGTTAGAAAGAATGACATGAATTTATCGTGATAACCGTGAAAATAATAATGCAATTCACTGGGAGTATTATACAGAGAACAACGAACAAAATGTTTTCGAGCATTTGCAAAATGCGACACCTCCCTTACTTTGTTCCTTTGGAACGAAATTATGAATCTAAAATGAATCTACAAGAAGCAACCGACGTTTTGGTTCACCACAAAAGTATGCAAGACAGGTGTTAAACTGTCTCCTTATCGAGGTTTTAGCTTGGTACCTGGTTTCAAGTATCCTCCTCTAACAAATCAAACTCTCAATGCGGAGGTTCTTCAAAAACACGGCAGCTCTGTATCGATGCATAATTTTTTTCGCTTTCAAAATACTTTGATTCAAAGGCAGTCTTCACACTATGCCAGACTGAGAAATTTGAAAACGCAGCTTCATTTCTACGATTAGGCCTACCATCCACACTAATCTGTCACGAAAACGGAGCTTTTCGAAAACGTTCTTCAAACTAGGGGAATTTGAAAACGCGAGCTTTTCGTTTTCGTTTTCGTGTGGACAGAAAAAATTTTGAAAAAGGAACTTTTCGAAAACGATGGCGTCACGTTTATCATGTGATTTCTTTGACCGAGTTTTTCTGAACCACAACTCCAAAATGACCGGCGATATATTGTTGCGTTTTAAAATTCCTCCGGCGCAGTGTGGGCGGAAAACATGTGATTCGATTTTAGAGTGAAACCTCCGTTTTCACATTCCTAGGCATAGTTTGGACGAGTCCTTAAGATACGGAAAACGTTTGCATCAAGGTTAAATACACGTGGAAACACGAAGAATGAACTTTCAGGAGAACAAAATAACCGACTAATTGAATCTAGTCATCCTGCGGCGAAAGATTGAACTCTTACACTTTTTTCTTTTCCAAACTGCTATTTTCTTTCCTTCCACTGCTTACTGAAAAATATCTTACAGCACCTTCATTATTTTGTCTTTCTTGGATTTCTAACTCCCAGGAGTTGCTTGAAAAGGGAAAAACTGAAATTCAAGAAGCGTTAACAATTTCGTTATTATGATATTGGATATCCAAGGCAGCGTTAACTCCATAGATGATCAATTTTCAGAAAAATTTCATTAGATGTGTTTAGACGAGGCGATGAGGACATGCCTTTAACGTGCTTATGATGAAATTTTAGGATGCACTATGCAGTTCTTGAAATATATCATACCACCAAAGAGCTATCTTGAGTTTCTTTATCTCCAAATTCTGGCTTTTAAACGCGTGTTGGAAAATATACTTTCTTGTCCAGTCTTGTTTGATCCATAATCACTGACGGTTGAGAATCACTTTGATTTTTCAGTTTAAGACACGACACGCTACTTGAAAGATGATGACATTGTTTTGTGATAAGTTACTTATGATATTTTGTATAAACTGTTCCTGTACAAGGTAAAACCGAAGAAAACACTTTTCAATGTTACAGATTTTTTTGATCCTTTCCGGTAATGACGCTAACGCTCAAAGTGTTTTTAACAATTTTAACGCTATTTTCAAGGCTTGTCATGTATCACACTGTGGTCACAAAACAAAGAAGACATGCATTTTTAGAACAAGGACTATATTTGTAAATACCAAAACTCTAATACCACATGTCTAACGAATATAGAACACATATAACCAAAACAAACAGTGCAGTAATATAAATAAAGACTTGCTAACTTATCAATTACAAGGTAACAAAAAGCCGGTGACATTGTGTGAAAATACGCATCAAATTAGTTTTACCCTAAATGAAAACAATAGTAACAAGAGATCACTGAACTTACCGTAAGTGTAATAAAGAGGGCTATTAACCACCGAAATATTTTCAAAAGTGTCGCAAATTGCGACATCTTCCGCACTCTATTTTGCTCACTGGGAACAAATTTAAGAATGTATATACGTACCGTAAGATTCACCCTTAGATAATTCTTAGAATTACACGTAACTACGGCTCATCGCATTCGATGATGGTATTCCTGCAGGTGTCATATTGTTCGACGTTTGGTACCGGCTGTTTATAAGTGGTAGTCTCCCACTGTTAAATCTTTTAATGCAGCCTAACGCAAATAATATTTCTCTATAGCTAGCGTAACACGGTAAAATTTTCCAGGTGTAACTGAGTTCCTCTCCGCTCTAGGAATCACAGTTCACTATTCAAACGTTAGAAATCCCTCGCTTCAGGATCATTTGGCATACTCCAAGAAGTACAGAAATTCAATATGCGAGAAAAATGAAAAACAGGGGGGGAACCACTTTCAGTTTTCTTTGCAATGCCGGTAATTCAGGATTTTAGCAATTACCAGGAATTACAAAAAAAAGCCTGAAAATGCCTCAAGGGCCGCCTTCTAAATAGATAGTATGTATAAACACGTTGATTTATTTGAACAGTGGTGTGAGTTCTTAATAAAAGAAAAAAGCCTCTAAACGTTTAAATTAAGATTACTTCAGAACATGTTAAAGACTTGAAACTGCAAGCATGCTGCCATTTCATGATTCTTAAGTCATAATGAAAAGATTGTGGTCTTGGTTTGAAAATTTTAAACCGTGTGTTGAAAAATACCCTGCGTAACTATCGTAGTATTTTATTTCGATTATGATTACATCCTATTAGTTGCAATATCTTAATTGTCCAAGATTATCCTTTGTTGGGGTCCTGATTACCATCAATTGTTCACCAGCTTGGGGATAGTCTCTGACGGTTGTAAATAACACTGTGGTTTATCAGGTTAATGGAGCTCAGTCACGGTTTGCGCATATTGAAAAGTTTAGCCTCAATTTTTCAAATTCGTCGTTTGTCATCTGTGTTAATCTTCTCCATCCTTAGCCATCCTTGTTCCTTTTTGGTTTATCATTATCTCTTTGGTGTTTTTCTATCTTATTAAACTGTTATTTTCAGGTTTCCTACCATTTAAAGATAATTTTGTATGTGGCCAAAATAACTCAAAATACCGTGACTGCACAGCCCATACTTCATGAATCAGATTCACATTGTTTGATAAAAAAGCTTCGTTTGGTATGACGGTGTTTCTCTACACAGAAAACAGAGGAAACAAGTGCTCTAACTTTACAGATTTGGTTGATTCAGTCCGAACCTTGTATGAACACTGAAAGAGGTTTTTAATTGATTTCAGTTAATGCCATTTTCAAAGCATATCGTTTCTCAGAGTGAGAGAAAAGGCAGAGCTGAAAGTATGAGATAATTATAGATAAGATCTATCTAGAAACAAGCGAAAAAACAGTGGAATTCTGAAATAATCGCACTGGCTTTCGTTCAGTTTGATTGTTAACTTTAAACAAGCCTTGAAATCTGATTGGCTGTTTTGTTTTAGTGTTTCATTCTTATTGGCTTAAAAAAAGATACCATCTATAGAAAAAAAATACTGGGATTCGTGAATAAATTGCACTGTTGAGAACCAATCAGATTGCGAAATCACAAGTGATTTCAAAATGAATGTAGTAAAAGAAAAAATAATGCACTGCATATTGGTGTAATAAAATAAATGACAGACAAACTTTGAAAGTGGCATCAAATTACATGAACATGACAAGAAATAACTTCCCGTTTGCAAGGAAAGGAAAAGATGTAACCATCGATATAGTTTCCACTGGATAATTAAAATGCGAGATCCCAGAGCCGTATCCAGAAAAAAAAAAAATGACCGCATGAGGCAATGTCCATGAAGAAATTATGAGTGAGGCAATATCCATGGTTAAATTCTCTTTCCAGGTATTTGGAATGTTTATGATGACTATAAACAACAAAAACGAAAGAAAATGACTGAGGCCTAGATCTACCCAACTAGTTAAGGAACAGATACAAATTAAAGGATTTAATGCATGGAATCACATTAGTCATATAAGAAAGAGCAAAAGAGCTATTGGTCAGTATTTACCTTCTTTGACAACCCAGGTGTTTTACTGTTTTATATGTGGTACCTGGCTATGGTAATTTATGTTTGTCACTTTAAGGTTATAACGTAAAGAAGGGTTTTGTTTTTCTTTCCTAAAATATGGTTGCTCAAGAGCGGACAAGCCGCACTTGAAGTAAACTTTCGCCGGAACATTTCGCCCGCCCGAAAATATCGCATCGTCCCGGCTAGCAGCCCCTGGGTCTTCGAGGATGGTTTCTATCGAATTTAAGTACGAACGGCTTTTAGAGCGCTCCTTCTAATAGGGTGTTTAATAAACATAAACTCAATCTACCCCTAACCCTAACGAAACAGCTTGACTAAATCTTAGCCCTGTATGAAATTGGCTTCCAAAACCGTGATGAGGTCTATTCAGATGTAGCGGACAGTGCTGGTTAAAGGCATTCATGTCTGGTATTTACTTTCGGCAAGTGCTCCATGATAATGCTCTAAAGTTCCGAAAATAGCCACATTCGGAAAGTAGTAGATCCAACAAGCTGAAACAAATCTGATATTTGTGTTAGATGGCCCTTATTAGGTCTTATCACAAAGTTTATATTACTGAAGAGGGACAACTGATTTTCGACAAAATTTGTCCCTTCTTCTCTCTATCTATTTGAAAGCAAGTTATTTAAAAATGAATCGTCCGACAAGTGGTAGCTGTTAAGCTGCCCAAAAATGGCGACAAACGGAAGTTTAATTTCCAACCTCAGAAAGTACGCGATAAGAAGCAGTTGCTAAAATCGGAAAGTAGGTAAAAAGGTGAAGTCTGCATACGAGCCAAGTGGCCCATCTGGCCGGGACTTATCCCGTTTTTTGTAGCATGAAGCGACTAGGAGTATTTCTACTCCCCCTGGATGGGATGCTAGTCCATCGCAGAGTTACCCCTAGTATTAAGCTCGCCGGTACCCATTTATGCACCTGGGTGAAGAAAGGCACTGTGAGAGTAAAATGTTTTGCCCAAGAACACGAGGCAATATCCCCGGCCAGAGCTCGAACCATGACTGCTCGATCCGGAGACAAAGCGCACTAACCATGAGGCCACCGCACCTCCGACAAAATCGGAAAATAACGAGGGTTATTACTCAATTTTTGTCTGTGCTTAGTTTCATGCAAAATATGGACCATTTGGTTTTAAACGTTAAAAGGCGTCGCAAGAGGAAGAATGGGAGGTTGATTGTATTTTCAGAGGACTTGCCATTGTATCCTGGATGTCTCTCTTGTCTTCCTCCTCGGATCACACCAGAAGCCGTATGTTACCACAAGCACTAAGGAGGCTGTAACGGAAGTAAACATAGGACTAAACCAGGACAAGTTATCGTTGAACTCTTAACTTGATCTACCAAGTACCGTTGTGCAGACTTGGTAGAATTCAGCAAAACGCCTCCCGCACGGTTCGCGTGATCAAAGACTGAGGCAGCCTTGTAAACCGGATCAGAACCAATCAAGGTGGTCGATTGCTGGCCAATGTGGGGACAACAATATGTTAACGTTGAAAGTGAAACAATTTTACCATTCCAGTCTGGGAGCTGGTTGGCTGTTCACTTCTAAATCCTCATCGTCAAGAATCATGCCATCGGCGCAAATCTGAAATAAAAGCTCTTTCCGCAAGATTCGGTTAGTTGTTAACATAAATTGAATACATCCGCTGGCTAACTGAAGTTCTTGATCACATTTTCTGACAGTGCTCCAAATGGGTTTGCCATTCTTATTTTGTGACAACCCATGAAGTTATCACTAGAAAAATTGCACACCTTGGATTTTCATAGGAAAATCCGGGTTGTACATTTGAAATTATACAACTAAGATTTTTGTCGTAAAAAATCAGAGTTGTACAGTCATTTTGAAAACAAACAAGAATCCAAGTTGTTACTTTGAAATTATACAACTTGGAGTTCTGCAATATAGAAATCTGAGGGTAGGCTAGAAACCGTTACTATGTCTGTTGTTTATTTGGTTAGAGAAATTTTATTTTTATCAAGGGAAAGTGAGAGAAAAGCATTGTTCTGGACCTCTAGTTTTGACTCTAACTCAAATCCTTGCATTGTGGGTAACAAATCATGTTTGGAATTCAAGACAGAATTGATGTTAAATACATTTATCAAAATTATTTTTAATATGTTTATGTTTTTTGCTTTTACACAATTTTACAGTCCCAGTGTTGTCACCGAATAGTCCGAGCACGCCTTCCGTGCCTATCATGGTAAACACCTGACACGTTTAGTTTTCAGGGCTTGGCTCTATAAAATGCCAACACAACTGAGAATAAGACACGTGCATTTAAAACGCGGCGATGAATTTCAAGCTCCCGAAGACACATGTTCAGTCTTTCCTTGAGGTTTTAAGTGATATCACAAAGGACTTCAAGAGTCAACTTCTTGAAAACTATTCAACGAATTTCATTTGAAATACCTATACTTTTTTAGAAGAAAATAACTGGCGACTGAGTGCGTGCTTTATTCGATATTTTTTTATTGATATCATTGTATGCTCTATTGTTTGACGCACAGAAATCTCAATAAAATATTCTGATGCAGCAAACACTTTTCTAGTGGGTGGAATGAATTTTAATCGTGTATGTAAGGAAGTCTCGAAGGACATCCCGTTCATTTTAGTGTCAGAAAGCGTCGTGTGTTGTGAAGGTGAACCAGTATCTTCGTCGATGTGCTCCCCTTCGCAGATAAGTATACGCTTTCGTTTTTTCATTTCATGATCTTGTTCGCTTTTCGCCTCGTTTCGCTACGCTTGCCTTTTTCCGCAGTTTAGTGGTTTAGTATAACCAGTTCGTTGAGCAATTTTTTACGTCCACACAGTGAAGAAATTGTTGAATACTGGGAGGGTGTGAAACTTTCGGAATAAAGAATTACCAAGTTCGTTTAGACAAGCACATCGGAATAGCAGGTTTGAAAGTTTCTTACTGAATACCACATTTCAGAAATACTAGCTCTCTTGTTCGTCGTATTTGTAACTGTTTAATGTTGTCCTTGGCGGGTCTGAACTGCAGGTCACATTCCACAGGTCAGAGTACAGAGTCACTGCACTACAGATAAATAAACAGCACCAAGATTCAGTCTCCTAGCCCTAATTAGCCCTAGCACTCTGCGAAAATGTTGTTTTAGATCGAGGGGAAACTTTTGGCATAGTTATTCATCAGTAGAGTAAGGATTTCTACTCTTGACCTGTGGAATGTGACCTGTGTTTTATACCCGGCTTGTTATCCATTGCTCCGATGCTCTGAGTTACTCAGGGTATGAAGATCTGACTGACTTAATATCAACAGTTTTAAAGTTACGTCAATAGTATTCCCTGAGAATTTAAATTCTTTTCTCATGCAGGAACAATTTGTTTCCATACAATCGCTGAACTTACTGCTCGTGAATGTTTTAATTGGAGTTTAATTTAGTCGGTTTTACTTTGAGACCGACTTTGTTGAGATGTTATACAGCCATCCTTGTCCTTCGCCTCACGATTGATTTCTGATACATTTTCGGGTAAGTAATATCAAAATATTTGGTTAGAATTTCAGAAATGAAGGCAGATTTGAGTTATAATTACATTGTGGCTTTTGTTCATTTATCCTCATGTTTTCATAATTGTTCACATTTTCGTGAAATCAGAAATTACTTGACGAATGGAACCAATTTCGAGCAAACTTGCGTTGAATTCTGGCGAGAAAATAATTTTAAGAGAACATTAAGAAATTTGTTAATGCAGGCGATATTGTCCGATGTTATATGGCCGGTTTCTAACTACCAAACTGATTGACCGACTGATAAGACCTCAAACTCAAAGGTGATATATTTTTGACAGTTTCCTCTCTCCTTCTGGCATTAGACGAACAGAGGGAACCCAAAGGAAATATAACCATTATGAGCTAGACCACGAGTAGTCCCTCTTTCGCTTAGTCCGTCGTGCGTGACGCGAAAGAAAACCGCGAGAAAAGAAATGGCCGCGCGAAATCCTGGAGGCGAAGAGCCCCGAGGATTTCGCGCGGCCATTTTTTTCTCGCGAATTTCTTTCGCGTCACGCACGACGGACTAAGCGAAAGAGGGACTACTCGTAGTCTATTATGAGCAGCCGTGTTCAGCTTTGAAGCTCCGTTCTCTCCTTATCAGTCTCTTCATGTTGCGATCAACTCCAATATCCGGTAAATTCTAGGTTTTACTTTATCTTTATTTTACAAGTATGATCTGACCTTGTTGCAAAGTCTGATTTAAAAATTCTGACTAAGATAGCTATCACGATAAATTGATTGCCATGGTTCAGTTTGACCCTTGCTACAATTTTATGAATTTTTTGTTCTAGTGTATGGTAATTTCAATTAAAATGCAACAGAAACCTTTTTGGATTGCAGGTTGTAGTTCTTGGGCTCTAGCGCAACCTGGTAGTTGACTACAGGAAATGACTGATTTCAGATAAGTACTTGGTAGTTTTGTCATTTGTTCGTCGTTTTCCTGGTAAACGATTTAATTCAGAGCAAGATTGATCGAAATACAATATACCACCAGAATCCCAGACCTAGCACGTTTGTACTCAGTAAATTTTCTAAGCGAAAAGAAAGCCAGTCACCACTATAAAATGCATTTCTCTAGTCTCTTGATTTCAGGCTAGCGAATACAATGTAATATGCCTGAAAATAGCAACATTGAACAACTACAAGACTGTTCTATTGAATAAAAGGAGATTTACTTCATTTCTTGACATTTGCTCTCTTTTTTCCAAGGTTGAACACAGAGTGCACGTGCATTGAAAGAAAATGCAGCCATCTTGGATTGCAGTGTTTTACCCTTCGCTTCGATGCAAGCAGACGACATCTGAAAGATTTTATAGTCAGATAAGCTCGTTGTCATTTTCTTAACTCTTCTGTCTTATACCATTTGCAGTATCAGTCCAAGAAAGAAAATAATTGATTTTCTTTTATCATGTTGAGTACATCCTGAAGGAAATAACCAAATGAACTGTCTTCAGGCATGTAACAAAAAAAAAATGTATACTGCTCTGTGCGTTCAAACGCAGCCTGAATAGTATTTATGCTTTAAATGTCTCTGTGAAACGCTAGCTCTGCATTGTTTTGACCAAATTCCTAAGCCTAACGCAATTTTTAAAAGTCAGTGTATCAAAGCTTCCTCTTTTCTTTTTCATGGAGGTTTTAAAAAAGATATGCTGAGAGAAAACAAGTCCATTTTGTACGACAGTGCCTGGCTCTAATGTTCTTTGGTACAAAGTAAGTATTGCAAACATCTTGGTTCAGATAGACCAGATATTATCTTTGCAGCTTTCTATTCATTAACTGAGAAATGTTGTTTAAATGTACGACCAAAGCTCAGCAGTAACGTTCATAAATATTTATTGCCGGTGTTAGAAATTTATCTGCAACTTGCCTCACTTGGTTTCTGGAAAATTTATGACACGAAGGACTGAAAATTTGCCAATGTAAGAAAAGCAACTTCGTTAGCTCTTGGACTCAGTGGTTTCAATTAGTAGTTCACTGCTTGCTAATGGCTGGAAACGCTTTTTCCCTACAATAAGTCCAGCACCTCAAATTTTCCGTTTTTTTCGGTTTCAGTCCCAAGTTAATAAAATCTCCTTCCATGTCAATACATTTCAAAGTATCTTGCTGAGAAAATCTTTAACTATTTTAATGTCCTCGGCAGAACCAGGAAGTTTGTTTCAGATTTGCCAGCCAACAAAAATTTAGTGTTTTCTTAAATAATTTTACCATACAGTATTGATACCTGCTTTAAGAAGTCACTGCAGAATTGTCTGTTATTAAATTTATAAACACGTCTCGAATTTGCTGATGAAAAAAATAGTTTGTTTTATGTTTAATCTCCCTTTTTGCCAGGTGAACTCGGATATTGAAGAGAAAGTGTGGCCATTTTGGATTGCAGTGTGTAATTCTTGAACGCTGGTGCACTATAACATATTGGAAAAATCTTAATTCAGATAAGTTCACCCTTTCCTTATTTTACTTGAATTTGTCGTCGACCACTTTAATAACTGTGTCATTCCAAGTATCCTGTAGAGAAATCTAATCGAGAGTAGTGAAAGATGAAATTTTGATCCTGTGGTGAGCGTGGGACAAAGAATTGAACATCTCAATTCGTGACGGGATTCGAACCCATAAACTCTTAGATACCGGTTGGGCAACGAGGAATTGTTCTGATGCCCGAACGAATTCTTAAAAGTAACAAGATTGCGAGAGATTTGTTCATCAATTTCAATAAAGTAATGCTTTAGAAAAGCACTGTAAATGTGTATTTAGGGGCAAATATTCGAAATTAACACAACTGGAGATCCGATAATCGTTGAAAAGTAATTTAACTTGTTGTCTTTTGCTCTTCTTATCACCAGGTTGAATGCAAACATCGTTTCAGTGGAAAGTGTAGCCATGCTGGATCAAAGTGTGTAAGCTTTCGAAGCCTGGTTTAAGTTGACAGCCATTGAAAACACCTTTTTTCAGGTAAGTCGTTTTCTTCTCTGTTTACCATTGAACGGTTTCAGTCCAAAGGGTGACCATATAAATGCCTTCCTGACCCTTGTTATAAGTATCTCAGTTGGAGAGAAAATATTGCAATCAGGATATATTGTAACTAGTAAGAAGAATTTTACTTGAAGATTGGAGACTTGTGCAGTGACATAATGGAATCAAAGTTAACAGAATAAAACAACATGCTGGTGTTAATAATTATAACTTTCGTAAGAACATTGTGAAAACAGTGAG
Source organism: Orbicella franksi (assembly GCF_964199315.1). Classification (NCBI taxonomy): domain Eukaryota; kingdom Metazoa; phylum Cnidaria; class Anthozoa; order Scleractinia; family Merulinidae; genus Orbicella; species Orbicella franksi. The sequence continues at coordinate 25,019,913 of NC_138154.1, forward strand.
TGTTAAGTGATACAATCAATATTAACCAGCTATTTTGCTGATGTTTCCTTTCTTTCTAGGTTAAATGCAATTTCAAAGAAATATGTAGTCATTTTGGATTGCAGTGTACTGGCTCTTGGACCCTGGCCTGTAAATATCTTACTTCAGGTAAGTCGTTTTCTTGTTTCTCTAGTCGTTTACCATTAACGGATTCAGTCCACGAGTGATCAAAATATAACCTCATCGTACCTCGTTGCGTTGTCAAGTATGTTACAAAGGCAATGTTACCAAATTCATAAACTAAGAACAAAAGAAATGTATGACAATCAATTGGTAGAATTAATATTTTGAGTACGAGACTGAAGTGAAAGGTTGAACATCGCAATTTATTATTTTAAAGGACAACTTGAAACGGACCAATATTCTCCGCAATGCAAAATTGAAGTGCTTTTTCCTGACATTTTGAATTCAAATTTAACAGAATAAAAACGTGGTGGTGGTACTAGCAATTGTTACAAATTTATTTTGATATAAACATTGTGAAAAACAAAGATTCTAAAGTGGCATTTCAGCTTACTCTCGGCTTGGCTTTGCGAACGAAGACTGTTTAAGGAAGTGATCCTCTCATGTTGCAGACAGAGAACCATGTACGACAATTTACGAGAACAATTCCAGTTTAATAGTACAATGATAATTTGCAGTGCGAACAATGCTTTCCTTATACGAGGCCGCAAATGAACTTTAAAGGTGATTCATTTAGAGAGCGAATTGCTCAAAATCAATTTTTTTTTAGAATAGTATTGTCAGGCATTCAAGAACGAACAGCAACTTAATTTATAACGACTAATAGAGCTCATGACTTTATCGGCATGACAATTCTAATTGCGCTTTGGCAAACACGATCATTTTTTGGTCATCAATGTTTGAAGCTTGACCAAAATCTATATAAACATGCCCTACTTTTTCGTCTGTGTAACTGATATAAGTACAGTGTTAAACATGGAGGTGAATGAAAAAATATCATCGCCTAGGGCAAATTAGTGTCTTGCTACACCATTTAATATGGAAAATTAACGTTTAGAACAGAGAAAACAGAATTAATTTTTCAGGTGGCTGAAAATATTTACGAGCGTTGTTTGGTTTCGATACGTACTTGCATGTGTCCGGGCACAAGTGGGCTCAAGCCTTGAGAGAAATGTCATGTTTTCGATGTAGCGATGTTTCACCGACATAGATTTCAAAGTGTAGTTTGAGTATTTTCTTTTTCTCAAGAAAACAACAGTTTGTTGCATGTGAATAAAGTTTTTGTGTCAGTATTCAAGCAAACAATAAACAAATAACATTCCAGCTAGAATAAATATGTGACGCTAGTCTCGCAGGGTAGCTGAAATGATAAATTGAAGTAATGGTCGATACATTTTGAAACAAACAGCAAAAAGAAAAAAATGGACCCAGAGAAAAATAGATAAATAAAACAAGTACATAGGTCAAAAGGTGTCAAAACTACTGTTTACACATATGAGATGTAATAATGAAATGGAAAATAGATAAAATAGAATCGAAAACTGTAGAAAGCTTTGAATTTACATAGTATGTTAATTGCTACACGCGCAGTCTCCTGCTTCCTTGGAATGTCGTTTTCCGTAATAAATAACCAATCTTTAATCTAAGCGGGAGCCATAACCGGGGACAGAGACCGTAAGTCTCGGGATCTGCGCGCACCTAATGATATGGGGCACTTTTGCTATTTTTAGAACAAATTGCGCCACCCTGACGACATACATCCGCGCGGATCCACGCACATGCCGTGGGTTCTCGCGTGGATGTTGTCTAAAGAATAAAGTTCATGTAAGAAATCTCTCTACTCTGGTATCGAGGTAATTTGTGAATTTCTCAAACAGTGCTTAATCATAACCAAAACCTGTTTTTGATAGTTTCTTATTATTTCTGCTCGTTTGGCAAGTTTGCAAAAATTTTTGGAAGGAAAGTCTGACACGTACAAGTAGCTCCAGGGCGTGCACTTTAAAGTCCGAGTCGGTGTTGTAGCTAATGGGCAACAAATCTTGACAAAGATTTCTTTCGTTATCTTTTGTGCTGAGATTCTGCAACAATTTTCACCAACGCCAAAAGGCTACTATCGTGTGTGTTTCTTCAACGTAGTGAAATTTTACACAGCTGCGAAAATAAAATAGACAAGGAGTTTTGATAACTCAGCCAACAAAATCGAAATCGTTATTCGAGTTGATTAAAGAAAGCGTCATCGTAATTTTGCTGATTATTCCTGCTGTATTCACATATTTTCAGCTAAGCAGTTTAATGTGTTCTCAAACATTTATCAACCTTGAACATATTTAAAAGCTAGAGATATTATTGCGGAAGTCCAATTTGTCATGTTTACTGACTGTACAAAACACGCATCGGCGGGCGCTCTTATTCATCGACAACAGACAATTTATTGAATTTTACACAAACAAAGCCTCGCCGTATCTACAGACGTAAACTTATTGGGCCTTGATGAAATATCAAGTGTTGCTTACAATTCAGGCGAAATGCAAACTTGCAATTTTTTACTACTTTTCGGTGGCGATAGACTCTGGCGAAATCCCCGCAAGCGTGTGGCAAGAGGAGGGAAACTTTGAAGTCCTAAGACGCTGCAATAGCCAAATTTTTCCAACTAGTTTTTTTGCTGTGTTACGGAAAAGCTGTTAATCTTCAGCGTATCTGAAATTTACAGTGGAGTAAAGTGGAACTCTTGTAAAAGAAGCAGCGGTACGCAACTTGGTCTGAGTGATATAAAACGGGACATACCTAAATTCGACACTGTCTTACTTCAGTCGAATTGGAGCAGCTTACGACAATAATAATTAAGCAAAATTCCAACAGACATAAACGTATTGAGTTGTGGGCCAAAAGCATAAAACATATCGGGGATTTCGGATGCCATTTTCCCCGCGCTACAACCGCAAAAATCCTCGCAGCATGTACGCGCGCTTTCCTTACACGATGGCGCAATTTGTTCTAAAAATAGAAAAATTGTCCCATATCATAGGGACAGCCCCAATACTAGAAATGGCGCGTGCTTACGGTCTCCGTCGTCCCCGATTATGACTCCTGATCTAAACTCATTTTAGCAACTCAGTGTATAATTTTCACATCGATTCGACATAGGGAAGATTAGTACAAAGTTATTACATTGAAAAACGTTATTATCATAAGTTGGAAACTAGTCTCAGTGCAGGAACCGTGATTTTACAAGAAGTGTTTACAATCAGTATTGCTGAGGAAAGGTTTCAAGACATAATTATCATTAAGGTTGAATTTTTGCTTTGGAACTTTTGAACAAACCTTTTGAATATTAATCATATTCGTCTATCCTTTTCATCTTTTATATGGAGTTCTTAAAATGAAACAAATTTTAGAACATGCAAAGGGTGAAGGTTAACTGAGTGTCTCTTTCCATGTTCATCAAATTATAAATGCGGTATAGTAATAAAAGATATATGCAGTATGCGGTGATTAATCATCTAGGAATGTTAATTTTCGTGCAATAACTTGTCAGGTAAAAATGATATCGTGCTTTTGAAAAGGACCTCCATCTTGGATTTCAAAATTTTGCAAATATGTCAAAAAGTTTGAAAATACTAAAAAATATGGTGATTCAAATTTTTTTTTAAATAAGACTTTGTAAAAACCAAAAAAATCTCTAAAACATAGACTTGAGCTTAGAAAGGTACACCTAAATTCATAAACACCTTTGAGTGTGCTTGTTTACCACAGGAACGTCAAGAAAAGCAGTGAACTAATTGACACAACAAAACGTTCCCTGATTGTTTAAACAAGGAGTTACCAAGTTTAGTTATTTATATTGACCTGCGTCAGTTTCCATTGTTATCACTTTATCAAGATACTGGAAAGAGCATTGACCTAAATACTGTTTCGAGACGCATTGGCAATAATTAAAGTGAGATAAGAAAGTACTTAAACACAATACATTTGAACATGGTTAATAAAGGGAAATAGTTATGAATCATGGCAAATTTCTTTGTTGTATGTTTTTGTTGGCTGTTTGGGGCGGGGGAGGGGGGGGGGGAGGTTGACCCTGCGCAAAATCTGGAAAAATACAAAAAGTGGTTATGTTTGCTCATACAACTAACCAATAAAAACATTGCGATTACGTAATTCATGCACAGTCTAGGAGCATAAAACAAAAAGATGTACAGGGTCAAAGACCTTCCAACATAACTCTTAGCCTGTTTGTTTGCTTTTTTGATGTTTGGTGGGATTCTTAACCATTCCCTCTATTAACTATGATTTGAACAAATGCAACTGTCTTAAGGATATGCTTGAAATTGTATCGATGACCTATAAGAAACTGGAACCGAGAATCAAACACGTAACCGTGAGGAAATTTAGTCGTGGACATGTTAACAGGTCGTTAATAATTTGCAGCAGGAAATCATTTCACATCATTGCTGATAAAGGCTGTATTTTTACCCCGCATTTGTAAGTCTATTTCTTAGCTGGTCGGTAATAGCAGATCGAGTTTTGATGTTGTTTCCGAAGCAATATTTGTTTTTCAACTCCTTGGCCGGCGAGTGTACTATGGTTTCTGATAGTTGAATAAGCGACGCTTTGGTAAGCAGTGAAAACACAAGGTCAATTTGCAAGGACCGACGTAACCTAATAAAAAAAGAAGTACCGGATCCTGTCCCTGTAAAGGATGTAATTGGACTTGGTGATGTCGGACTACTGACAAAGACACTAGGCTGATAAAAAGGTTTGAGAACCACATAATCAATTCATATATTTCGAAAAGCTTAAAAAAAACGTCCAGTGCCTTGAAAAGATTGCAGAGGCTTTGTTTTTGATTTTTCGGTTTTACGTTCTTTGATCAATAATATCAATACTTTTGAAGCATGAATCAGTGGTACTCTATTAAAAGTTAAAGGGACACAGTCAGCTGGAGCACATGCGCATTAGATACCATTTGATTTCATAGTTAATTTGCATATCACAGAGACACGATCCATACAAATATGATACACTTTTTCAAAGTGACAAAACTAGTGTCCAGGTCAGCGCGGTCCCAAAGACGACTGTGTCCCTTTAAGGATACCAAAAACATAAAAAAGCCATCTTTGACAAGAGGTGCTGTTTTCTGTAAGCGATAATCCAACCAAGTATTAACACAGCGGAGAAGGGCTTAAGTTTTGTATCACTCGACTTCAGTTTGCAGAGAAATATTGGGCCACGGCCCATCCAAGGATGCGAATAAGACAAGTGGAAATGAGTATGTCAGTTTCTTTCTTAAGATTTGTTAAGTGCAGTTCAGAAAACCTGAAAAAAGACATTAAATGCAAGTCATTTCTTCCCTTCTGGTTCAGATCGAGGCAGAGCGTGTTGTTGATCATAAGTAAGGAAACAAGGTCGTGTCAACATGCCAGCAGAAGTAAATAGTTGCTGCAAAGTTAAAGTTTTAACTTTGAAAATGAAATTTACAATTTTAACATTAAAATTTCTAGGTCCAGAAATGTTTTCTAACAAAAGAATTCACAAAGTCAATCATTCTTCATAATGATTTCAGGAAAACGTTTTATTGCGATCACTCTTGATCATTAGGTAAGAATTAATAACCAACAGTTATTGTGCTTGACAACGGTACAGTAATCTGTTTATCATTAGTACAAGTCTACCGGATTATACTAATGCAATACTACATTCTGATTGGCTAAGGTATATCTCTTACGATCACCATTACTATTAAGTGGTTGAAGATTGTCTGCAAAACAGGGACATTTTTTCTCGTCTCACCGAAGTTTCGGAAGAGGATTTAGAAATATTGAATGGATAATCAAATTCTGCAGAAGGCCCAGTGAAACAAGGCCATTTGCTGTCACAGCACTCGAAATTTTAGAAAAAAAAGCTGATAATCGTTCGGACAAAGCTGAAAGATGGACTCAAAAGACAGTTCATTCTGCGCTCGATAACACTATGGTGACGTTTTAAAGTGTAGAGATTTAATTGGCAATCATTTAGTAAGAGTTCTATACTTAAACGACTAGTTTATTTTGCTTAGTACTTGTTTATTTTTTTCTGAAGCCAAAAGCTAGCGTTACCTTGTGAACATTTCATTATGTATGTAAGTACCGTAAGTTTTATTTGGAAAGAAAATATAGAACAAGTAGGAGAGTATCGCAGCAGCACCCTCACTCCGACAGTTCATCGCATAATAATACATGTTGATTCTGCGTGACACATTCTGATGAACTGTTAATATTTGATTCGATCAACAGGTAGCCTGAGGAATAGTAAAGAAAGTGAACAATGATACACCACAGCGAACAACTGGCTAAAAGACAAATGCAGAAACACTTTCAATAAATTCTCTTTGAGCTTGGAAATAAACTTTAAGAAAAGCACCTGTACTCCGTTTATCGTAAATCTGTTGATCCTCAGAGTAAGTTACGATGGAAGAGTTGATTAACAAATGAAGCGGACGTGAATATATATAATATTAAGTCTGTAAGAGGGAAGAATAAAAAGATAGAGATTTTCGCAAATAACGAAAGTAAACTTAGCTGATGTAAGGAAGGTGCAAAAAGCAAATTAAAGACTAGAATCCAATAAGCTCTTACACCTTCCTGTGATAAAATATTATTTAGAAAATAACTGTAGAAAAAAATATGCCGCAGAACCAGAAAGGTGAGTGCGGTTAAACATGTGTCGTTGTCCTTTACTTTGCGTTTAAATTCAGTTTAATCCAATGAACATTACTCATTCCCAAAGCAGAGGGCAATGCCAGAAAAAAATCGTCAGATAAAAAAAAATCGTGAGATACCCCTACACAAGCCATTGTGCACAGTAGTTTATCTTCGGCCAAAAATCCCCCACCATCTTACAGGGGAAGATTGTTCGAAGAGTCCTAATTCCTGTCCCCCAAAACCCCCACTCCCCTGATTGAAACAATCGCGAAGGAGGATTAAACCTCGTCCATAATCCTTTACTTTCCTAGAGAGAATATTTGGAGAGGAAGTTTAACTCTCATCCATAATCTTCCACTCGTCCTTTAAAGTTCAAAAAGGGGTTGTAATATGAGGTAGACTTCCTCCCAAAGTACTTTTCTCTGAGAGGGTTAGAGGTTAAGAAGTAGCGGTAAGACTAAACTACACTGTGTCGACACTATGGGCATAAATAAGCCGTCTAGTCTTTCAGCCATTTCCTAAACCTTGACCATCTTAAAGAAAATTACTTTGGGAGGAAGTTTTACTGAAACTGTAACCACTTTTGACTTTTAAAGAAAAGATTAAGAGATTATGGTTAAGACATACACTTCCAACCAAATCTCCTTCCTAGGAAAGTAGAGGATTATAGAAAAAATTTATTCCTCACGCGCGATTGTTTCATTCAGTGGAGTGGAGGTTTGAGGAACAGAAATTATGCTCTTCAAACAGTATTCCCCGGTAAGATAGTGCGGAATTTTGGCCAAAAGATAAACCAATGTGCCCAAAATATCGTGTAGGGGTATCTCTCACTGACGATTTTCTAAAGGCATTCCGCTCCGCTTTGGGAAGAGAAAGTGTATCTCGGATTCAACTAAACTTAAATGCAAAGTAATTCTCCTTCCAAGCAAGGTAACGGATAATCACTGTTATTAATAAAAGCATTTCCACCTCGTTTTTTACGATTTCTAGAGTCATCACCTAAATTGAATATATGAATAAATTAACGATGGGAAGAGTCATCTTGCTCCCTGCTACCTCCTCTGGGGAGGAGCCAGGAGGGAAAAAGAGTCATCTTGCTCCCTGCTACCTCCTCTGGGGAGGAGCCAGGAGGGAAAAAGAGTCATCTTGCTCCCTGCTACCTCCTCTGGGGAGGAGCCAGGAGGGAAAAAGAGTCATCTTGCTCCCTGCTACCTCCTCTGGGGAGGAGCCAGGAGGGAAAAAGAGTCATCTTGCTCCCTGCTACCTCCTCTGGGGAGGAGCCAGGAGGGAAAAAGAGTCATCTTGCTCCCTGCTACCTCCTCTGGGGAGGAGCCAGGAGGGAAAAAGAGTCATCTTGCTCCCTGCTACCTCCTCTGGGGAGGAGCCAGGAGGGAAAAAGAGTCATCTTGCTCCCTGCTACCTCCTCTGGGGAGGAGCCAGGAGGGAAAAAGAGTCATCTTGCTCCCTGCTACCTCCTCTGGGGAGGAGCCAGGAGGGAAAAAGAGTCATCTTGCTCCCTGCTACCTCCTCTGGGGAGGAGCCAGGAGGGAAAAAGAGTCATCTTGCTCCCTGCTACCTCCTCTGGGGAGGAGCCAGGAGGGAAAAAGAGTCATCTTGCTCCCTGCTACCTCCTCTGGGGAGGAGCCAGGAGGGAAAAAGAGTCATCTTGCTCCCTGCTACCTCCTCTGGGGAGGAGCCAGGAGGGAAAAAGAGTCATCTTGCTCCCTGCTACCTCCTCTGGGGAGGAGCCAGGAGGGAAAAAGAGTCATCTTGCTCCCTGCTACCTCCTCTGGGGAGGAGCCAGGAGGGAAAAAGAGTCATCTTGCTCCCTGCTACCTCCTCTGGGGAGGAGCCAGGAGGGAAAAAGAGTCATCTTGCTCCCTGCTACCTCCTCTGGGGAGGAGCCAGGAGGGAAAAAGAGTCATCTTGCTCCCTGCTACCTCCTCTGGGGAGGAGCCAGGAGGGAAAAAGAGTCATCTTGCTCCCTGCTACCTCCTCTGGGGAGGAGCCAGGAGGGAAAAAGAGTCATCTTGCTCCCTGCTACCTCCTCTGGGGAGGAGCCAGGAGGGAAAAAGAGTCATCTTGCTCCCTGCTACCTCCTCTGGGGAGGAGCCAGGAGGGAAAAAGAGTCATCTTGCTCCCTGCTACCTCCTCTGGGGAGGAGCCAGGAGGGAAAAAGAGTCATCTTGCTCCCTGCTACCTCCTCTGGGGAGGAGCCAGGAGGGAAAAAGAGTCATCTTGCTCCCTGCTACCTCCTCTGGGGAGGAGCCAGGAGGGAAAAAGAGTCATCTTGCTCCCTGCTACCTCCTCTGGGGAGGAGCCAGGAGGGAAAAAGAGTCATCTTGCTCCCTGCTACCTCCTCTGGGGAGGAGCCAGGAGGGAAAAAGAGTCATCTTGCTCCCTGCTACCTCCTCTGGGGAGGAGCCAGGAGGGAAAAAGAGTCATCTTGCTCCCTGCTACCTCCTCTGGGGAGGAGCCAGGAGGGAAAAAGAGTCATCTTGCTCCCTGCTACCTCCTCTGGGGAGGAGCCAGGAGGGAAAAAGAGTCATCTTGCTCCCTGCTACCTCCTCTGGGGAGGAGCCAGGAGGGAAAAAGAGTCATCTTGCTCCCTGCTACCTCCTCTGGGGAGGAGCCAGGAGGGAAAAAGAGTCATCTTGCTCCCTGCTACCTCCTCTGGGGAGGAGCCAGGAGGGAAAAAGAGTCATCTTGCTCCCTGCTACCTCCTCTGGGGAGGAGCCAGGAGGGAAAAAGAGTCATCTTGCTCCCTGCTACCTCCTCTGGGGAGGAGCCAGGAGGGAAAAAGAGTCATCTTGCTCCCTGCTACCTCCTCTGGGGAGGAGCCAGGAGGGAAAAAGAGTCATCTTGCTCCCTGCTACCTCCTCTGGGGAGGAGCCAGGAGGGAAAAAGAGTCATCTTGCTCCCTGCTACCTCCTCATGTTGTGTGCGTTTGGCCACCCTGTCGCGACGTGTTTGGTGTTTTTGTCAACTTTGAACCATCAGTTCGTAATATATCTGAAGAGGTCTCAAGAGGGTGGCCAAGCGCGCGCAACATGTTGCGCAGAACAATGTTGTGATTTGTTGGATTGACCTGTTGAGATCATTGAGGGGGGGGGGGTGGGGGTTGGGGGTTAAGATCTTTATTTATCAACACACTTTGTTGAAGTTTTTAAGTAATGGACAAGGACAAGATTTGGCCGCAAACTTAGTTTGCGGCTTGTTTATACATCCTTTTTTTCGTTATTGAATATCTAATGTTGTAGAAGGTTTCAAGAGCTCTTTTTTGTGAGTCCTTTAATTGGCCCTTACACCTTCTTAACATAAGGAAAGGCTTTGCGAAATTTCACTTAAGTACTGTACTTTGATTCACATTGTTTTAAAGAAGAAAATGCTGATGAAAGCTACCTTGCAAGTCTTGTTTATTGCTTAAATAGTTTTCAAAAATTTAGTAATGTTTTTCCAAAAAGTCACATAACTCTTTTCGAAGACTTGCTCACCTCCTTTTTTAACATTTTATTTTAAGGTGGTTGAATTTAATATTGATCAGTGCTGCAGCCCATTTTCTTAACGGTTCCGTCTAATCTCTGTGATCCTGTTGACAAGAATTATCATTATTGATCAGTTAGAAGGCAAGTGTAAGTGCTATCTAGACAATTGAAAATACGTGCACTGAGACGTTATATGCTAATTTACCAACTGTACTGGGTTAACAAGAATGAGCGCAAAAATTTCAAATCTCTATGTCAAGTTTTTTCTTTCTTTAATTTCTTTTCATATACACAAGCTATTCGTATCGTTTAGGTTTGATAGGTTGCCATCAATATTTGGGTGCTACTTTATCACAAAATCCGTTAACCAGGATTCTATTATCATTCTATAGAAAGTCAAGTTAACAACGTGTTATGCTAAAATGAATACTACCTTCAAAACAGCAAGGAACACACATGGTATCCATGGATACACTGACTAAACTTATACTAGAAAATTCGGCAATGTTGTCAGATTTGATATCAAGACAACATCCTATACAGTTTCTTTATTTCTTTATTCTCATCACTTGACTTTTTGAGAATGTTTTAAGACAGCTAGGAGAAATTGTTTGTTGATTTCTAGTTCTTGAGAATTGAAAAGTTCATTCAGTTCTACCTTGCCGCTATTTTCTACGTGACGAGCACATTGCTTTTCCCCTGTCAATTTTAAACCTTTTTTATCCGTAAGACAAAGCATTGAACTTGACTCATTTACTATTCTATAAAGTGCCCATGAAATGATCTTTCGAGCTAAATCAAGCCATTCTTTAAGTGAACCTCAAATTACTGTTTATTTGTGTAACTGAAGTGTGAAGAAACATATTTTAAACTCAAAATTGGTAGACAAAAAGCTCTATTTCGTTTTGGAGACTGATGGCAAAATCAGATTTGTAAACTATCTCGCTTGTCAGTTTCCCACTGTCAGACATATTAAACAGAGTGCGTTTATTTTATCACTGAACTTGTCGTGTATAGTAAGTCCTTTTATATAGAGAACGGGTTTGTTGGGGAATTTGATGCCTCGCCGACACCTCTCTTAAGACCGTAGCTAGAAACGCTCCAAACATGTATGGAGTTACCACTTTTTATCGGTACTAACTGGAAAATTTAATATCCATTTACGACAAACAGAAATATTTTATTATTCTAGGCTATATTCTTTCCAGGAATCTTAAAGGTACTGAATAATTTTAAAATACCTTAAGCTATTCCGCAGCATTTTTAACAGAGTGTTGCCAAATTATTTCTGGTTACAATAAAATAATGGAAAATCGAAAACTAATCCCCATTATGGAATAATATAACTTTACTTCTTGTTTACTTTTGCAACAAAGTGGGCAGCACTATTGAACGCTGGAAATGGATAATTATAACTTAACTCACGTGTCTGCGTATTGAACATCTTATTTTTTAATGTCATTGTACAGAAAGAAATAAGGAAAAAATCAGAAATCGAGAGTGAAATTTGCCTTCCACCGCAAGAGTGGTTTTGCACGAGAACTCGTTTTCAAACAGAAGGACAAGGTAAACTCGAAAATGGCCTATTCACTGTTCCATCAAGACAATGATCCAAAGTTGATGACTTCCTTTTTTCTCATCATCTTGTTGAAATTAATATTATTGTAATTAACTGAAATTATTAATTGAAATTCTCATCATCTGCAGAAAGGAGAAATGAGCTGTCGATCACTATTTCTTGGAAATAATAGAGTTCATTTCTATAATCGACATAACACATTTCAGTGATGAACGACTTTTTTACTTGAATTTGTTATCGCTTTCTAGGAACAATACCTGAAAACTGGAGCGGAGCGAATGCTGGAAAATCACATCTTCGTTTGCTCCGAAATCGTAAAGATATCTTTCTCTTGAATTTATAAACAATCCACCTCTAAATTACAGTTCAACAAGTTTCTCACTTTTTCTTCTATAAATCACCAGTTAAGAACATCACAACCTTTTTTGTACAGGACGCTTAAAACAAAAGTACTGTTTTTCCTTATCATTTTTCATGTGACTGTACCATGCAAGGAATTAAATTCGCACTCCTGTTATTACTTTGGAATTTTTTTCCTATTTTTGTCGTTGAACTTCTTAGTCGTCATTTAGTTTTTTTTTTAATAAAAAATGCTAAGTCGAGCTGCCACAAATTGCAGCCGCTTCATTTAATGCTCTAAAAAAGGGACTGTATCGAGATGAAATCTACACAATATGCCACAAGAACAGTTCTTACAATTTGTCTGTGGGTAATTTACAAAGCCAGAATTCCTAAATCAAACGTAATGGTTATTTTGGGGGCATCGATTTCCCTTCTTGAACATGTACTGCAATTTTGGTGTCAAGATTGAACTTAAGCAAAGTTTTCAAACACGTGAATCCAATTCTTTTCTTTGACCTTTTCCAATAAGAACGCCGCAAAGAGCTTGCAAATTGTACATTTCTTCTACCCACCCTCCTCTTTAACAATGCATAGAGTCAGCTTTAGTCACGACTGAAAACAATCTGTTGCTGGTGTTTTGTGGCGCTATTTCAGCCCACAATCCGAGTGATTTGACAAAATAAATCTTACGTTTAATATTTTTTCCACTTAAAAGTATGAAACATTCAATACTTAGTTGCTACATTCTTTCTCGTATATTTTTATATGTGAAAGATGAAAATTTGGCAATAAATGTTGTAAATTTTGACATCAAGACAATATCTCATAGTGGATGTATTATTTATTCTGATCACCTGACTCTTTGGCAATGTCTTAATTCAGTCAAGAGATTTAATTGCTGATCCACTGTCAATTTTATAACTTTATTATCCGTTGGTTCATTTGCAATTTTTAAAGCGGTGCTCTTGAAATGAGCTTTCGAGCTGAGTCAAGTCACTTTTTTGTGCAAGTGATGTACGAAGAGTCAGTTTTTAATTCGAAATTGGCAAGAAAGCCGTCTATTTATTTCCCTTTGGGCTGGTATATACGTAGCCGAACAGTTTTGTAAACTCTCTCGCCTGTCACAATTTCCCTTTGTCAAACATAACCATAATACATTTATTTTTTAGTCATGTGATGCAGTGAACAACCGGGTTTGGTTTAGAATTGATGCCTCGCTGACATCTGTCTTCAGACCCTGTTAACGCCCAAACATTGAATTCACCACTCATGGAACACTTACTTTTCGTATCAGTTCTAGCTGGAAATTATACACTCGCGAAAATCAGAAACACTTATTGTCTGATGTCACCAAAGGAAAAAAAAACACAGGAAAATTGCGTTAACTACTCTCGGAATTACGCTAAAAGAGGCGGAGAAACAAATCATCCCACAAAGTTATCCCACAAAGGTGATATGATTATAAATTTGACTTTACGGAAACGTCTTACGAAACACCGCCCTACGCTCCCAGTTACCCGTGTGTTCTAACTTTCCGGACATTAGGGAGCTCAAGCAAACCACGACGGCAACGGCAACGAAAACTTTTGGACGGAAGGGCAGTCTCAGTCACGTAGAAATTTATTAATCTAAATATTGTGTTGATAATCATTGCTTATTTTTTTCCAATCTTCTTACATTGCGTAGCACAGTAAAGGCAAGCGCTAATGTGACTGACTATTGGTTTCCTATAAAACAAAAATTGGAAAAGCCAAGTAAATGGGTCAAACTAAAGAAAGAATTTAGCCTTGATGACAAGCAAGTTTCAAAGGCATTTCTTCTGCCAGTGAGGACTGCTAATGAACCGTATCTACGCTCCTTTCGGTACAAAGTGTTGAATTCTGTTCTCTTTACTAATGATCGCCTGTGTAAAATAGGATACGTTTCTAGTCCCAACTGCATCTGTAATCAGCAAACGGAAACAATATTCCATATTTTGTTTGGTTGTTCTTTCTCATATTCTTTTTGGCATGAGGTTAATGAAAAAGGTTTTGAACATAATCAAGAGTTGCAGAAGCCTCTCGCTTACATATTGCGATGTTATTGTTGGGTCTTTTGAGGAGGAATATGGATCTATTTAATTATATAGTAATTTTAGGAAAATCTTTCTTGTGGACTTGTCGATGTAGAGAAACATTACCTTCCTTGAGCCACTTCATAAGAATTTAGAAAATTAAATATGAAACTGAAAAACACATATTTCAAATCGAATAAAACGAATTTGTTTAAAGAATAATAGAAGATCTTTGAGGATGCAATTTTAAGGTTACTTCAAACCTTCGCGGAGCTACATTGGTCGATATTTTTTAGGTCAAGAAATTTAAAGTCCGCAAAGCTCAAGTTTGCATACTGTGAACGCTAGGGGCTCTGTTATTTCATTGGCTCGCGGCTTTTCAAGATGACACATCCCTCTGTGAAGGCGAGATATGTTTTTAAATCTTAAAAAGTAGAAAACTCGCACTCGTTTTTCGAGAGAACCCCTTCTCTTTAAATGAATTAATAGGGTATGCAGATTTGACAGTTTTCCATGAAATTCGGTCAGAGCATTCACTGATAGATATGGAACAAAAGTGTGTCGGCGAATTTCCTTATTTTAAATACTTTCCTCGTGGTGCCTTTAACGCAACAGGTTACGCGAATTTTTCGATAGTCGAACTTGACAGATCTATAAAAAGGTAACCAATAGCAATAAAAGAAAACGCTGACACGTTTTTGGAGATTGAGGCTTTGTGATAAACACTGCACAGTTATTTTGCATGAACGATCGCATTTGATACCCGATTAATTCGCTGGGGCGTCAGTCGGTCATTTTGGAGTTGACGGCCTCTGCCGCCTTCGGAAAGCAAAATCCAAAACAAATCATAATTTTACCCAATTTTACATTTTATAACCTTTCTGTTGATATATAGTTTGTGGGGGTTTCCTTGAAAACAGCGCGCATACGAATTTTTTTCTAGAATACACCTGCGAAGGTTTGAAGTAACCTTAAGTAATAATTATAGTAGACAACGCTATTGTTAAGGAAAATCGTTAAGTTAAATAAGTATGAAGATAAGAATTGACAAAATCTTTTTTCTTAATTAATTCAATGGGGTGTCATTGTTAACTTCTGTACGTAAACCAAACTTTATTCGTTCTTCTGTAAATTAATTGTTAAAAAAGGGATTGTAATTGATGTAATTGTGGAAATAAAAAATCCCAAATGAAGAAAAAAAAACATAAAACAGCAACGAAAACGTCACCAAACGAAAGGTTTATTGAGTAGAACAATGGCTGTGCGCGTACATTTTAAATCTTTGTGCATTTTGTAGCAGTAACGTGACATAAACAGGTTCTGTGAATTTTCAAGAACGTAGGTCGGGATGGCAAATTTTTTGTATTTCTTTTTGGAATGGATCGCTGGCATTACATATTTAGTTTGAGCAAGTTTTAAGTACTGATTGGCGGACGGAGCAGATATGCAGATTGTTACGAGATTAGAAATACCATTTTTCTTTCTAGGAGTCGTCCCTGGCGTAGGTATCGTCGTTGCTGAAGCTAGCTATTTCATTTCTTATCCACAACTCAAAATTCATTCTTTCATGTATCAAAAACAGAGGTTTTCGCAGGCAGTTTCCAATGAAATTGAAAACAAAGTAGGGAGTTTAAAACCAGTCAAGAAGTATGATCTTTTAAGTCGATTTAGATGAACGACAGAAATTCCATTTATTAATTACATAATCTGCGTTTTTTTCAAGGATTTCCAGTTCGACGTCTAGCTGACCCTTTATCATTTCTTTAATATCGTTGTGTTAACACAGTTTTAATTTTCGTTTTATGATCAGTTATAATAATTCATGAGACTTCTTTAAAATTTATATTTTCTGAATATTTTAGCACAAAGTTTCGTCCAATAGATAATACGGCCAGTCAACAATGCTCCTTTCCCCATCGGAATGTCATTCAAAACGTTTTTTCACATGAAACACACTAATAAGTACAATTTTGCTTTGTTAACTTTTTAAATGAACTTCAATTTTCTGTTAACATTGTATCACGAACATTTGATGAGGGAAAATTTGATAAAAGAGAACTCATCGCAAATTGCGAAAAAACGTTTTCTCCGCGAAATCCGTAGACCTAAATTAAGTCATAGCAATTTTTTTAAAAATTTTCTCTCTTTCTGATCTATCTACGAGTCCATGTAAGATTTAACCCCCCGAAGAAGACATTGTACAGTTTTTGAATGGTCAATGTGTAAATATATTCTGAAATCACCTAAATATATTCTGAAAGTCCCTATATATTTTAGCCGTTTTTCATTCTTTTGGAGGGGTGGGTCGGTTAAAATATTCAAAAAAGTATCCTTACGTGCCTTCATAAGCATGCCGTGATGAAAAAAAAAAAACTACTCAGGGCTCCATAAATGTAAACATTATGCAAGTAAAAAAACAAGTTGAGAATTAATTGCAAAGGCGCTTCAATAAGCTTGTATACTCTGGTATTGTTAGAAGTCATATTGCCAAATCCTGTGTTAAAAAATTCCAGTAACGGTACGGCTCACCAAGTTCATTCAATAATCTTCCTCCGAGTAATTAAGAAGGAATCTACAAAACGTTTGAGTAACAAGTGGAAAAAACTTTGTACCGAGATTATTCACATCGTATTGTAAACGGCTGTGCGACTGTTTTAAATATCTTCTCGAAGGAAATTATTTCTAACAACATCAAATGTCGACTGAAACAGATTTTGAAGTTCATATGAAATACTTGAAATTACTGGTGAAATGAAACTGATGATGAAAGTCTACCTTTGTTTGCACAATTTCTGTAAACTTTGAAACTTATTTTCCCACATTTCCATGGGAAATGGTTTTCGGTGTTATTTCAAGCCACTATTTATATCTTAACCTTTTAGAAAATGCAGAAAGGACTGCAAGATACTTAGAATTATTCTGGATGGAGGTTTTTGTCCAATAAAAACTGAAATTGCTCGATTTCCTCTCGGATTTTGTCTTAGTTATTATTGTAGAACTAATTAATGATTAGATCTGAATAAGGCGACTTTAATTATTCTATGCTCAATTCAGTGGAACGTTTTCACGTGACGTCATCAAGCTTTTAAATCCAAACGTAAAGAGCCACCAGAGTTTCTATCCTCATCAGGCATAAGAGGTGCGAAAATTATACATCTTGACAGCATTTCAGCACAATGGTGTCCTTCGTTTGGAAACAAGTGCATTTTGAATTTTAGAGTTATGGCAGTGCGGGACATCGCGTTTGTCAAAAAATATATACTTATCTCATGATTTTTAGACCTTCGTGAAATAAAAGTAGCAGTTAAGTGTTAATATGTTGGTTTGTGCAGAATAGGCAATCAATGGCCTAGATAACCAAGAAGATCCAGATTGCCACACTATTTTCCGGCTGCCATATTGGCGAATCATTGCTGAGGTCATTTTTTACATTTTTCCTCATTGACATACTACTTTGCATGGAGAAGGTGTCACGCTAGACACGAATTGACTACAACAATTTAAAGAGCTTGTGAAACTTAGTAATTGGTGAAACTTTTGGCTCTTTGGCTGAAATATTCGAGGAGAAATTGGCCTTCAAAAACTGCCAAATTTCTGGATGGCAAACGCCCTTATGAGCTTTTACATTCTTTGTTGAATTTTGAATTTTTAAACCCGCGTCGCTCAAAAATTATTCAATACATCGAGCCACGGAGGTACACCAATATGGCGGCACCATACTGAGCTCTGTAAATTTGTGCAAAACATTTAGGCAAATAACTGAAGTTTGGGATAGCGCATAGACCTAAAACTTGGAGAGAAGTCTTCTTTATTTATCTTCAATAAGATCGAATTTTCTTGTTTTTTTTTTTTCTATTGCACGACAGTGAAAACGATCTATTGTAGTCCAGCTATCTGACTAGCTGTGCCTTTCCAGGTTTTTTTCAAGATTTAAAATCCTTCTTTACTCGACAAAAACAAAAACAACAGCAACAACAACAAAAAAAACCGAAGAAGTCCTTTTTAGAGCAATCTTACTTTTAATTTGGCTCATTGTGATACCGTCAAGAGTTATACGGCTGTACAAACAGCACTCTTACATGAAGTTCACAATGTATGAGAAGTGACGAACTGGAAGATTAAAAACTTTCAATTGAGATACTTCACTTTATATTCTCGAGAATACTACTCAAATGCAAGGATGTATACATGCAAAACGACAGTTCGATGTATCATTCATCTCGACTTAATGGAAAACTGGTGAGCATTCACGAGATGATTTTATTGATAAGCCGCGGCCATGTATTAATTACTTACTACCCCTTCCTCTTCATTTAAATTTTTCTCGAAAAGAAACCACCATTGTTCTCACTTTAGCAAAATACTTTTTTCTGTTATCTAAATTTCCGCAACTTTTGGTTATGGTCTTCATCAATGCCTTGAGAAAAACAAGAATTACGAGAAATAATATTCGATAGTTTCAGGTAGACCTTCAGCATAACGAACAGAGTGGTAACTTTTAACACATCCCATGCTCAAAATGTATATTCTCATTACTGGTTTTCTCATTGTTTTAAATGCTAACTCTGAGAATTTAGTTTTTCAAAGTGGTAACTCTTAAGTACATCCCATGCTCAAAATGTGTGTTCTTGTTACTGATTTTCTCATATTGTTGTTAATATTAATTCTAAGAATTTGGTTCTTCATCAAGACAATATCTTCTAGTTAATCAGTTTCTGAGATTTTCATAATTCTTACACTGAAACTGTTAAACGTTAACGAGAGTAGAAATAATGTACTTATCTGAGATTTGATGTTTCCAATAGTCAACTTGTGCCAGAGTCCAACAGTACATTGCGATCCAAGATCGCTACCCTTTCTGTCAACAGTGATATATCAGCCGCCTGGAGCGAGAGAGACAGAGAAAAAAGAATATTTAATCCACACTACCTTGTCAACTAATAAATTTACAGCAGTGTTAGATACAGTTGAGAACTATGTAAATTTTCAGAAAACAGTAGTGTTTTGATGTGTTTTTGAATTTTAGCATTTTCTTCAAAAATGAAGTAGAATTCCCATGGAATCCAAGATGGGTTGTATTGTTCGCGCTTCCAAGAATCAAGGATAATACTTTCTAACTTGGTTATAATATAAGCTAGTTATTAAAATTGGATTTAATGATTATTAAAGAATCTTTGTTATGACTATTTACGTCGTGGTATTCTCCTCTTCACCTAAACGTTTTCAGACGCTTAATTCCAAGAACGTGAAATAAAAAGTGCAAGAAGTTCCTTCACATAATAACTCCACCTCCCACGCGAAAATGATCTGAGCCAACAAAAGTTCGACCCAAAGTCCTTCCAAACAAACGGTAGTCTCATTATAATAATTATTATCGAACATAATACAGTGCACGTGTATTGTACTGATATAAATTATGGCATTTTCTGGACAACAAGACAACCGTACGCTTATACGCAGCAATGGTACGAAACGATTTTTAACACTCTTGGAGTGTAAAGATAGGAAAACCATTATCTACTTATCTGAGCTAAGATGTTTTTCCAATAGTCATCGATCGTACGCCAGAAGTGAAGCTCTGCACACTGCCATCCAACATTCAGTTAACGTTGATGAAATTCAATTAATTAAGGTTGATGAATAAATCCAGAAACTCGTGAACTGTCCTTTAACACATCTTTGGTCATCCTGGAGATAGCAGAGCAAACGGCAGCAACTTTAGTTATTTAATCACCTAGGTTTACTTATGATTATCTTATGGACAGATAACTTGCTCACCCCAAAAACTTGTTCGCATGTTGTGGTCAGAAAGTTGAACCATAATAAATGGCCGTCACAAATTAAAACAATCGATTTGGAACAACTCTTCAACTTTCATGTATTTCTATTCAACTTGGTAGCGTAAGAATGAGTTGATAATGAAGGACAGCCGCCATTTACGATGAAAGACTTGCTGTAAGGTTGATAACGAGATTTACTTACTTTTTTAATTAATCTTCTTCGTTCTCTGTGGGACACAAGGCAGCCACAATCCATCTACATCTCTATTTTGTACGATATGTTGTTCCTCATTGAGCTCATGGCAGGCGCTAGGTGGTTTTTGGCCAACCAGGTTTGCTGTTGCCAGTTGGTGTCCATCTCTAGGCAACCTTGGGAAGTGTGTGGTCAATCCATCGGATTCATCTGCGTTTGATTTCCATGACAACATTCTGGCAATACGTTTTTCTGTCAACGGATCAGAGATAAAGAGCAATATTCACTGCTTGCAGACATTGACGTCAATTGTTTTGAATTCAATTTTTATACAACCAAACAGCTCTTTGTTTCAAAAGCCAATTGCTCTCATGTTGGCGAACAAATAACAATATAACTAGCCTAACGAACTTGCAAATCCTTTCTTGCGCTGAGAATTTTGGTATTTTTTGCTCGTTTTCCTCATTGAACTACGCCTATAGGCTCGTCAGTTAGCTTTGGCAGTGTAGTCAATAAGTTAGAAGTTCTTAGATTCTTGCTACGGATTTCAAAAGTCTTTTTTTAAACAGAAAAACACGATCGCAGGACGATAAACTGAAGCATTCTACGAATGGATTATGTAAAAAAAACAAAAAAACAGTAAAACTTTAGTGCCACCAAATCGTAAGATCTTAGACTCGGTACTCGATTTCCTGTATTTGCAACATAAATGAAAAATGTTTTCATTTAATAGTACGAAATAAATAATACGTGTCACTTTTGTCTGTGGGTTAATTTTAAGCAAAAATACGTCCAAATTCATTATATTACATGAAAGCTAGCGACAACTGTGATTCACTTATCTGAACTTCAACGGAGTTGTCGTCAACATGAAACTTGCCAGGAGTCCATAGCTGGTCGTGCTACACTTCATTTGAATTGGTGAATGAGGCCTGTCACTCCAATTCAATTCCTTTAGATACAACTTTGCTGCCTCTGGTCAATTCTTGTGAAAAAACAGGAAACTCATGGTTAAGTTTTTCGCGTGTTAACTCAAGCAAAACTGACTTGATTGAGTATTAGTATCAGTTAACGGACATCTATCGGCCTTGCACTCAACAGAACTCCCTCAAAATGTGGAATAACACTTTTAAACGACTACCAACAAAGTGGTGCACTGCAGTGGGAACGAACTGAAGATTACTTATAGGTTTTGATATAACTACATAACTGTTCTTTGCGTATCAGAGCAAAGGCAATGGCGATTGGAATTTTCTGTTTTTATAACAGTTAAAAAGAGTGTATATGGTAGCGCTTCGAGGTGACGAATCAAATTGCGAATGACAAAGTCAAACGGCAAACCAAGCAGATTATCAAGCTGTAAACAAACATTTTATTAAAAATAATCATTCCGTTACTCACAAGAGAAATGTTTGCTATTCGATTTTCAACTTCGCTTAAATAGAGTCTTCGGTGTCAAGGAAAACACATGCACCTCGAAGCTTTCACAGCATTGAGGAAAGTTTTATTATACCATTAACTGATCAAATTGAAAGACGAGGGAAACAGCTAGGACACGTTACTAGCTAGAGAAAATGTGGACTTACCTGAAGGAAGCACATCGACTAAGATGTCTTCGCCCTTGCCTTCAATTCAACGGCGATAAATAAAGAAAATATGGACTTGCCTGAAGGGAGCAAAGCGACTAAGACGTCTTCGCCCTTGCCTTCAATGCAACGGCGACCGACGCTAAAATGGGTGTGTCATTCTACACTTCTTTATATATACCCACATTAAAATTCATTACAGCCACGAGAAATATGCTTTGAACAAAAGAAATGCATCCCACGTTAAGATTGTGTGCTTTGAATTGTGGAAAATGAGCAACTTGGGGGAAAAACACGCACCTGAAAGGAATTGTGATCCGAATATGCTATGTTTGTAGTTAATAGGCCAATTTTGATATATTAAAATTCTAACTTGGCTCCGCGAGGCTTAACGGAATAATAAAAAAAGAAGTTAATTATTCATCCCTTAGACCCGAGGCGGTCTCTTTTGTTTTATTCCCCTAAGCCTCGGAGCTAAGTAAGACATTTAATAAATCGAAATTGGCTTCTAACTGTCGAAGATCTCACAGACAAGAACACCGCGGTGAAGCGTCGTAAAACGTACTTTTGGTCCAGCTAAGTAATTACGGTTGCGTCATAATTCAACTTTAATAATGATGAAATTTATGCGCACGCAAATTATGACGCATACTCAGTTTTCTTACCTCTTTTTCACGTCTTTGGAAAATATCTTTGGAAGAAAAACTTTTCTCTGACAATGAATAAGCTGACGCAATCGCACGAAGATCTAACCATCGACACAACCAACATTTTTAATTTGACCGTAAAAATTCCTGTGGACGAAGTTCGCTGGAAAGAACGTGCTGCACTACGGTATTTTAATTTAGCGCTTCTATATCAAGAATTCAGTTTCTTTGTAGAATTTAAATCTAGCCATTTGTTCGGTTTCTTTTTAACATTTTCTTTAGTTCTCATAATTTTTCGTATTTTTTTTTTACGGAAATAGTCAAATTTAAGCTTATTTAAAGGAGCTCAGTCACGGTTTGCGCATATTGAAAAGTTTAGCCTCAATTTTTCAAATTCGTCGTTTGCAATCCGTGTTAATCTTCTCCATCCTTCGCCATCCTTGTTCCTTTATGGTTTATCATTGTGTCTTTGGTGTTTTTCTTTCTTATTAAACTGTTATTTTTCAGGTTTCCTGTACCTTCCGTATCTGAAGGTTTATCCTGTCCATTTGACGCGGTGAACCAGCTTTTTCACTGCAAAAGTACACAAAGGAAAGGTTAACAAAGATTGCCAGAGATAAAGTTCGATAGACTGTAAACAACAATTCTATTGTCTTTCAGTCAATCATAATCCAAAATCACGATGTGTAATTTGCACTGGTGTCACACTTTTGCACTGATGTTACACTTTTCGCACTAGTGTTACACTTGAACTGCACTGCTCTCAGCTAATCAGAATCATTTAATTTTTTCATGTATATTATTAACTTTGTAAGTAGACTCAATCCTGGACATAAGTGCGTTTGTTCGCGATACAGCTGGCCTTCTTACAGGTGTGGGTGACTTAGCTCAATATGTAGTTCTCATAAAACATTCCCACTGCATGTAATTCTCTTGGGCTACAGTGTAAACGTTACAGAAGTTTGCAAATGTATTACAACATTCTTTGCATTAATGTACTTGAGAGTGAATGAGGGTGAATGAAGGTGAATGAGGGTGAATGATGGTGTATGAAGGTGAATGACGGTGAATGAGAGTGAATGATGGTGCATGAGGGTAAATGATAGTGAATGATAGTGAATGAAGGTGTATGAAGGTGTATGAAGGCGAATGGGGGTGAATGAAGATGAATGAGGGTGTATGAAGGTGCATGAGGGTGAATGATGGTGAATAAAGGTGTATGAAGGTGAATGATGGTAAATGAAAGTGAATGAGGGTGAACAATGGTGTATGAAGGTGCATGACGGTGAATGAGGTTGAATGATGGTGACCGAAGGTGTATGAAGGTGAATGAGGGTGAATAGTGGTGTAGGAAGGTGCATGAGGGTGAATGATTGTGAATGATGGTAAATGAAGGTGAATGAGGGTGAATGATGGTGAATGAAGGTGTATGAAGGTGTATGAAGGTGAATGAGGGTGAACGAGGGTGAATGAAGGTGAATGAGGGTAAATGAGGGTGATGGCGTATGAAGGTGAATGATGGTGAATTAAGGTGATTGAGGATGAATGAGGGTGAATGATGGTGTATGAAGGTAAATGAAGGTGAATGATGGTGTATAAAGGTGGATGAAGGTGGATGAAGGTGAATGGAGGTGAATGATGGTAAATGAAGGTGAATGAGGATGAATGATAGTGAATGAAGGTGTATCAAGGTGAATGAAGGTGAATAGTGGTGTATGAAGGTGAATGAGGGTGAATAAAGGTGAATGAGGATGAATGATGGTGAATGAAGGTGTATGAGAGTGAATGAGGGTGAATGATGGTGAAAGAGGGTGAATGAAGGTGAATGAGGGTGAATGATGGTGTATGAAGGTGAATGATGGTGTATGAAAGTGTATGAAGATGAATAGAGGTGTAGATAGGTGAATGGAGGTGTATGAAGGTGAATGAAGGTGTATGAAGGTGAACGAGAGTGAATGAGGCTCAATGAGGGTCAATGAGGGTGAATGGGGGTAAATGATGTTGTATGAAGATGAATGAGGATGAATGATGGTGTATGAAGGTTAATGAAGGTGAATGCGGGTGTATGAAGGTGAATGAAGGTGAATGAGGGTGAATGAAGGTGAATGAGGGTAAATGATGGTGTATGAGGGTGAATGAGGGTGAATGAGGGTGAATGAGAATGAATGATGGTAAATGATGGTGAATGAGGGTGAATGAGTGTGAATGATGGTGAATGAAGGTTTATGAGAGCGAA
The DNA here is from genome assembly GCF_964199315.1 of Orbicella franksi. NCBI lineage: Eukaryota > Metazoa > Cnidaria > Anthozoa > Scleractinia > Merulinidae > Orbicella > Orbicella franksi. Next base: position 25,044,494 of record NC_138154.1, read on the forward strand.
TGAGGGTGAATAAAAATGAATGAGGGTGTATGAAGGCAAATGAGGGTGAATGAAGGTAAATAAGGGTAAATCAAAGTGAATGAGGGTGAATGAAGGTGTATGAACGTGTATGAAGGCGAATGAGGGTGAATGAAGATAAATGAGGGTATATGAAGGTGCATGAGGGTGAATGAGAGTGAATGATGGTGAATGAAGGGGAATGAGGGTAAATGAAAGTGAATGAGGGTGACTGAACGTGAATGAGGGTGTATGAAGGTGCATGAAGGTAAATAAATGTGAATAGGGGGGAATGCAAGTGACTGAACGTGAATGAGGGTGTATGAAGGTGTATGCGGGTGAATGAACGTGAATAAGGGTGAATGCAAGTGACGGAACGTGAATGAGGGTATATGAATGATCGTGGATGAGGCTAAATGAAGGTGAATAAGGGGAATGAATGGAAACAATGGGTGAACTAGGTATTAACAGCGGTATTGGGTATGGTCAGCGGTTTATTATCAATACTGGGAAGAAGTTCTCGGGCATGATGATAAAGAAGATTAGCGTCAAGGGAAAAGCATTAAGAGAGGAGGTTGTACTTTAAAGAGTTTGTGGTGAGTTGGCAGAAACATTCAAGGTTTAACTGGACTCTTGTGCCAGTGAGTTCGGATCGGTAAAACATTGTAGCAGTCTGTCCATAGTATAAATAAACAACAACAAAAACCTTTATTAACGTGTCTGGGGTATTTAGAATTTGAGAGGGTTTTTGATTTATTTAGTGAACAGGCGAAGTTCTTTCGCTACAAATACGCGGTACTTAGGTTAGGTGGTATGAATATGTAAGGGACGTATGAAAAAGTGAGGAAGTTAGGAAGATTTTTCAGGACAGTTGCAAAGATGGTGATATTGTACAGTCGATCGTTTTGTGTTATCTGGAATGTAACAAGCGGTACAGTTTGAAGTATGTCATGGAATTTCAGAGCAATGGCAAAGCAAAATGTCGGAGGTTAAGTATCATCCATATACGCCAGAGGATAAGGTTTTCTTTGTTAAAGTTTGGGTCTGCTGCGGCTCTTAGTCTTCGGAAACGGCTTCGTAAAGTTCTAGATCTCCATATGTAGTCGAACGTCCAGCCACCTGTTGGATTGCGAAGCAGATCGCAGCGATCGATGTTACGGAGGACAAGAAAAAAAAAAAGGATGCCTGGTTATAAGTAGTAAAAATAAATGTGTTTGAAGGAAGAGAACTTGTTCGTGTTAAAATAAGATTTAATTCCCTTTCTCGCCGAGTTATTCTCGAAGGTTTTTTCAGAGCTAGGTGGTAAACCAAGTTGCCTACAACTTGTTTGGTAACAAGCCATCATGTCGTCAAGGTCAGTTTAAAACCTTTCATTTATCACATTTACGTCATTTTCTGGCTTTATAGTCGTACGGTTTACTTGATGTACTTACTTGTTCAGAGTTGTTCCTTTATGTTTCAAGTTGGCAAATTATTGTATCCAGGGTAACAGCAGATCCTGCTTTTGGCAAAATGTCACAATTCTTTTTTTCACCTTAAAGGTTATGGCTATTCCGTTAAGTGTCTACTAGGGTGGCAAAGAGACGATGACGATTGTGTTAAGGAAAGATATAAGCCAATCAAACTGAATGAAAAGCTTTTTCGGTGTGTGTGCGCAATTTACATTGTGTGACTTGTGTAAATTAAATGCAAAACGTAGCAATTCAAGGTGCTGAGAATAATTGCCAATCTGAATAGCAACTTGAACTTTGTGTTGTGACTCCAAAAATAACACAAGTCTTGGAAATGACTGAGATTTTAATTCATTTGTAAGTATTTTTACAATTTATGCACCTTCCTGTGGGGCTGGAAATTACATCCTTCTTTTGCTCAAACAGTGGGAGTGGAGAACAAAAACATCAAAAAGGGGAACGCAGAGAAGTGGTAACCAGAAAGATTATGGCATTGGTTGCTAAATATAGCTCAACTTACACAAATAACTTCCTTTTGATAAAACAGAGGAAATGTCAGCTTTTGTCTCTTTTAACTTGAATACAGGTCTAGTTGAACCTCCTAGCGTGACCTACTCTCCTCGTCAAACAGTTCTCCAGATTACAAAAAGTTTCAAATTCAAAGCACTATATTTGGAACCTCTTGTAAGCAACCACCTCTTAAGTGGCCGCGACCACTTCACAAATAATAGAGCCTAAATTTCATAATCTGATGTTGTATCATTATTGCATTCCTGTGTAGTACAAGAGACTGAAATTTGTCATTGGAAAGTACCAGATTCTTTCTCAAAATTGACTTTTGACATGAATAAAACATTTAAAATATGGGGTAAGTCTCTGCAGTTACCATATGCTAATGAGGCAAAATTCTGACCCAATATGGTCTAAGCTCTCATAAGCAACCACCTCCCGTAAGCAACCACTTAGGCTTGACATTTTGGGTGGTTGCTTACGGGAGGTTCGACTGTATTTAATTTTGTTCCGTCGTACAGGTATTTCATGATAGCATCTATCTAGTGCAACATTTATGCCAGAATACCTAAATAGCATTCCTCGGGTTCTGAACAGGGTTTGTACAGGTCCTGGAAAACCTGGAAAGTCCTGGAATTTTATTGTGGAATAATTTTTCCAGGGCTGGAAAGTCCTGGAAAAAGGCTACTGGTCCTGGAAAGTTCTGGAAATCTGTTAAACTCAAGTAAAAAATATGAAATGTATGGCAGACAGTAAGAAGAATTAACATTGAGATCTCGGGAGTGAAAGGGATAATGTGAATTTTAGAGTCCTGGAAAAATCAATCTGAGTCCTGGAAAAGTCCTGGAAATTTTTTTCTGGAAAGGATATGAACCCTGTCTGAAGCTTTAAAATCCTCCCAAACCCCCCCCCCCCCCCCCTGCTATGAAAGGTACCCTACAGTAGGAATTAAACTCCTTGTAAGAATTTGGTTGCTAAATATAGCTGAACCTCCTTGAGTAACTTAAAAAGAGGCAATGTCAGCTTTTTTCAGGCTTTGTTTATTTCTAATTGAATGTGGGTGTTGTGACGACAGCATCTATAAGTGCAAAAGGCCTGTTAGAATGCCTGAAATAAAATTCCTGAAGTCCTGAACATTCAATTCTTTTATGTGGGAGTGTGCCCTCAGATCCCCTTCTTTGAACCCTGTAAATACGCTCAAACCTTCACTAATGACCATACAACTCCTTTTCGTGAAACAGTCAAGGCAATTCAGCTATGATTTAGGGGCTCTGATCCTTGTCTATTTTTATGACTTAACTGGTGCAGTGTCAAAACTGCTTATACTGGCTTAAAATCATCTATGTTTTTCAGACTGCAATGATTTTACTTTTTAATTTTCATGGGGGGTCATCACAGACATTTAGGGGTACACGGTGGGTAGGAAAAAAATTTCTGATGAAGAGGTACTTTTTATCAAATCCCACCAGCTGTCCCCCTCCCCACCCCATAAAAAACGAACAGTCCCTAATGAACGATGTTTCTTTCAAAATAACAAATATAAATTGCAGTGACTGGAATAAATCAATAAATCAATAAATAATGGCAAATTGATAATAATATTGTGGAAGTAGGGTATGGTTTGCTTCAACAATCACTAAGTTAAGGGCAACCAATGTAAGTGGCAAAAAATAACATTACAAATCCAAGATTAATGTACTGCGTGTATTTATTTTGTAGACAAGAGTGATAAAGATGATTTTGGTCTTGCTAAACTTGCTTGAATGTGTTTAAAGTAAAAGGCCTACTAATGAGTTTGCCTCAGTCATTGTCATTGACAATATCAATGTTAAAACTGATGAGAGTTAGAGATTTCTCTTCACCTAGTGTTTAGTTGTTGTATGTAACTTTTATTTGCTCGGTGTGTCCATTCCTGGGTTCTCAGTACATGTGAGGGGCCCTCATGTGAGGCCATGTAAAGGGAAATTGGGCTCAATGGAAAGGCCTGGTTGAATTACATGAAAAGAATGTTTTGGACAAATAATAGACCTCATACTATTTACAGTGGTTGTAACTTAAATTGCAGATTGGGGATGAAAAAAAACAAAAAAAACACTGACTTGCATCTACTTGAAAATAATAATTTAATTACAAAGTATGTTTTTTAAACTCAACACCAGGTGGGTTGACAGTCATGTGTAAATTCACATAAAACACTTATTTATTGATTTAAGCTTATGTGTAGTCTCCCACTACCGCCAACATTCAAAGGAAAACAAGTGCACAGAAGTGGGAGATCAAAAATGATTGAACAATAACATCCAAGAGTAGTAAATTTTTAATTGAGATAACAATTCAAGACAGGCAGTAACATGGTAATGAATATGTAAATGCAGGGTAAATGAGATGATGTCTCAGTTTAGTAGAGCAGTTAGTATCCAAAGCAGGATCCAAAACCCTTGAACATCGGTCAAACAAACGGATGGCATACGTACTACAACAAGAAAACAAGAAAACATTCTTTAAAAAACGTTTAAAACAGATCTAAAAAAGTAAAATTGTCTCTAAATTTTCGACCGCCTTCTGCGGTCTTCTTCAGAGAATGATGATTTCGCGCGATTCACAGAATTTTTAATAAGCTGCATGGAACGTTATTGGTCGTTGCCCCCTAGGGAGGCAACCAGTGACGCGTAAACCCTTGGGAAGGGTGCTCTTTCATTTACGGAGTTTTTGTCTAAGAAAGAGTGCAAGGATTTTCAGAAACAGTCTTTTGTTCTTGCCGCTCACACCTGTTTCAAGAATGTTGGCGTAACTAGGATGTATATCGTGGCCGGATTCCGCATGTTGTTTAATTGCGGAATTGACATTTCCATTTTGAGCCGCGAAAACATCAGGACAGCTTTCAAACCAATACAAACATTGGGAAATGTTTTTCAAAAAGCCCAAGGACCGGCCGACAAAAGAGCAATTAAAAGGCATTGTGTACAAAGTGACCTGTCGGACATGTTCTTTCACGTATGTCGGGGAAAGCAGAAGAAATTGGAAATCTCGGGGGACCGAACACAAGCCCGGAACCAATGGAAATGTCAATTCCGCAATCAAACAACATGCTGAATCCGCCCACGATATACATCATAGTTACGCCAACATTCTTGAAACAGGTGTGAGCGGTAAGAACAAAAGACTGTTTTTGGAATCCTTGCACTCCTTCTTAGACAAAAACTCCGTAAATGAAAGAGCACCCTTCCCAAGGGTTTATGCGCCACTGGTTGCCTCCCTAGGGGGCAACGAGCAATAACGTCCCAGCTTATTAAAAATTCTGTGAATCGCGCGAAATCATCATTCTCTGAAGAAGACCGCAGAAGGCAGTCGAAAATTTAGCGACAGTTTTACTTTTTTAGATCTGTTTTAAACGTTTTTTAAAGAACTATGAGCACAGATCGCTCCAACAGTTTTATTTATAAGAAAGCATTCGTTAAGATATAAAGGGAACAAGCCGAGCCACAAAATTTTTCACTTATCGTGATATAACAAGGGTATAAATCACACAATCATGGCGTGAACATCTGACAAATCAAGAGAAAAGCCACAATTTCAAGTCCGATTTTCTTTAAGTTCAACTATCACGCAAAAATAATCCACAATACTGTTCATTGTTATCCAGCAAACGAAAGCGCGCGTGCTAAACAAACGTTTTCAGCATAGCATGATTTCCATTGACTAGTTTTGATGCAAAAAAAGCTTACATGCAATTGAGACCTGGCAAATAACTGGCCTATGTATGACACTGGCAGCTCCTAGAAAAGGTTCGTTTGATTCTCATGATGAGAGCAGAAATCGGCCCAGAAACACCAACCTTCTCTCAACTCGCAGCGACTGAATGTGTCCTTCATTGCTGTCCGCGTGTAGTCCGCGCGTTTATGACATATCCACGCGAGAGCCCTTTCTTCATATTAGGAAGTTAAATTTGATTGGTTCGGAATAATCGGCAGCATTGAACCAGAGTTAAACGCTTCTAGGTGATATGCTTCTGATGTAAACCAAAAAAAAAAAAATTTGCATAGCGCGAAAAGGCCTAGGTACGAGTTTATCGCTACAGTGTGACGCAGGACTTGTAAGTACGTGTAGCGATTTTTTCCGTAAGGTCGCGTAAGAAATAACAACAGGAGACAAAGGTAAACTATTCGTTCTTTTCATTCCTTTATTTACTCTCTTTCTATTCAACAAGATTGTGTGCTCCCTGTGAGTCAACCAAAATTAAGTACCTTTCAGTTCCACCAAGTCAAACTTCGGTGAACAGTTCACAGTAGTCGCAAGTACTACTGAAAAAAACCTGTAATTATTTCTGCTTCGACCTGTTTGTCGATTAGGTTTGACCAAAGAAGATCAAGGTATAAAGTACCTTGATCGTCTCTTGGTTCGACTCATTGTCTACGGCGTTTGCAAAAACGCGAGAGGACTGGGATGAGTTTCGTATATTGATTACATTGAAAATCTAAACATTTCAAATGAAATGTTACTAAATGAAAAGCTACCCAGTCAAGTTTGAGAGTTTTCAGCGGAAAATTGTCCAAATGGGAGCCTTGCAATAGTGGCAAAATTCCATACAAACCCTTACAATGTTGTGGCCTGTCTACCCAGTCCATACAAACTCTCTATTTTAGGTGATATTTGAAGAGCTATCATTTTGCCATTTTCCTCCTCTAAATGCCTCTATTCTTCCTTAAGACTCTCAAATTTAGTTTATCTTTCATTTGAATATCATAGTTTTTCAAACAAACGGAAAACAACCATACTCTTTCCCAGTCCTCTCACGTTTTTTGCAATGGGCTATTGAGTGTCGGAAAACCAGAACCAAAACAATTACTTACCTACTAGGCTACTCAGCAAATCTCAAACCGTAGTTAAACCAACTGCAGGACCAAAGTACAGTGGAAGCTCTCTTAAGGTTACAGTATACCTTCGGGTCGGCAATTTTCTTCAAATTTGGATTTTTGGGTCAAAATAGTGGTCGAAGAATAATCTCTAATTTCTGAAAAAAAAAATTGGAAAAGGCTAAATATTGGCGGAGAAATGGCGGTTTTACGTTTTCACCAGAAGTAAAAGTTTACCTCTTGATTGACAGCCCTATAGCGCGTATGCAATCAACCGAGACGATTTTCGCGGGAATTACCTATATGGATGTCACGAATTGACTACTCAGTTGATCAGCATTGTTGTTCTGACTACCCAGCATCTTTGGTATTAGGCGTGTCTCTATTAAGTTATAAGTAAGCACAGACCACGTTTAAACCATGGACTAGTTCGAAAAAGCGAAAACAGCGAAGAACGAATGAAAATACATCAATGAGTGAAGAAGCGAAAGTTCGCCACGCGGATGAAGCTATAGTTATCGTATAAGGCGGGCAAATATTCGTGGTAAGAGAAAAGAAAGGTTCTGTAAAAATTTCGGAACTTGACAGCAATAACAGGGATGCTGACAGAGACTCTTCTGATGAGTCCGATATCGACGAATCGTCGGACTCATTGAGACCATTTGAAATATTATCCATGCACAGCTGCCCACACACAGTTGCTCTCCGCGCTTTCTTTTGTTTCTTTTGTTTGTTAGCCCTGCTTGTTGTTGGTGCTCCTTGAGGAGCGATTTCTTTCACGGTTCCTGGAATGGGTGTATCCGTTGAACTTATCGAACAGGATAACTGTTAAACATTAAAAGTGGGATTTAATTTTTTTTAAAAATTTCCACAACTAGGAATCTTGGCATGTCCCAAACAAGAAACCCATGATATTTGTTTAATTATTCAATGCAAGTCTTGTTAGGTTTATACCACTCTTATTCCCAGTAATGCTTGTTTTAAATAATTTTTCGCTGACCATGTGACGAAAAGAAACAAAGGCGCTGAAGATGAGATATACATTTCTCCATCATGTTTCATTGTTGCACCTTTGGCGGTTTTTTTTTTTTTTTACCTTAGTTTGTGAACTTTGTTCATCAAAAAAGATCACTAAAGTATACTGTGGCACAGGGACTTTAGGGTGGAAGGCTTGTAGAGCTGCAGCCCTACCACTTTTTTTGTTATATTTATTGGGGTTGTAACCATAATGGCGCGATAAATAGTGTAACAGTGACCTGTAACGCTTGGTTGTCTTGGCCAGATTTGATACCCCTACCACAGGGCTTCAAAGTGATGCCTGCGGTCCCTGTCAGGCAAGCTACTTCGACATAGTGAGCTATTACAATATATATTTTGATATTCTTTCTAGTTTATACTTTTATATACATGCATGTATATAATGAAGGTTTACTGAGATCACACTGTAAAGAACTGGTTGTAATACTAGTCACTTCAAATTTAAACCTGCCATGTAAACCACTTGTTTACTTTTCCGAGCATATTCCTGTGTTTGAAAGGTCTTTTTATTGCTGAACGGTGTAGTGATTCAGAAACTGAGATTTGTTAGATAAAAGATTACCACCAAAAACCAGAAAAACAGAGGTTATCATTATACTATTTTAGAAAACAGCCCTAAGAAAATAGTCGCGCTGATTTGTTAAAAATCGTGTTTCTATTTAACTCGATAGAAACACGGTACATGTTTTCTATTTCTTAAATATTGCCAATTTAATGTGAGCGCTGTGTATACAGTCAGAAGCATGTTGGGGCTATATGCTTCTGATACAATGGAATCCCGATTTATCAAACCCACGATTTTTTAAACCTCCCAATAACTCGGACCAAAAGTCGTTTAAGTTGGTTTTGTTTTCCTGTAATTTTATCCCCAATATCTTAAATCTCGAACGCATGTCTAATTTACCAATATTCCCCTAGAGAGGGTCTTTCATACTCTGACTGTTTGGCGGTTCAAGCCAATTTTGAGTGCCGGTTTGCGGGTACATTCACATTTATCTTGCGGTTTACGGTTAAGAAATTATGACGCAGTAGCAAGAAATCATAAACTTTACTCGTGGTTTTCGTTGCTTGTTTTTGTGGCGACCATTGAAACATAGCGCCCAAAAAGACAGCCCCAAAAACGTTAACATTTACGCTTCGTTATAAACATCTCGAGCTATCATTGTGTCTGTGAATAGTCCATTAGAAGTCAAAACTTTTTGTTCGCTGGTTCCCGAATGGAGTTAGAAACAATATTAATTCATTCTGTCATTACGATCTTGTGGTCTTTAAGTTGAATTGCGAGTAGAAATACGATTATTTAGCTAACATCTCGTAAAAAATTTGTTAACTGTTAAAAGATCGATCGTGCTGACACTAGCATTTTGCTTTTGCTTCTCAATGACTGGATTTGTACTTTCACAGATTGGGATTGTAACAGGTTTAACTATTATATCATGACTTTTATTTGTACATTTTAACAATCAAATGTCACTGTTAATTATATCTGATAATAGTTTTAATTTAATATCCAACAGGGCGCATTTGCATTTAAACGAGCTTTTGGTCATAATATCCGATATGTGGAGAAATAAAGTTTTGTTAACCTACAGTGTTCTACTAGTAATCTATCTTTTAGTTAACTTTTAGGAAAGAGTCCATTAGGTGATGTTGTTTACCATTGTAATGTTAAACGATAAGTATTGTGCGTGATCCTTATATAAGATTGAAGCCTCGTTAAGCTCATCTTTACTTCCGTAGGGTAGATTTTGCAATGTTGGCATTGTACGGTTAGTTGTATAATCAGGTAAGTTATTTTAATGTTTATTTTTGAACTACGTCTGTGAAATTAAGTAAGGGTCGAGAGAATCCCTCTTCATTTATACTAATGATTTATTTGTAAAATTGTTGAGGCAGTTGTATTCTCGGTCAATTCTTGATATTAGGTATGAAAATCCTTGAGAATCAATTATCCCTGATTCTTTTTTAAGGTGGCTGACAACAGTTTCCACTCTTTACATCAGTTATATCTTGATGGATCAATTCTACCACTCTTTGTCAGATGCTGCTGCAACAGTGGTATCACACATATGCCCTATCATTGGTAAACAAGTTGTAGTCTTTTTGCAAATAAAGCATGTTAACACAGTAACAGTGTGAAATAAAAAAAAATTCTTTATTTTCGCTTTAAGGATGTAATTAAAAAACGAGCTCCGTGTATCGTAGAAATGTTATTAGCATGACAAGATACAACGTTTTGCAAAATTCATAAAACATTTCGCCCTCCACACGATTTTTTTAAACTTTGTAAAAAGATGTATCTTAAGGCATTTTTATCACATTGCAATAATAAATAGTTGATGTCGCTAGTCTAGAGTTTTAAGTTATAAGCACTTAAGGTAAAATTAAACGTGCTATAGGTTTATACTGTTGATTTAGTACCCTATTGTGACCCAAAGATGACCAAAAATTGTTCACAAGCGATTGGGCATTTGCTTCAAACAATATTGTAAAATCACTCGGGAAAAAGTGGTAGTATTGATCTGTCAAACGATAACTGCTTTTAAAAGGGACGAAAACTCTTGCCAGCCATCTTATGAAAGTCAAGTTGGGTTCGTTGCTGACTCTCTCGAAGGGTAACAACTTTTCGGGTTATGTTACTTCGAATCCGTCTATCATTTTTGTGTCGGGATCGCCATCTGAAATGGTTTCAATTAACATGTTAAATCCAGGTTATTCAAGACATATCCGTGAGGCCGAGACCTATTTAACGCTTCTACGACAAATTGGCAGATCTGGGCATTTCGTACCAGCTTATTGCTGAATTGGATACCAGCCTTAAACTGGAAGCGGATAGCGTTGACCAACATCTGCGCATCTAATTCCGGCGGTTTCACATCCCCCGCTGGGATGATTAAGTATGGCTGTCGCCATGACCTGTCATATACACGGCTAGGTCGGTTTTGCTCTTTGAAGTTAATCCAAAGCAAATTCTTGCCATTGCCGTACGTGTAATATAAATCAATTATCGCATCTTCTTTGTTGAATGGCAAGTCCAGTTTGAGCTGCCTGTCTGAACCGTGCGAGACGATGATAGGGTACTCCCTCGACGAGGGAAAGAGTTTGTCGTCTAGGTATGGCCCACAATTCATAATGATCTGAGTTTGTTGTGACTTCTTGAAGATCAGCTTTTTACAGTAAAAAGTGGACCATCCTTCCATCAACTTGCGTTGTTGGGAATCTTTTAGACAAGTTCTGCCGCCATCACACAAGAAGAAGCGTACTTCGTTCTGTAGAGCACCAGTGATGATGACATCATGTGGCCCCAGGCGAATGTCGGCCACTCCACCTGATCCAACTCCAAGAACCACTGCATTGAGACTCTTCCAGTCACCTCCACCTATAATGGTGACTTTTCCTGTGCCTTGGGTGAACTTGTTAGCTACGATAATGCTTCCAGAAGATTTTCCGCCAAGTTTGTAAGTTTTTCCTCTTGTTTTCGCAAGGACAATATTCTGACCATTTCCAACATCAATTTCGGCGCCCACGTCAGAAGGGAGAGATGTCGAATCAAGGATTGTGTCGAACTCTTGTCCAAGAGCAGTCTCAAGGTATTTCAAATGCTCGTACAGGATTCTTATTGTATCTTTTGTTGTCGTGCGGCTAAATTCTTGATCGTTTTTTCGAAAGAGCATTAACGGGAAACGTTGGGCAAAGTCTAAAATGAGGTCAAATAAATTTGATGATATTCCTCTCTTAAGCTTGTTGCCCCATTCGTGGTCAATAAGTACAGTTCGTGGAGGGCTTGATTTATCCTTGAATACCAGTTTATCGTCTTCAATGCTTGCTGTCAAATCATCAATACTAGTTATGGACTCAAAACGTAACTGATTTCCATTGTCGTCTTCCTTAATTGTAGCCATGCTCCCTGTTGTTGTATATTTAATTCTAAGTACTTTAGCTTGATTTCTCTTCATGGAATTAAAATTGGAACCAGGTCTATAGATTAACTTTCTGTCAGCGGTATCCTTTGAAATAGTCCCCAAATTTTTTTCTTTGTCGCCTTCTACTGGAACAATCTCAACAGTATTCAAAAGAACGTCTGCATGATCATCTTGTAGAACGTCGATGTGAAGTTCTTTTTCGGCCTCTTTCCAGTCTCCATAAATGGTTGTTTTGCATCGGATGGTTCTTCCGTCATCTCCCATAATGACGGAAATCGTCAAATAATCCACCACAACAGGACCATGGAGTACATAGGTGTCTGCACCCGGACCACCAATCAACCGGTGTCTTCCACGAGTACTGACGAGGGTGTCATCTCCACCTTTGGCTTCAATAGTTGTTTGTCCACCGACAGCCATAAGAAGGTTCTCTTTGTCACTTCCAACGATTTTTTTGCACGACGAGAAGCTGATCACATTCATCGCATTTACCAACCTCAAACTTCCTTTAGGTGGTTGGAAAGTTAGAAACCCTTCATCGTGTTTATACTTTTGGTATATATTAATAGTGTCAATCTTGTATTCCTCGTCTTCATAATACTTAAAGGAAATGGTACTTTTAGTATCTTTGCCAAGACTGATAGAATAGCTGCGATGTCTGTTAACGAGTCTTCTCGGCAATACCGTTACACCTTTCTCAGTTGAAATCGGGCCACTGAAAAAATCCGAATGGCTGAGAATGTACCTACTTGCGCCATCATAGTATTTAGCATCTATGTTAATATCTTGATCGTAATTCCGACCGGGTTCAGGAGGTCGCACCTCAACAGTTTGAATGTTTTTCAAGTAAACAACATGAGTAGAAAAGCGGGAGAACGACCCAGTATTGACTATGTTATCAATATTTCTTAAATCCCATTGGCCGTAATAATTATTTTCAGTGTGTAATTCTGTAGGGAAAGTCATATATTGGATAACAAGAGTGTTGTCACCTCCACCACCAACAATGTATTTCGTCCAGTTGTAAAGGCCACCATGTCTAATTCCGGGTGGTGCGTTCTCTTCCGTCTTCTTTGTGTAATGATACCAGTTTATTGTCGATCCGATGGAAACAACATTGTTTCCTTCGCCAGTGTACACCACATCACCAAGGCCGTACGAAACATCGATAACATTGTGGTCATCACTACCAATGACAGTTGTTGGAACGTAGTTAGACAAGAGTGCTAAATTGCCTGGTCGTGCAGCAGAGATTTTCTCAAATTCATCGAATAAGAAACTTCTACGAAAAGCACATACTAATAGTGCTTCCACTTTCCTCCTTCCGGAGTAACGTAGACGTCCATTACTGTAGGACACCAAACTTCTAGGAATACTACTAACGGCATTTCTGGCAACTCGCACCGATGATGTAGAGACTGCATAAAAAGATATCCCATCGCAAAAATACTTCACACCAGTTTTCTCTGCTAAAAACCACAACATTTTACTTTTTAATTCGTTAGCGTTGCCCAGCGATACGGGGTTTTTCCGGTTGAAAAGGTCTACAAATTTCTGTTTAAGATTGCCGTTCGAAGAAAGGAAAGCTGGCTTGTGAATGAGTTCATTGAAGCCGTCCGGCCACCCAGGAAAACAGGATCCCAGATTAATTCCTGATCGTCCTTTTTGGGAGCCTGAGGTATATCCAATATCCAAATATATTCCTTTTACTGGTGATATCCTTGAAGGATTGCGGCAGTTATAAGCTTCCCATTCTGGCCCCAATGTGACATAATTTCCATTCCAAAGGTCTTCGTTATAGATCAAAGGTCTACCAGATAGTTCTAAAGTATCTTCTCCCTCTTGACCTTCGCAACGTGAGTCGACAGCAGGCTCACAGTCACTGATAATATCGTCACCTTTCCCGCCCAAAAGAGTGTCCCTTCCTGTTCCGCCATTAAGATAATCATTACCCGGTCCACCAAATATGGTGTCGCTTCCCCCTCGTCCAAACAATATGTCATCTCCCTCTTCACCATAAATTTGATCTGGACCAAAACCAGCTACAATCTCATCATCATTTGCTCGACCCCGCAAAGTTTTACCCAAAGATGTTGCATCAACTAAAGCTACTCGATTGTTCTTGTTGTTAAAATCTGCTCTCGCTCTGGCACTTAAACACCTTGTAACGGTTTTCATCTCAGCTTGGAGTGTTTCCTTGTCAGCTTCTATGCCTGCAACATCTGCATCTACATAGTAAGTGAAGATGTCAAATCCCCTTTGCTGATATTCGTCTGCCATGTTATTCAGATATGTTTGAAATGCATCCGATTTTACGTAGGTATCAAATTCATCGTGTACTCGTTGTGCAGTTGTTCTGAAGTCGACCAAATCAGCAAAGAAACCAAGAATTGTATTAACAACTTGCAAAATCGTACTAATCAAACCTACGACTGGCCCCAAGGGTGGAAATACAATATCTAAAGCTACACCTATTCCGTCCAGAATAGCCGTAATTCCATCAAAAGCAGCCATGACTCCATAGATTACCGCTTTACCCACCAGGCCTTGTTTAGCAGCATCACTTGCAGCAATAGCATTCTTTGCCATTGCCACAACACTCGTACCAACTGATATGGCACCTCCAATAAAAGACCCAAAACGCTTAGTCTGTTCCAGTAACTTTACACTGGCTTGGGTTACTTTTTCCAAAATCTTGTTTTCAACCCTCTTCCCAACAAATGTCACAACACTTTTCATTCCACTGGCAAGACCAAAGCTCCCTTGAGCAACTCGAAGTCGACCGTTTCTCGTCATTTCATTATATTCACCCTCTGTAATTGAACCCTGTGCTCTTAAATCGCGAGCTCTCTTTATCATATCACTTCCAGCTGCAGTATCAATCCCTCCCTGAGCCAGACTAAAAGCAGTGGTAGACGTCTCAACACCGATGCCAACCTTACGTAAAATTCTACCAGCTACTTTTTTTGATGAAATCCTTTCATTTTGCTGAGCTAATTTCTTTTGGGTATTGAAGTTCTGTTGAGTCAATCTCTGCTCGTCACCAACACCTGGAAGTTCTTTGATCTTGTCAAATGATTCTGACACAACCATTTCTTGGATGTTACTTACTCCGCTTCTCTTTGCACGAAGTTCTAATTCAGGCTCTATGTTATTTTTGACAATTTTTTGAAAGTTTTCATCTCTGAGTTCATCGACTGTAATTCCTTTCTGTAACTTGTATTCTAGAGCATCGTGTTTGTAATTTAAGCTTTTCATCGTTCCTAGAAGCAAAATATAAACGAGGAATTTATGATACTTTTAGTGCTAGAGTAAAGACAGCCAAAAGCTCTTCTTCAAACCAAACTATATGAAGTTTTTATGTTTCTAACTTGTCATAAATAATTACTCTTAGCTTATTCTATTCTCTTAGGGCCTCACACAATACCATTTTTTAGTGAAGTGCGCCCCCTGTATAAATACTGTTATTAATGTATTCCTATTTTGAATGGAATTCTTGATTGACCTGTATGATTCTAAACAAAGTGGCAGCCTAAAGTGAAAGAGGAAGGAGATGATGACGATGATGATGATGATGATGATTTTGGCGTACGTTTGGTTTCAGTCGTATTAAGTTAAGTGAATTTAAAAACTACTTACTTAAACATTTGCTCCTTGCCGATGTTATGCTATGACTAAATGCATTGATACGTTGATTACCTTTCGTTAACTCTTTGACATCTTGAGGGAGACCAGCCATAAAACCACCAAAGGTGGATCCTGCTCCTGACATGTAGTTACTGTATCTTATCAAGTCGTTCTCTGTTTCACTCCCTTCTCCAGTTAGCACCAGACCTTTGAGGCCCACGTCCTTTATTGGATCTGATTGTTCTTCTTGAAGTTCTGGCAGATCAGTACCTTAAACAAAATGAGTATTCCCACAAATCGTGACAAAATCACATGGGCCAATGGGCGCACACACCGAAATAAGCTTGAAACAAAGAACAGAAACGTAAGCAAGTAACAAACCAATCAGCTTACCTATGGTCATCATATTTCTCTTTCCATTTAGTGCATCATCAAACTGCGTCAATATTGTGTTGAAGTCAGGGTCAGTCTGCAACTCTTCCAAACTTTGAAAAAAGGAATCGTCTACTTGCTTTCCCTGAGTAGCACTTTCTTCTCTCAATAAAGCAGTCAGGCTTTGAACAACGACTTTTGGCTCAAAAGAACCCCTTCTGTTTTTCCAAGAAGTTGAGACTTCGTTGCACAGGGTGTTAGACAAGTTGTTGAACCATTTAACTTGCAATGATTTGGTGAACAAATCGTCATTTCCTTGTTCATCATGTTTAGCGGAACTATGTTTGGCAGCCTCAATAAACTGGAAGATGTTAAACAGAAATTGTCAAGTGCATCAGTCTCTTATCAGTCTTAATCCCCAAGACCTTTTAACGCATCAACCCTCTTACAGATAAAATAATAAATTACAAACAGAATGCACCGGGGAATTGCAAACAGCATATGTGTCATTCAGTAGCTAAGCATGGGTCTGGTTATTTTGTTATAAATATGGGTTATTAGCCAAGCTTGTTCAGTGAGGTTGGCTGGATACTGCCGAATCCTTTTTGTATGTGTTTATGTAAGACGCAGTCGAAGCTCACAAACACGAGAGAAAAACGAGCCTTTTTCACCGAATAAGCTTGGTCTTATATGGTATGCCCTATGTACCACTGGGCATTCCGGGATTGAATGTGAGTGAGTGTTATATGGTATTAACGACACACTTTTCCTGCTGGAAACAGCTTGTAATCCCGAGTGGGAAAGATGGCACGATCTTACCCGCTAGGGTAGACATTTACAACACAGTATTTGGTTCATCTTGCCCGCTTCTGGAACTACCCATGCACTAACAACTGTTACTACAGTTGAGGCTTCAGTCTTATAATTTTATTTTAGTTTTAATGGGCATACAAGGAGAGAAAATATCAAAGTTTATCAACACAAAGCAAAATTGACCTTTTCGCTTCGTTTCTATGTCAAACTAATAATAACTGCTGTAACAGCTATTCCTAGAATGAAGGGAATTCATGCCTGTGCTTTCTTACAGAAAAATCATTTCTTAGGAAGAGCAAGTAGTTTCAGCAATGGGTATTAGTAACAGTTCGAGTCAAGTCCCTCCGACCAAAATCAAAGGGTTGATATATGTACTTTTTGTTCTTGTTTTTTAGACGGAGCATATTGAAATTAGTTCTTAATGATTGTTCCAAGACACAGCGACAGAATTTGAATAATGTGCTTCACATTTTCAATTTGAGTTCAAAGCCTTGTAATCGAACGATCTATTGTAACAGCTCAATTACTGCATGCTTCAGTTTATTGGCATAATAGGTTTTAATTCAACAAGGCTAGACCACTAAATTTTAGGTTTCCATCGATGCAAATTTTGGATTTGATTTGTGGAATAATAAATCGCAGGGCTTTATTGACGAAAAAGCTCAGAACTAAATGACTTGAACACTAAAGGCGTGAACACATCTGAGGAATTCTATCAGGTTTAAATTAGACACGGTTGTCCTTACGAATTTGCGTTCGCATTTTCTTTATAGCATAGTGATATCTATTTTTTGTATGGCCTGAGTTCAATTGCTTTACACAGCAAACAAGAAAGGTAAAGAAAAAGTCCTTTGAATTGGGTCTTACATTTAAATGCAACCGTCACTGAATAGAGGCAGGGAAACAAGGACCTCCCGACAGAATGGATATGTTACATGAGCTTGGCAAGAACATAACATGAGTGTCAAAAGAGTATGAAACTGGCCTTATAACAGCACAGTAATTTAGAAGTGAAACGCTGTAAAAGGAAAACAAAACAAGTAAACTAAACTGCAAAAATGTAAGAAACTTCATGTTTCAATAACACTGTGAGGAAATTAAGATGACAGCGTTAGAAAGAATGACATGAATTTATCGTGATAACCGTGAAAATAATAATGCAATTCACTGGGAGTATTATACAGAGAACAACGAACAAAATGTTTTCGAGCATTTGCAAAATGCGACACCTCCCTTACTTTGTTCCTTTGGAACGAAATTATGAATCTAAAATGAATCTACAAGAAGCAACCGACGTTTTGGTTCACCACAAAAGTATGCAAGACAGGTGTTAAACTGTCTCCTTATCGAGGTTTTAGCTTGGTACCTGGTTTCAAGTATCCTCCTCTAACAAATCAAACTCTCAATGCGGAGGTTCTTCAAAAACACGGCAGCTCTGTATCGATGCATAATTTTTTTCGCTTTCAAAATACTTTGATTCAAAGGCAGTCTTCACACTATGCCAGACTGAGAAATTTGAAAACGCAGCTTCATTTCTACGATTAGGCCTACCATCCACACTAATCTGTCACGAAAACGGAGCTTTTCGAAAACGTTCTTCAAACTAGGGGAATTTGAAAACGCGAGCTTTTCGTTTTCGTTTTCGTGTGGACAGAAAAAATTTTGAAAAAGGAACTTTTCGAAAACGATGGCGTCACGATTATCATGTGATTTCTTTGACCGAGTTTTTCTCAACCACAACTCCAAAATGACCGGCGATATATTGTTGCGTTTTAAAATTCCTCCGGCGCAGTGTGGGCGGAAAACATGTGATTCGTTTTTAGAGTGAAACCTCCGTTTTCACATTCCTAGGCATAGTTTGGACGAGTCCTTAAGATACGGAAAACGTTTGCATCAAGGTTAAATACACGTGGAAACACGAAGAATGAACTTTCAGGAGAACAAAATAACCGACTAATTGAATCTAGTCATCCTGCGGCGAAAGATTGAACTCTTACACTTTTTTCTTTTCCAAACTGCTATTTTCTTTCCTTCCACTGCTTACTGAAAAATATCTTACAGCACCTTCATTATTTTGTCTTTCTTGGATTTCTAACTCCCAGGAGTTGCTTGAAAAGGGAAAAACTGAAATTCAAGAAGCGTTAACAATTTCGTTATTATGATATTGGATATCCAAGGCAGCGTTAACTCCATAGATGATCAATTTTCAGAAAAATTTCATTAGATGTGTTTAGACGAGGCGATGAGGACATGCCTTTAACGTGCTTATGATGAAATTTTAGGATGCACTATGCAGTTCTTGAAATATATCATACCACCAAAGAGCTATCTTGAGTTTCTTTATCTCCAAATTCTGGCTTTTAAACGCGTGTTGGAAAATATACTTTCTTGTCCAGTCTTGTTTGATCCATAATCACTGACGGTTGAGAATCACTTTGATTTTTCAGTTTAAGACACGACACGCTACTTGAAAGATGATGACATTGTTTTGTGATAAGTTACTTATGATATTTTGTATAAACTGTTCCTGTACAAGGTAAAACCGAAGAAAACACTTTTCATTGTTACAGATTTTTTTGATCCTTTCCGGTAATGACGCTAACGCTCAAAGTGTCTTTAACAATTTTAACGCTATTTTCAAGGCTTGTCATGTATCACACTGTGGTCACAAAACAAAGAAGACATGCATTTTTAGAACAAGGACTATATTTGTAAATACCAAAACTCTAATACCACATGTCTAACGAATATAGAACACATATAACCAAAACAAACAGTGCAGTAATATAAATAAAGACTCGCTAACTTATCAATTACAAGGTAACAAAAAGCCGGTGACATTGTGTGAAAATACGCATCAAATTAGTTTTACCCTAAATGAAAACAATAGTAACAAGAGATCACTGAACTTACCGTAAGTGTAATAAAGAGGGCTATTAACCACCGAAATATTTTCAAAAGTGTCGCAAATTGCGACATCTTCCTCACTCTATTTTGCTCACTGGGAACAAATTTAAGAATGTATATACGTACCGTAAGATTCACCCTTAGATAATTCTTAGAATTACACGTAACTACGGCTCATCGCATTCGATGATGGTATTCCTGCAGGTGTCATATTGTTCGACGTTTGGTACCGGCTGTTTATAAGTGGTAGTCTCCCACTGTTAAATCTTTTAATGCAGCCTAACGCAAATAATATTTCTCTATAGCTAGCATAACACTGTAAAATTTTCCAGGTGTAACTGAGTTCCTCTCCGCTCTAGGAATCACAGTTCACTATTCAAACGTTAGAAATCCCTCGCTTCAGGATCATTTGGCATACTCCAAGAAGTACAGAAATTCAATATGCGAGAAAAATGAAAAACAGGGGGGAACCACTTTCAGTTTTCTTTGAAATGCCGGTAATTCAGGATTTTAGCAATTACCAGGAATTACAAAAAAAAAGCCTGAAAATGCCTCAAGGGCCGCCTTCTAAATAGATAGTATGTATAAACACGTTGATTTATTTGAACAGTGGTGTGAGTTCTTAATAAAAGAAAAAAGCCTCTAAACGTTTAAATTAAGATTACTTCAGAACATGTTAAAGACTTGAAACTGCAAGCATGCTGCCATTTCATGATTCTTAAGTCATAATGAAAAGATTGTGGTCTTGGTTTGAAAATTTTAAACCGTGTGTTGAAAAATACCCTGCGTAACTATCGTAGTATTTTATTTCGATTATGATTACATCCTATTAGTTGCAATATCTTAATTGTCCAAGATTATCCTTTGTTGGGGTCCTGATTACCATCAATTGTTCACCAGCTTGGGGATAGTCTCTGACGGTTGTAAATAACACTGTGGTTTATCAGGTTAATAGAGCTCAGTCACGGTTTGCGCATATTGAAAAGTTTAGCCTCAATTTTTCAAATTCGTCGTTTGTCATCTGTGTTAATCTTCTCCATCCTTAGCCATCCTTGTTCCTTTATGGTTTATCATTATCTCTTTGGTGTTTTTCTATCTTATTAAACTGTTATTTTCAGGTTTCCTACCATTTAAAGATAATTTTGTATGTGGCCAAAATAACTCAAAATACCGTGACTGCACAGCCCATACTTCATGAATCAGATTCACATTGTTTGATAAAAAAGCTTCGTTTGGTATGACGGTGTTTCTCTACACAGAAAACAGAGGAAACAAGTGCTCTAACTTTACAGATTTGGTTGATTCAGTCCGAACCTTGTATGAACACTGAAAGAGGTTTTTAATTGATTTCAGTTAATGCCCTTTTCAAAGCATATCGTTTCTCAGAGTGAGAGAAAAGGCAGAGCTGAAAGTATGAGATAATTATAGATAAGATCTATCTAGAAACAAGCGAAAAAACAGTGGAATTCTGAAATAATCGCACTGGCTTTCGTTCAGTTTGATTGTTAACTTTAAACAAGCCTTGAAATCTGATTGGCTGTTTTGTTTTAGTGTTTCATTCTTATTGGCTTAAAAAAAGATACCATCTATAGAAAAAAAATACTGGGATTCGTGAATAAATTGCACTGTTGAGAACCAATCAGATTGCGAAATCACAAGTGATTTCAAAATGAATGTAGTAAAAGAAAAAATAATGCACTGCATATTGGTGTAATAAAATAAATGACAGACAAACTTTGAAAGTGGCATCAAATTACATGAACATGACAAGAAATAACTTCCCGTTTGCAAGGAAAGGAAAAGATGTAACCATCGATATAGTTTCCACTGGATAATTAAAATGCGAGATCCCAGAGCCGTATCCAGAAAAAAAAAAAAATGACCGCATGAGGCAATGTCCATGAAGAAATTATGAGTGAGGCAATATCCATGGTTAAATTCTCTTTCCAGGTATTTGGAATGTTTATGATGACTATAAACAACAAAAACGAAAGAAAATGACTGAGGCCTAGATCTACCCAACTAGTTAAGGAACAGATACAAATTAAAGGATTTAATGCATGGAATCACATTAGTCATATAAGAAAGAGCAAAAGAGCTATTGGTCAGTATTTACCTTCTTTGACAACCCAGGTGTTTTACTGTTTTATATGTGGTACCTGGCTATGGTAATTTATGTTTGTCACTTTAAGGTTATAACGTAAAGAAGGGTTTTGTTTTTCTTTCCTAAAATATGGTTGCTCAAGAGCGGACAAGCCGCACTTGAAGTAAACTTTCGCCGGAACATTTCGCCCGCCCGAAAATATCGCATCGTCCCGGCTAGCAGCCCCTGGGTCTTCGAGGATGGTTTCTATCGAATTTAAGTACGAACGGCTTTTAGAGCGCCCCTTCTAATAGGGTGTTTAATAAACATAAACTCAATCTACCCCTAACCCTAACGAAACAGCTTGACTAAATCTTAGCCCTGTATGAAATTGGCTTCCAAAACCGTGATGAGGTCTATTCAGATGTAGCGGACAGTGCTGGTTAAAGGCATTCATGTCTGGTATTTACTTTCGGCAAGTGCTCCATGATAATGCTCTAAAGTTCCGAAAATAGCCACATTCGGAAAGTAGTAGATCCAACAAGCTGAAACAAATCTGATATTTGTGTTAGATGGCCCTTATTAGGTCTTATCACAAAGTTTATATTACTGAAGAGGGACAACTGATTTTCGAGAAAATTTGTCCCTTCTTCTCTCTATCTATTTGAAAGCAAGTTATTTAAAAATGAATCGTCCGACAAGTGGTAGCTGTTAAGCTGCCCAAAAATGGCGACAAACGGAAGTTTAATTTCCAACCTCAGAAAGTACGCGATAAGAAGCAGTTGCTAAAATCGGAAAGTAGGTAAAAAGGTGAAGTCTGCATACGAGCCAAGTGGCCCATCTGGCCGGGACTTATCCCGTTTTTTGTAGCATGAAGCGACTAGGAGTATTTCTACTCCCCCTGGATGGGATGCTAGTCCATCGCAGAGTTACCCCTAGTATTAAGCTCGCCGGTACCCATTTATGCACCTGGGTGAAGAAAGGCACTGTGAGAGTAAAATGTTTTGCCCAAGAACACGAGGCAATATCCCCGGCCAGAGCTCGAACCCTGACTGCTCGATCCGGAGACAAAGCGCACTAACCATGAGGCCACCGCACCTCCGACAAAATCGGAAAATAACGAGGGTTATTACTCAATTTTTGTCTGTGCCTAGTTTCATGCAAAATATGGACCATTTGGTTTCAAACGTTAAAAGGCGTCGCAAGAGGAAGAATGGGAGGTTGATTGTATTTTCAGAGGACTTACCATTGTATCCTGGATGTCTCTCTTGTCTTCCTCCTCGGATCACACCAGAAGCCGTATGTTACCACAAGCACTAAGGAAGCTGTAACGGAAGTAAACATAGGACTAAACCAGGACAACTTATCGTTGAACTCTTAACTTGATCTACCAAGTACCGTTGTGCAGACTTGGTAGAATTCAGCAAAACGCCTCCCGCACGGTTCGCGTGATCAAAGACTGAGGCAGCCTTGTAAACCGGATCAGAACCAATCAAGGTGGTCGATTGCTGGCCAATGTGGGGACAACAATATGTTAACGTTGAAAGTGAAACAATTTTACCATTCCAGTCTGGGAGCTGGTTGGCTGTTCACTTCTAAATCCTCATCGTCAAGAATCATGCCATCGGCGCAAATCTGAAATAAAAGCTCTTTCCGCAAGATTCGGTTAGTTGTTAACATAAATTGAATACATCCGCTGGCTAACATGAAGTTCTTGATCACATTTTCTGACAGTGCTCCAAATGGGTTTGCCATTCTTATTTTGTGACAACCCATGAAGTTATCACTAGAAAAATTGCACACCTTGGATTTTCATAGGAAAATCCGGGTTGTACATTTGAAATTATACAACTAAGATTTTTGTCGTAAAAAATCAGAGTTGTACAGTCATTTTGAAAACAAACAAGAATCCAAGTTGTTACTTTGAAATTATACAACTTGGATTTTTGCAATATAGAAATCTGAGGGCAGGCTAGAAACCGTTACTATGTCTGTTGTTTATTTGGTTAGAGAAATTTTATTTTTATCAAGGGAAAGTCAGAGAAAAGCATTGTTCTGGACCTCTAGTTTTGACTCTAACTCAAATCCTTGCATTGTGGGTAACAAATCATGTTTGGAATTCAAGACAGAATTGATGTTAAATACATTTATCAGAATTATTTTTAATATGTTTATGTTTTTTGCTTTTACACAATTTTACAGTCCCAGTGTTGTCACCGAATAGTCCGAGCACGCCTTCCGTGCCTATCATGGTAAACACCTGACACGTTTAGTTTTCAGGGCTTGGCTCTATAAAATGCCAACACAACTGAGAATAAGACACGTGCATTTAAAACGCGGCGATGAATTTCAAGCTCCCGAAGACACATGTTCAGTCTTTCCTTGAGGTTTTAAGTGATATCACAAAGGACTTCAAGAGTCAACTTCTTGAAAACTATTCAACGAATTTCATTTGAAATACCTATACTTTTTTAGAAGAAAATAACTGGCGACTGAGTGCGTGCTTTATTCGATATTTTTTTTATTGATATCATTGTATGCTCTATTGTTTGACGCACAGAAATCTCAATAAAATATTCTGATGCAGCAAACACTTTTCTAGTGGGTGGAATGAATTTTAATCGTGTATGTAAGGAAGTCTCGAAGGACATCCCGTTCATTTTAGTGTCAGAAAGCGTCGTGTGTTGTGAAAGTGAACCAGTATCTTCGTCGATGTGCTCCCCTTCGCAGATAAGTATACGCTTTCGTTTTTTCATTTCATGATCTTGTTCGCTTTTCGCCTCGTTTCGCTACGCTTGCCTTTTTCCGCAGTTTAGTGGTTTAGTATAACCAGTTCGTTGAGCAATTTTTTACGTCCACACAGTGAAGAAATTGTTGAATACTGGGAGGGTGTGAAACTTTCGGAATAAAAAATTACCAAGTTCGTTTAGACAAGCACATCGGAATAGCAGGTTTGAAAGTTTCTTACTGAATACCACATTTCAGAAATACTAGCTCTCTTGTTCGTCGTATTTGTAACTGTTTAATGTTGTCCTTGGCGGGTCTGAACTGCAGGTCACATTCCACAGCTCAGAGTACAGAGTCACTGCACTACAGATAAATAAACAGCACCAAGATTCAGTCTCCTAGCCCTAATTAGCCCTAGCACTCTGCGAAAATGTTGTTTTAGATCGAGGGGAAACTTTTGGCATAGTTATTCATCTGTAGAGTAAGGATTTCTACTCTTGACCTGTGGAATGTGACCTGTGTTTTATACCCGGCTTGTTATCCATTGCTCCGATGCTCTGAGTTACTAAGGGTATGAAGATCTGACTGACTTAATATCAACAGTTTTAAAGTTACGTCAATAATATTCCCTGAGAATTTAAATTCTTTTCTCATGCAGGAACAATTTGTTTCCATACAATCGCTGAACTTACTGCTCGTGAATGTTTTAATTGGAGTTTAATTTAGTCGGTTTTACTTTGAAAGCGACTTTGTTGAAATGTTATACAGCCATCCTTGTCCTTCGCCTCCCGATTGATTTCTGATACATTTTCGGGTAAGTAATATCAAAATATTTGGTTAGAATTTCAGAAATTAAGGCAGATTTGAGTTATAATTGCATTGTGGCTTTTGTTCATTTATCCTCATGTTTTCATAATTGTTCACATTTTCGTGAAATCAGAAATTACTTGACGAATGGAACCAATTTCGAGCAAACTTGCGTTGAATTCTGGCGAGAAAATAATTCTAAGAGAACATTAAGAAATTTGTTAATGCAGGCGATATTGTCCGATGTTATATGGCCGGTTTCTAACTACCAAACTGATTGACCGACTGATAAGACCTCAAACTCAAAGGTGATATATTTTTGACAGTTTCCTCTCTCCTTCTGACATTAGACGAACAGAGGGAACCCAAAGGAAATATAACCATTATGAGCTAGACTACGAGTAGTCCCTCTTTCGCTTAGTCCGTCGTGCGTGACGCGAAAGAAAACCGCGAGAAAAAAAATGGCCGCGCGAAATCCTGGAGGCGAGGAGCCCCGAGGATTTCGCGCGGCCATTTTTTTCTCGCGAATTTCTTTCGCGTCACGCACGACGGACTAAGCGAAAGAGGGACTACTCGTAGTCTATTATGAGCAGCCGTGTTCAGCTTTGAAGCTCCGTTCTCTCCTTATCAGTCTCTTCATGTTGCGATCAACTCCAATTTCCGGTAAATTCTAGGTTTTACTTTATCTTTATTTTACAAGTATGATCTGACCTTGTTGCAAAGTCTGATTTAAAAATTCTGACTAAGATAGCTATCACGATAAATTGATTGCCATGGTTCAGTTTGACCCTTGCTACAATTTTATGAATTTTTTGTTCTAGTGTATGGTAATTTCAATTAAAATGCAACAGAAACCTTTTTGGATTGCAGGTTGTAGTTCTTGGGCTCTAGCGCAACCTGGTAGTTGACTACAGGAAATGACTGATCTCAGATAAGTACTTGGTAGTTTTGTCATTTGTTCGTCGTTTTCCTGGTAAACGATTTAATTCAGAGCAAGATTGATCGA
Organism: Orbicella franksi; assembly: GCF_964199315.1. Lineage (NCBI taxonomy): Eukaryota > Metazoa > Cnidaria > Anthozoa > Scleractinia > Merulinidae > Orbicella > Orbicella franksi. The sequence continues at coordinate 25,070,608 of NC_138154.1, forward strand.
AATACAATATACCACCAGAATCCCAGACCTAGCACGTTTGTATTCAGTAAATTTTCTAAGCGAAAAGAAAGCCAGTCACCACTATAAAATGCATTTCTCTAGTCTCTTGATTTCAGGCTAGCGAATACAATGTAATATGCCTGAAAATAGCAACATTGTACAACTACAAGACTGTTCTATTGAATAAAAGGAGATTTACTTCATTTCTTGACATTTGCTCTCTTTTTTCCAAGGTTGAACACAGAGTGCACGTGCATTGAAAGAAAATGCAGCCATCTTGGATTGCAGTGTTTTACCCTTCGCTTCGATGCAAGCAGACGACATCTGAAAGATTTTATAGTCAGATAAGCTCGTTGTCATTTTCTTAACTCTTCTCTCTTATACCATTTGCAGTATCAGTCCAAGAAAGAAAATAATTGATTTTCTTTTATCATGTTGAGTACATCCTGAAGGAAATAACCAAATGAACTGTCTTCAGGCATGTAACAAAAAAAAAATGTATACTGCTTTGTGCGTTCAAACGCAGCCTGAATAGTATTTATGATTTAAATGTCCCTGTGAAACGCTAGCTCTGCATTGTTTTGACCAAATTCCTAAGCCTAACGCAATTTTTAAAAGTCAGTGTATCAAAGCTTCCTCTTTTCTTTTTCATGCAGGTTTTAAAAAAGATATGCTGAGAGAAAACAAGTCCATTTTGTATGACAGTGCGTGGCTCTAATGTTCTTTGGTACAAAGTAAGTATTGCAAACATCTTGGTTCAGATAGACCAGATATTATCTTTGCAGTTTTCTATTCATTAACTGAGAAATGTTGTTTAAATGTACGACCAAAGCTCAGCAGTAACGTTCATAAAATATTTATTGCCGGTGTTAGAAATTTATCTGCAACTTGCCTCACTTGGTTTCTGGAAAATTTATGACACGAAGGACTGAAAATTTGCCAATACAAGAAAAGCAACTTCGTTAGCTCTTGGACTCAGTGGTTTCAATTAGTAGTTCACTGCTTGCTAATGGCTGGAAACGCTTTTTCCCTACAATAAGTCCAGCACCTCAAATTTTCCGTTTTTTTCGGTTTCAGTCCAAAGTTAATAAAATCTCCTTCCATGTCAATACATTTCAAAGTATCTTGCAGAGAAAATCTTTAACTATTTTAATGTCCTCGGCAGAACCAGGAAGTTTGTTTCAGATTTGCCAGCCAACACAAATTTAGTGTTTTCTTAAATAATTTTACCATACAGTATTGATACCTGCTTTAAGAAGTCACTGCAGAATTGTCTGTTATTAAATTTATAAACACGTCTCGAATTTGCTGATGAAAAAAATAGTTTGTTTTATGTTTAATCTCCCTTTTTGCCAGGTGAACTCGGATATTGAAGAGAAAGTGTGGCCATTTTGGATTGCAGTGTGTAATTCTTGAACGCTGGTGCACTATAACATATTGGAAAAATCTTAATTCAGATAAGTTCACCCTTTCCTTATTTTACTTGAATTTGTCGTCGACCACTTTAATAACTGTGTCATTCCAAGTATCCTGTAGAGAAATCTAATCGAGAGTAGTGAAAGATGAAATTTTGATCCTGTGGTGAGCGTGGGACAAAGAATTGAACATCTCAATTCGTGACGGGATTCGAACCCATAAACTCTTAGATACCGGTTGGGCAACGAGGAATTGTTCTGATGCCCGAACGAATTCTTAAAAGTAACAAGATTGCGAGCGATTTGTTCATCAATTTCAATAAAGTAATGCTTTAGAAAAGCACTGTAAATGTGTATTTAGGGGCAAATATTCGAAATTAACACAACTGGAGATCCGATAATCGTTGAAAAGTAATTTAACTTGTTGTCTTTTGCTCTTCTTATCACCAGGTTGAATGCAAACATCGTTTCAGTGGAAAGTGTAGCCATGCTGGATCAAAGTGTGTAAGCTTTCGAAGCCTGGTTTAAGTTGACAGCCATTGAAAACACCTTTTTTCAGGTAAGTCGTTTTCTTCTCTGTTTACCATTGAACGGTTTCAGTCCAAAGGGTGACCATATAAATGCCTTCCTGACCCTTGTTATAAGTATCTCAGTTGGAGAGAAAATATTGCAATCAGGATATATTGTAACTAGTAAGAAGAATTTTACTTGAAGATTGGAGACTTGTGCAGTGACATAATGGAATCAAAGTTAACAGAATAAAACAACATGCTGGTGTTAATAATTATAACTTTCGTAAGAACATTGTGAAAACAGTGAGTGTTAAGTGATACAATCAATATTAACCAGCTATTTTGCTGATGTTTCCTTTCTTTCTAGGTTAAATGCAATTTCAAAGAAATATGTAGTCATTTTGGATTGCAGTGTACTGGCTCTTGGACCCTGGCCTGTAAATATCTTACTTCAGGTAAGTCGTTTTCTTGTTTCTCTAGTCGTTTACCATTAACGGATTCAGTCCACGAGTGATCAAAATATAACCTCATCGTACCTCGTTGCGTTGTCAAGTATGTTACAAAGGCAATGTTACCAAATTCATAAACTAAGAACAAAAGAAATGTATGACAATCAATTGGTAGAATTAATATTTTGAGTACGAGACTGAAGTGAAAGGTTGAACATCGCAATTTATTATTTTAAAGGACAACTTGAAACGGACCAATATTCTCCGCAATGCAAAATTGAAGTGCTTTTTCCTGACATTTTGAATTCAAATTTAACAGAATAAAAACGTGGTGGTGGTACTAGTAATTGTTACAAATTTATTTTGATATAAACATTGTGAAAAACAAAGATTCTAAAGTGGCATTTCAGCTTACTCTCGGCTTGGCTTTGCGAACGAAGACTGTTTAAGGAAGTGATCCTCTCATGTTGCAGACAGAGAACCATGTACGACAATTTACGAGAACAATTCCAGTTTAATAGTACAATGATAATTTGCAGTGCGAACAATGCTTTCCTTATACGGGGCCGCAAATGAACTTTAAAGGTGATTCATTTAGAGAGCGAATTGCTCAAAATCAAATTTTTTTTAGAATAGTATTGTCAGGCATTCAAGAACGAACAGCAACTTAATTTATAACGACTAATAGAGCTCATGACTTTATCGGCATGACAATTCTAATTGCGCTTTGGCAAACACGATCATTTTTTGGTCATCAATGTTTGAAGCTTGACCAAAATCTATATAAACATGCCCTACTTTTTCGTCTGTGTAACTGATATAAGTACAGTGTTAAACATGGAGGTGAATGAAAAAATATCATCGCCTAGGGCAAATTAGTGTCTTGCTACACCATTTAATATGGAAAATTAACGTTTAGAACAGAGAAAACAGAATTAATTTTTCAGGTGGCTGAAAATATTTACGAGCGTTGTTTGGTTTCGATACGTACTTGCATGTGTCCGGGCACAAGTGGGCTCAAGCCTTGAGAGAAATGTCATGTTTTCGATGTAGCGATGTTTCACCGACATAGATTTCAAAGTGTAGTTTGAGTATTTTCTTTTTCTCAAGAAAACAACAGTTTGTTGCATGTGAATAAAGTTTTTGTGTCAGTATTTAAGCAAACAATGAACAAATAACATTCCAGCTAGAATAAATATGTGACGCTAGTCTCGCAGGGTAGCTGAAATGATAAATTGAAGTAATGGTCGATACATTTTGAAACAAACAGCAAAAAGAAAAAAATGGACCCAGAGAAAAATAGATAAATAAAACAAGTACACAGGTCAAAAGGTGTCAAAACTACTGTTTACACATATGAGATGTAATAATGAAATGGAAAATAGATAAAATAGAATCGAAAACTGTAGAAAGCTTTGAATTTACATAGTATGTTAATTGCTACACGCGCAGTCTCCTGCTTCCTTGGAATGTCGTTTTCCGTAATAAATAACCAATCTTTAATCTAAGCGGGAGCCATAACCGGGGACAGAGACCGTAAGTCTCGGGATCTGCGCGCACCTAATGATATGGGGCACTTTTGCTATTTTTAGAACAAATTGCGCCACCCTGACGACATACATCCGCGCGGATCCACGCACATGCCGTGGGTTCTCGCGTGGATGTTGTCTAAAGAATAAAGTTCATGTAAGAAATCTCTCTACTCTGGTATCGAGGTAATTTGTGAATTTCTCAAACAGTGCTTAATCATAACCAAAACCTGTTTTTGATAGTTTCTTATTATTTCTGCTCGTTTGGCAAGTTTGCAAAAATTTTTGGAAGGAAAGTCTGACACGTACAAGTAGCTCCAGGGCGTGCACTTTAAAGTCCGAGTCGGTGTTGTAGCTAATGGGCAACAAATCTTGACAAAGATTTCTTTCGTTATCTTTTGTGCTGAGATTCTGCAACAATTTTCACCAACGCCAAAAGGCTACTATCGTGTGTGTTTCTTCAACGTAGTGAAATTTTACACAGCTACGAAAATAAAATAGACAAGGAGTTTTGATAACTCAGCCAACAAATCGAAATCGTTATTCGAGTTGATTAAAGAAAGCGTCATCGTAATTTTGCTGATTATTCCTGCTGTATTCACATATTTTCAGCTAAGCAGTTTAATGTGTTCTCAAACATTTATCAACCTTGAACATATTTAAAAGCTAGAGATATTATTGCGGAAGTCCAATTTGTCATGTTTACTGACTGTACAAAACACGCATCGGCGGGCGCTCTTATTCATCGACAACAGACAATTTATTGAATTTTACACAAACAAAGCCTCGCCGTATCTACAGACGTAAACTTATTGGGCCTTGATGAAATATCAAGTGTTGCTTACAATTCAGGCGAAATGCAAACTTGCAATTTTTTACTACTTTTCGGTGGCGATAGACTCTGGCGAAATCCCCGCAAGCGTGTGGCAAGAGGAGGGAAACTTTGAAGTCCTAAGACGCTGCAATAGCCAAATTTTTCCAACTAGTTTTTTTGCTGTGTTACGGAAAAGCTGTTAATCTTCAGCGTATCTGAAATTTACAGTGGAGTAAAGTGGAACTCTTGTAAAAGAAGCAGCGGTACGCAACTTGGTCTGAGTGATATAAAACGGGACATACCTAAATTCGACACTGTCTTACTTCAGTCGAATTGGAGCAGCTTACGACAATAATAATTAAGCAAAATTCCAACAGACATAAACGTATTGAGTTGTGGGCCAAAAGCATAAAACATATCGGGGATTTCGGATGCCATTTTCCCCGCGCTACAACCGCAAAAATCCTCGCAGCATGTACGCGCGCTTTCCTTACACGATGGCGCAATTTGTTCTAAAAATAGAAAAATTGTCCCATATCATAGGGACAGCCCCAATACTAGAAATGGCGCGTGCTTACGGTCTCCGTCGTCCCCGATTATGACTCCTGATCTAAACTCATTTTAGCAACTCAGTGTATAATTTTCACATCGATTCGACATAGGGAAGATTAGTACAAAGTTATTACATTGAAAAACGTTATTATCATAAGTTGGAAACTAGTCTCAGTGCAGGAACCGTGATTTTACAAGAAGTGTTTACAATCAGTATTGCTGAGGAAAGGTTTCAAGACATAATTATCATTAAGGTTGAATTTTTGCTTTGGAACTTTTGAACAAACCTTTTGAATATTAATCATATTCGTCTATCCTTTTCATCTTTTATATGGAGTTCTTAAAATGAAACAAATTTTAGAACATGCAAAGGGTGAAGGTTAACTGAGTGTCTCTTTCCATGTTCATCAAATTATAAATGCGGTATAGTAATAAAAGATATATGCAGTATGCGGTGATTAATCATCTAGGAATGTTAATTTTCGTGCAATAACTTGTCAGGTAAAAATGATATCGTGCTTTTGAAAAGGACCTCCATCTTGGATTTCAAAATTTTGCAAATATGTCAAAAAGTTTGAAAATACTAAAAAATATGGTGATTCAAATTTTTTTTTAAATAAGACTTTGTAAAAACCAAAAAAATCTCTAAAACATAGACTTGAGCTTAGAAAGGTACACCCAAATTCATAAACACCTTTGAGTGTGCTTGTTTACCACAGGAACGTCAAGAAAAGCAGTGAACTAATTGACACAACAAAACGTTCCCTGATTGTTTAAACAAGGAGTTACCAAGTTTAGTTATTTATATTGACCTGCGTCAGTTTCCATTGTTATCACTTTATCAAGATACTGGAAAGAGCATTGACCTAAATACTGTTTCGAGACGCATTGGCAATAATTAAAGTGAGATAAGAAAGTACTTAAACACAATACATTTGAACATGGTTAATAAAGGGAAATGGTTATGAATCATGGCAAATTTCTTTGTTGTATGTTTTTGTTGGCTGTTTGGGGCGGGGGAGGGGGGGGGGGAGGTTGACCCTGCACAAAATCTGGAAAAATACAAAAAGTGGTTATGTTTGCTCATACAACTAACCAATAAAAACATTGCGATTACGTAATTCATGCACAGTCTAGGAGCATAAAACAAAAAGATGTACAGGGTCAAAGACCTTCCAACATAACTCTTAACCTGTTTGTTTGCTTTTTTGATGTTTGGTGGGATTCTTAACCATTCCCTCTATTAACTATGATTTGAACAAATGCAACTGTCTTAAGGATATGCTTGAAATTGTATCGATGACCTATAAGAAACTGGAACCGAGAATCAAACACGTAACCGTGAGGAAATTTAGTCGTGGACATGTTAACAGGTCGTTAATAATTTGCAGCAGGAAATCATTTCACATCATTGCTGATAAAGGCTGTATTTTTACCCCGCATTTGTAAGTCTATTTCTTAGCTGGTCGGTAATAGCAGATCGAGTTTTGATGTTGTTTCCGAAGCAATATTTGTTTTTCAACTCCTTGGCCGGCGAGTGTACTATGGTTTCTGATAGTTGAATAAGCGACGCTTTGGTAAGCAGTGAAAACACAAGGTCAATTTGCAAGGACCGACGTAACCTAATAAAAAAAGAAGTACCGGATCCTGTCCCTGTAAAGGATGTAATTGGACTTGGTGATGTCGGACTACTGACAAAGACACTAGGCTGATAAAAAGGTTTGAGAACCACATAATCAATTCATATATTTCGAAAAGCTTAAAAAAAACGTCCAGTGCCTTGAAAAGATTGCAGAGGCTTTGTTTTTGATTTTTCGGTTTTACGTTCTTTGATCAATAATATCAATACTTTTGAAGCATGAATCAGTGGTACTCTATTAAAAGTTAAAGGGACACAGTCAGCTGGAGCACATGCGCATTAGATACCATTTGATTTCATAGTTAATTTGCATATCACAGAGACACGATCCATACTGTTTTTAACCAAATATGATACACTTTTTCAAAGTGACAAAACTAGTGTCCAGGTCAGCGCGGTCCCAAAGACGACTGTGTCCCTTTAAGGATACCAAAAACATAAAAAAGCCATCTTTGACAAGAGGTGCTGTTTTCTGTAAGCGATAATCCAACCAAGTATTAACACAGCGGAGAAGGGCTTAAGTTTTGTATCACTCGACTTCAGTTTGCAGAGAAATATTGGGCCACGGCCCATCCAAGGATGCGAATAAGACAAGTGGAAATGAGTATGTCAGTTTCTTTCTTAAGATTTGTTAAGTGCAGTTCAGAAAACCTGAAAAAAGACATTAAATGCAAGTCATTTCTTCCCTTCTGGTTCAGATCGAGGCAGAGCGTGTTGTTGATCATAAGTAAGGAAACAAGGTCGTGTCAACATGCCAGCAGAAGTAAATAGTTGCTGCAAAGTTAAAGTTTTAACTTTGAAAATGAAATTTACAATTTTAACTTTAAAATTTCTAGGTCCAGAAATGTTTTCTAACAAAAGAATTCACAAAGTCAATCATTCTTCATAATGATTTCAGGAAAACGTTTTATTGCGATCACTCTTGATCATTAGGTAAGAATTAATAACCAACAGTTATTGTGCTTGACAACGGTACAGTAATCTGTTTATCATTAGTACAAGTCTACCGGATTATACTAATGCAATACTGCATTCTGATTGGCTAAGGTATATCTCTTACGATCACCATTACTATTCAGTGGTTGAAGATTGTCTGCAAAACAGGGACATATTTTCTCGTCTCACCGAAGTTTCGGAAGAGGATTTAGAAATATTGAATGGATAATCAAATTCTCCAGAAAGCCCAGTGAAACAAGGCCATTTGCTGTCACAGCACTCGAAATTTTAGAAAAAAAAAGCTGATAATCGTTCGGACAAAGCTGAAAGATGGACTCAAAAGACAGTTCATTCTGCGCTCGATAACACTATGGTGACGTTTTAAAGTGTAGAGATTTAATTGGCAATCATTTAGTAAGAGTTCTATACTTAAACGACTAGTTTATTTTGCTTAGTACTTGTTTATTTTTTTCTGAAGCCAAAAGCTAGCGTTACCTTGTGAACATTTCATTATGTATGTAAGCACCGTAAGTTTTATTTGGAAAGAAAATATAGAACAAGTAGGAGAGTATCGCAGCAGCACCCTCACTCCGACAGTTCATCGCATAATAATACATGTTGATTCTGCGTGACACATTCTGATGAACTGTTAATATTTGATTCGATCAACAGGTAGCCTGAGGAATAGTAAAGAAAGTGAACAATGATACACCACAGCGAACAACTGGCTAAAAGACAAATGCAGAAACACTTTCAATAAATTCTCTTTGAGCTTGGAAATAAACTTTAAGAAAAGCACCTGTACTCCGTTTATCGTAAATCTGTTGATCCTCAGAGTAAGTTACGATGGAATAGTTGATTAACAAATGAAGCAGACGTGAATATATATAATATTAAGTCTGTAAGAGGGAAGAATAAAAAGATAGAGATTTTCGCAAATAACGAAAGTAAACTTAGCTGATGTAAGGAAGGTGCAAAAAGCAAATTAAAGACTAGAATCCAATAAGCTCTTACACCTTCCTGTGATAAAATATTATTTAGAAAATAACTGTAGAAAAAAATATGCCGCAGAACCAGAAAGGTGAGTGCGGTTAAACATGTGTCGTTGTCCTTTACTTTGCGTTTAAATTCAGTTTAATCCAATGAACATTACTCATTCCCAAAGCAGAGGGCAATGCCAGAAAAAAATCGTCAGATAAAAAAAAAATCGTGAGATACCCCTACACAAGCCATTGTGCACAGTAGTTTATCTTCGGCCAAAAATCCCCCACCATCTTACAGGGGAAGATTGTTCGAAGAGTCCTAATTCCTGTCCCCCAAAACCCCCACTCCCCTGATTGAAACAATCGTGAAGGAGGATTAAACCTCGTCCATAATCCTTTACTTTCCTAGAGAGAATATTTGGAGAGGAAGTTTAACTCTCATCCATAATCTTCCACTCGTCCTTTAAAGTTCAAAAAGGGGTTGTAATATGAGGTAGACTTCCTCCCAAAGTACTTTTCTCTGAGAGGGTTAGAGGTTAAGAAGTAGCGGTAAGACTAAACTACACTGTGTCGACACTATGGGCATAAATAAGCCGTCTAGTCTTTCAGCCATTTCCTAACCCTTGACCATCTTAAAGAAAATTACTTTGGGAGGAAGTTTTACTGAAACTGTAACCACTTTTGACTTTTAAAGAAAAGATTAAGAGATTATGGTTAAGACATACACTTCCAACCAAATCTCCTTCCTAGGAAAGTAGAGGATTATAGAAAAAATTTATTCCTCACGCGCGATTGTTTCATTCAGTAGAGTGGAGGTTTGAGGAACAGAAATTATGCTCTTCAAACAGTATTCCCCGGTAAGATAGTGGGGAATTTTGGCCAAAAGATAAACCAATGTGCCCAAAATATCGTGTAGGGATATCTCTCACTGACGATTTTCTAAAGGCATTGCGCTCCCCTTTGGGAAGAGAAAGTGTATCTCGGATTCAACTAAATTTAAATGCAAAGTAATTCTCCTTCCAAGCAAGGTAAAGGATAATCACTGTTATTAATAAAAGCATTTCCACCTTGTTTTTTACGATTTCTAGAGTCATCACCTAAATTGAATATATGAATAAATTAACGATGGGAAGAGTCATCTTGCTCCCTGCTACCTCCTCTGGGGAGGAGCAAGGAGGGAAAAAGAGTCATCTTGCTCCCTGCTACCTCCTCTGGGGAGGAGCAAGGAGGGAAAAAGAGTCATCTTGCTCCCTGCTACCTCCTCTGGGGAGGAGCAAGGAGGGAAAAAGAGTCATCTTGCTCCCTGCTACCTCCTCTGGGGAGGAGCAAGGAGGGAAAAAGAGTCATCTTGCTCCCTGCTACCTCCTCTGGGGAGGAGCAAGGAGGGAAAAAGAGTCATCTTGCTCCCTGCTACCTCCTCTGGGGAGGAGCAAGGAGGGAAAAAGAGTCATCTTGCTCCCTGCTACCTCCTCTGGGGAGGAGCAAGGAGGGAAAAAGAGTCATCTTGCTCCCTGCTACCTCCTCTGGGGAGGAGCAAGGAGGGAAAAAGAGTCATCTTGCTCCCTGCTACCTCCTCTGGGGAGGAGCAAGGAGGGAAAAAGAGTCATCTTGCTCCCTGCTACCTCCTCTGGGGAGGAGCAAGGAGGGAAAAAGAGTCATCTTGCTCCCTGCTACCTCCTCTGGGGAGGAGCAAGGAGGGAAAAAGAGTCATCTTGCTCCCTGCTACCTCCTCTGGGGAGGAGCAAGGAGGGAAAAAGAGTCATCTTGCTCCCTGCTACCTCCTCTGGGGAGGAGCAAGGAGGGAAAAAGAGTCATCTTGCTCCCTGCTACCTCCTCTGGGGAGGAGCAAGGAGGGAAAAAGAGTCATCTTGCTCCCTGCTACCTCCTCTGGGGAGGAGCAAGGAGGGAAAAAGAGTCATCTTGCTCCCTGCTACCTCCTCATGTTGTGTGCGTTTGGCCACCCTGTCGCGACGTGTTTGGTGTTTTTGTCAACTTTGAGCCATCAGTTCGTAATATATCTGAAGAGGTCTCAAGAGGGTTGCCAAGCGCGCGCAACATGTTGGGCAGAACAATGTTGTGATATGTTGGATTGACTTGTTGAGATCATTGGGGGGGGGGGGTGGGGGTTGGGGGTTAAGATCTTTATTTATCAACACACTTTGTTGAAGTTTTTAAGTAATGGACAAGGACACAAGATTTGGCCGCAAACTTAGTTTGCGGCTTGTTTATACATCCTTTTTTTCGTTATTGAATGATCTAATGTTGTAGAAGGTTTCAAGAGCTCTTTTTTGTGAGTCCTTTAATTGGCCCTTACACCTTCTTAACATAAGGAAAGGCTTTGCGAAATTTCACTTAAGTACTGTACTTTGATTCACATTGTTTTAAAGAAGAAAATGCTGATGAAAGCTACCTTGCAAGTCTTGTTTATTGCTTAAATAGTTTTCAAAAATTTAGTAATGTTTTTCCAAAAAGTGACATAACTCTTTTCGAAGACTTGCTCACCTCCTTTTTTAACATTTTATTTTAAGGTGGTTGAATTTAATATTGATAAGTGCTGCAGCCCATTTTCTTAACGGTTCCGTCTAATCTCTGTGATCCTGTTGACAAGAATTATCATTATTGATCAGTTAGAAGGCAAGTGTAAGTGCTATCTAGACAATTGAAAATACGTGCACTGAGACGTTATATGCTAATTTACCAACTGTACTGGGTTAACAAGAATGAGCGCAAAAATTTCAAATCTCTATGTCAAGTTTTTTCTTTCTTTAATTTCTTTTCATATACACAAGCTATTCGTATCGTTTAGGTTTGATAGGTTGCCATCAATATTTGGGTGCTACTTTATCACAAAATCCGTTAACCAGGATTCTATTATCATTCTATAGAAAGTCAAGTTAACAACGTGTTATGCTAAAATGAATAAGAACTGTAGATCTACTTCAGCTACCTTCAAAACAGCAAGGAACACACATGGTATCCATGGATACACTGACTAAACTTATACTAGAAAATTCGGCAATGTTGTCAGATTTGATATCAAGACAACATCCTATACAGTTTCTTTATTTCTTTATTCTCATCACTTGACTTTTTGAGAATGTTTTAAGACAGCTAGGAGAAATTGTTTGTTGATTTCTAGTTCTTGAGAATTGAAAAGTTCATTCAGTTCTACCTTGCCGCTATTTTCTACGTGACGAGCACATTGCTTTTCCCCTGTCAATTTTAAACCTTTTTTATCCGTAAGACAAAGCATTGAACTTGACTCATTTACTATTCTATAAAGTGCCCATGAAATGATCTTTCGAGCTAAATCAAGCCATTCTTTAAGTGAACCTCAAATTACTGTTTATTTGTGTAACTGAAGTGTGAAGAAACATATTTTAAACTCAAAATTGGTAGACAAAAAGCTCTATTTCGTTTTGGAGACTGATGGCAAAATCAGATTTGCAAACTATCTCGCTTGTCAGTTTCCCACTGTCAGACATATTAAACAGAGTGCGTTTATTTTATCACTGAACTTGTCGTGTATAGTAAGTCCTTTTATATAGGGAACGGGTTTGTTGGGGAATTTGATGCCTCGCCGACACCTCTCTCAAGACCGTAGCTAGAAACGCTCCAAACATGTATGGAGTTACCACTTTTTATCGGTACTAACTGGAAAATTTAATATCCATTCACGACAAACAGAAATATTTTATTATTCTAGGCTATATTCTTTCCAAGAATCTTAAAGGTACTGAATAATTTTAAAATACCTTAAGCTATTCCGCAGCAGTTTTTAGGAAGTGTTGCCAAATTATTTCTGGTTACAATAAAGTAATGGAAAATCGAAAACTAATCCTCATTATGGAATAATATAACTTTACTTCTTGTTTACTTTTGCAACAAAGTGGGCAGCACTATTGAACGCTGGAAATGGATAATTATAACTTAACTCACGTGTCTGCGTATTGAACATCTTATTTTTTAATGTCATTGTACAGAAAGAAATAAGGAAAAAATCAGAAATCGAGAGTGAAATTTGCCTTCCACCGCAAGAGTGGTTTTGCACGAGAACTCGTTTTCAAACAGAAGGACAAGGTAAACTCGAAAATGGCCTATTCACTGTTCCATCAAGACAATGATCCAAAGTTGATGACTTCCTTTTTTCTCATCATCTTGTTGAAATTAATATTATTGTAATTAACTGAAATTATTAATTGAAATTCTCATCATCTGCAGAAAGGAGAAATGAGCTGTCGATCACTATTTCTTGGAAATAATAGAGTTCATTTCTATAATCGACATAACACGTTTCAGTGATGAACGACTTTTTTACTTGAATTTGTTATTGCTTTCTAGGAACAATACCTGAAAACTGGAGCGGAGCGAATGCTGGAAAATCACATCTTCGTTTGCTCCGAAATCGTAAAGATATCTTTCTCTTGAATTTATAAACAATCCACCTCTAAATTACAGTTCAACAAGTTTCTCACTTTTTCTTCTATAAATCACCAGTTAAGAACATCACAACCTTTTTTGTACAGGACGCTTAAAACAAAAGCACTGTTTTTCCTTATCATTTTTCATGTGACTGTACCATGCAAGGAATTAAATTCGCACTCCTGTTATTACTTTGGAATTTTTTTCCTATTTTTGTCCTTGAACTTCTTAGTCGTCATTTAGTTTTTTTTTTTAATAAAAAATGCTAAGTCGAGCTGCCACAAATTGCAGCCGCTTCATTTAATGCTCTAAAAAAGGGACTGTATCGACATGAAATCTACACAATATGCTACAAGAACAGTTCTTACAATTTGTCTGTGGGTAATTTATAAAGCCAGAATTCCTAAATCAAACGTAATGGTTATTTTGGGGGCATCGATTTCCCTTCTTGAACATGTACTGCAATTTTGGTGTCAAGATTGAACTTAAGCAAAGTTTTCAAACACGTGAATCCAATTCTTTTCTTTGACCTTTTCCAATAAGAACGCCGCAAAGAGCTTGCAAATTGTACATTTCTTCTACCCACCCTCCTCTTTAACAATGCATAGAGTCAGCTTTAGTCACGACTGAAAACAATCTGTTGCTGGTGTTTTGTGGCGCTATTTCAGCCCACAATCCGAGTGATTTGACAAAATAAATCTTACGTTTAATATTTTTTCCACTTAAAAGTATGAAACATTCAATACTTAGTTGCTACATTCTTTCTCGTATATTTTTATATGCGAAAGATGAAAATTTGGCAATAAATATTGTAAATTTTGATATCAAGACAATATCTCATAGTGGATGTATTATTTATTCTGATCAGCTGACTCTTTGGCAATGTCTTAATTCAGTCAAGAGATTTAATTGCTGATCCACTGTCAATTTTATAACTTTATTATCCGTTGGCTCATTTGCAATTTTTAAAGCGGTGCTCTTGAAATGAGCTTTCGAGCTGAGTCAAGTCACTTTTTTGTCTAAGTGATGTACGAAGAGTCAGTTTTTAATTCGAAATTGGCAAGAAAGCCGTCTATTTATTTCCCTTTGGTATATACGTAGCCGAACAGTTTTGTAAACTCTCTCGCCTGTCACAATTTCCCTTTGTCAAACATAACCATAATACATTTATTTTTTAGTCATGTGATGCAGTGAACTACCGGCTTTGGTTTAGAATTGATGCCTCGCTGACATCTGTCTTCAGACCCTGTTAACGCCCAAACATTGAATTCACCACTCATGGAACACTTACTTTTCGTATCAGTTCTAGCTGGAAATTATACACTCGCGAAAATCAGAAACACTTATTGTCTGATGTCACCAAGGGAAAAAAAAACACAGGAAAATTGCGTTAACTACTCTCGGAATTAAGCTAAAAGAGGCGGAGAAACAAATCATCCCACAAAGTTATCCCACAAAGGTGATATGATTATAAATTTGACTTTACGGAAATGTCTTACGAAACACCGCCCTACGCTCCCAGTTACCCGTGTGTTCTAACTTTCCGGACATTAGGGAGCTCAAGCAAACCACGACGGCAACGGCAACGAAAACTTTTGGACGGAAGGGCAGTCTCAGTCACGTAGAAATTTATTAATCTAAATATTGTGTTGATAATCATTGCTTATTTTTTTCCAATCTTCTTACATTGCGTAGCACAGTAAAGGCAAGCGCTAATGTGACTGACTATTGGTTTCCTATAAAACAAAAATTGGAAAAGCCAAGTAAATGGGTCAAACTAAAGAAAGAATTTAGCCTTGATGACAAGCAAGTTTCAAAGGCATTTCTTCTGCCAGTGAGGACTGCTAATGAACCGTATCTACGCTCCTTTCGCTACAAAGTGTTGAATTCTGTTCTCTTTACTAATGATCGCCTGTGTAAAATAGGATACGTTTCTAGTCCCAACTGCATCTGTAATCAGCAAACGGAAACAATATCCCATATTTTGTTTGGTTGTTCTTTCTCATATTCTTTTTGGCATGAGGTTAATGAAAAAGGTTTTGAACATAATCAAGAGTTGCAGAAGCCTCTCGCTTACATATTGCGATGTTATTGTTGGGTCTTTTGAGGAGGAATATGGATCTATTTAATTATATAGTAATTGTAGGAAAATCTTTCTTGTGGACTTGTCGATGTAGAGAAACATTACCTTCCTTGAGCCACTTCATAAGAATTTAGAAAATTAAATATGAAACTGAAAAACACATATTTCAAATCGAATAAAACGAATTTGTTTAAAGAATAATAGAAGATCTTTGAGGATGCAATTTTAAGGTTACTTCAAACCTTCGCGGAGCTACATTGGTCGATATTTTTTAGGTCAAGAAATTTAAAGTCCGCAAAGCTCAAGTTTGCATACTGTGAACGCTAGGGGCTCTGTTATTTCATTGGCTCGCGGCTTTTCAAGATGACACATCCCTCTGTGAAGGCGAGATATGTTTTTAAATCTTAAAAAGTAGAAAACTCGCACTCGTTTTTCGAGAGAACCCCTTCTCTTTAAATGAATTAATAGGGTATGCAGATTTGACACTTTTCCATGAAATTCGGTCAGAGCATTCACTGATAGATATGGAACAAAAGTGTGTCGGCGAATTCCCTTATTTTAAATACTTTCCTCGTGGCGGCCTTTAACGCAACAGGTTACGCGAATTTTTCGATAGTCGAACTTGACAGATCTATAAAAAGATAACCAATAGAAATAAAAGAAAACGCTGACCCGTTTTTGGAGATTGAGGCTTTGTGATAAACACTGCACAGTTATTTTGCATGAACGATCGCATTTGATACCCGATTAATTCGCTGGGGCGTCAGTCGGTCATTTTGGAGTTGACGGCCTCTGCCGCCTTCGGAAAGCAAAATCCAAAACAAATCATAATTTTACCCAATTTTACATTTTATAACCTTTCTGTTGATATATAGTTTGTGGGGGTTTCCTTGAAAACAGCGCGCATACGAATTTTTTTCTGGAATACACCTGCGAAGGTTTGAAGTAACCTTAAGTAATGATTATAGTAGACAACGCTATTGTTAAGGAAAATCGTTAAGTTAAATAAGTATGAAGATAAGAATTGACAAAATCTTTTTTCTTAATTAATTCAATGGGGTGTCATTGTTAACTTCTGTACGTAAACCAAACTTTATTCGTTCTTCTGTAAATTAATTGTTAAAAAAGGGATTGTAATTGATATAATTGTGGAAATAAAAAATCCCAAATGAAGAAAAAAAAACATAAAACAGCAACGAAAACGTCACCAAACGAAAGGTTTATTGAGTAGAACAATGGCTGTGCGCGTGCATTTTAAATCTTTGTGCATTTTGTAGCAGTAACGTGACATGAACAGGTTCTGTGAATTTTCAAGAACGTAGGTCGGGATGGCAAATTTTTTGTATTTCTTTTTGGAATGGATCGCTGGCATTACATATTTAGTTTGAGCAAGTTTTAAGTACTGATTGGCGGACGGAGCAGATATGCAGATTGTTACGAGATTAGAAATACCATTTTTCTTTCTAGGAGTCGTCCCTGGCGTAGGTATCATCGTTGCTGAAGCTAGCTATTTCATTTCTTATCCACAACTCAAAATTCATTCTTTCATGTATCAAAAACAGAGGTTTTCGCAGGCAGTTTCCAATGAAATTGAAAACAAAGTAGGGAATTTAAAACCAGTCAAGAAGTATGATCTTTTAAGTCGATTTAGATGAACGACAGAAATTCCATTTATTAATTACATAATCTGCGTTTTTTTCAAGGATTTCCAGTTCGACGTCTAGCTGACCCTTTATCATTTCTTTAATATCGTTGTGTTAACACAGTTTTAATTTTCGTTTTATGATCAGTTATAATAATTCATGAGACTTCTTTAAAATTTATATTTTCTGAATATTTTAGCACAAAGTTTCGTCCAATAGATAATACGGCCAGTCAACAATGCTCCTTTTCCCATCGGAATGTCATTCAAAACGTTTTTTCACATGAAACACACTAATAAGTACAATTTTGCTTTGTTAACTTTTTAAATGAACTTCAATTTTCTGTTAACATTGTATCACGAACATTTGATGAGGGAAAATTTGATGAAAGAGAACTCATCGCAAATTGCGAAAAAACGTTTTCTCCGTGAAATTTAACCCGTAGACCTAAATTAAGTCATAGCAATTTTTTTTAAAATTTTCTCTCTTTCTGATCTATCTACGAGTCCATGTAAGATTTAACCCCCCGAAGAAGACATTGTACAGTTTTTGAATGGTCAATGTGTAAATATATTCTGAAATCACCTAAATATATTCTGAAAGTCCCTATATATTTTAGCCGTTTTTCATTCTTTTGGAGGGGTGGGTCGGTTAAAATATTCAAAAAAGTATCCTTACGTGCCTTCATAAGCATGCCGTGATGAAAAAAAAAAAAAAAACTACTCAGGGCTCCATAAATGTAAACATTATGCAAGTAAAAAAACAAGTTGAGAATTAATTGCAAAGGCACTTCAATAAGCTTGTATACTCTGGTATTGTTAGAAGTCATATTGCCAAATCCTGTGTTAAAAAATTCCAGTAACGGTACGGCTCACCAAGTTCATTCAATAATCTTCCTCCGAGTAATTAAGAAGGAATCTACAAAACGTTTGAGTAACAAGTGGAAAAAACTTTGTACCGAGATTATTCACATCGTATTGTAAACGGCTGTGCGACTGTTTTAAATATCTTCTCGAAGGAAATTATTTCTAACAACATCAAATGTCGACTGAAACAGATTTTGAAGTTCATATGAAATACTTGAAATTACTGGTGAAATGAAACTGATGATGAAAGTCTACCTTTGTTTGCACAATTTCTCAAACTTTGAAACTTATTTTCCCACATTTCCATGGGAAATGGTTTTCGGTGTTATTTCAAGCCACTATTTATATCTTAACCTTTTAGAAAATGCAGAAAGGACTGCAAGATACTTAGAATTATTCTGGATGGAGGTTTTTGTCCAATAAAAACTGAAATTGCTCGATTTCCTCTCGGATTTTCTCTTAGTTATTATTGTAGAACTAATTAATGATTAGATCTGAATAAGGCGACTTTAATTATTCTATGCTCAATTCAGTGGAACGTTTTCACGTGACGTCATCAAGCTTTTAAATCCAAACGTAAAGAGCCACCAGAGTTTCTATCCTCATCAGGCATAAGAGGTGCGAAAATTATACATCTTGACAGCATTTCAGCACAATGGTGTCCTTCGTTTGGAAACAAGTGCATTTTGAATTTTAGAGTTATGGCAGTGCGGGACATCGCGTTTGTCAAAAAATATATACTTATCTCATGATTTTTAGACCTTCGTGAAATAAAAGTAGCAGTTAAGTGTTAATATGTTGGTTTGTGCAGAATAGGCAATCAATGGCCTAGATAACCAAGAAGATCCAGATTGCCACACTATTTTCCGGCTGCCATATTGGCGAATCATTGCTGAGGTCATTTTTTACATTTTTCCTCATTGACATACTACTTTGCATGGAGAAGGTGTCACGCTAGACACGAATTGACTACAACAATTTAAAGAGCTTGTGAAACTTAGTAATTGGTGAAACTTTTGGCTCTTTGGCTGAAATATTCGAGGAGAAATTGGCCTTCAAAAACTGCCAAATTTCTGGATGGCAAACGCCCTTATGAGCTTTTACATTCTTTGTTGAATTTTGAATTTTTAAACCCGCGTAGCTCAAAAATTATTCAATACATCGAGCCACGGAGGTACACCAATATGGCGGCACCATACTGAGCTCTGTAAATTTGTGCAAAACATTTAGGCAAATAACTGAAGTTTGGGATAGCGCATAGACCTAAAACTTGGAGAGAAGTCTTCTTTATTTATCTTCAATAAGATCGAATTTTCTTGTTTTTTTTTTTCTATTGCACGACAGTGAAAACGATCTATTGTAGTCCAGCTATCTGACTAGCTGTGCCTTTCCAGGTTTTTTTCAAGATTTAAAATCCTTCTTTACTCGACAAAAACAAAAACAACAGCAACAACAACAAAAAAAACCGAAGAAGTCCTTTTTAGAGCAATCTTACTTTTAATTTGGCTCATTGTGATACCGTCAAGAGTTATACGGCTGTACAAACAGCACTCTTACATGAAGTTCACAATGTATGAGAAGTGACGAACTGGAAGATTAAAAACTTTCAATTGAGATACTTCACTTTATATTCTCGAGAATACTAGTCAAATGCAAGGATGTATACATGCAAAACGACAGTTCGATGTATCATTCATCTCGACTTAATGGAAAACTAGTGAGCATTCACGAGATGATTTTATTGATAAGCCGCGGCCATGTATTAATTACTTACTACCCCTTCCTCTTCATTTAAATTTTTCTCGAAAAGAAACCACCATTGTTCTCACTTTAGCAAAATACTTTTTTCTGTTATCTAAATTTCCGCAACTTTTGGTTATGGTCTTCATCAATGCCTTGAAAAAAACAAGAATTACGAGAAATAATATTCGATAGTTTCAGGTTGACCTTCAGCATAACGAACAGAGTGGTAACTTTTAACACATCCCATGCTCAAAATGTATATTCTCATTACTGGTTTTCTCATATTGTTTTAAATGCTAACTCTGAGAATTTAGTTTTTCAAAGTGGTAACTCTTAAGTACATCCCATGCTCAAAATGTGTGTTCTTGTTACTGATTTTCTCATATTGTTGTTAATATTAATTCTAAGAATTTGGTTCTTCATCAAGACAATATCTTCTAGTTAATCAGTTTCTGAGATTTTCATAATTCTTACACTGAAACTGTTAAAAGT
Organism: Orbicella franksi; assembly: GCF_964199315.1. Taxonomy (NCBI): domain Eukaryota; kingdom Metazoa; phylum Cnidaria; class Anthozoa; order Scleractinia; family Merulinidae; genus Orbicella; species Orbicella franksi. The sequence goes on from NC_138154.1 coordinate 25,090,686, forward strand.
TAACGAGAGTAGAAATAATGTACTTATCTGAGATTTGATGTTTCCAATAGTCAACTTGTGCCAGAGTCCAACAGTACATTGCGATCCAAGATCGCTACCCTTTCTGTCAACAGTGATATATCAGCCGCCTGGAGCGAGAGAGACAGAGAAAAAAGAATATTTAATCAACACTACCTTGTCAACTAATAAATTTACAGCAGTGTTAGATACAGTTGAGAACTATGTAAATTTTCAGAAAACAGTAGTGTTTTGATGTGTTTTTGAATTTTACCATTTTCTTCAAAAATGAAGTAAAATTCCCATGGAATCCAAGATGGGTTGTATTGTTCGCGCTTCCAAGAATCAAGGATAATACTTTCTAACTTGGTTATAATATAAGCTAGCTATTAAAATTGGATTTAATGATTATTAAAGAATCTTTGTTATGACTATTTACGTCGTGGTATTCTCCTCTTCACCTAAACGTTTTCAGACGCTTAATTCCAAGAACGTGAAATAAAAAGTGCAAGAAGTTGCTTCACATAATAACTCCACCCCCCACGCGAAAATGATCTGAGCCAACAAAAGTTCGACCCAAAGTCCTTCCAAACAAACGGTAGTCTCATTATAATAATTATTATCGAACATAATACAGTGCACGTGTATTGTACTGATATAAATTATGGCATTTTCTGGACAACAAGACAACCGTACGCTTATACGCAGCAATGGTACGAAACTTGAAAATCTATCAATTTTACAATCAGAATCACGATTTTTAACACTCTTGGAGTGTAAAGATAGGAAAACCATTATCTACTTATCTGAGCTAAGATGTTTTTCCAATAGTCATCGATCGTACGCCAGAAGTGAAGCTCTGCACACTGCCATCCAACATTCAGTTAACGTTGATGAAATTCAATTAATTAAGGTTGATGAATAAATCCAGAAACTCGTGAACTGTCCTTTAACACATCTTTGGTCATCCTGGAGATAGCAGAGCAAACGGCAGCAACTTTAGTTATTTAATCACCTAGGTTTACTTATGATTATCTTATGGACAGATAACTTGCTCACCCCAAAAACTTGTTCGCATGTTGTGGTCAGAAAGTTGAACCATAATAAATGGCCGTCACAAATTAAAACAATCGATTTGGAACAACTCTTCAACTTTCATGTATTTCTATTCAACTTGGTAGCGTAAGAATGAGCTGATAATTAAGGACAGCCGCCATTTACGATGAAAGACTTGCTGTAAGGTTGATAACGAGATTTACTTACTTTTTTAATTAATCCTCTTCGTTCTCTGTGGGACACAAGGCAGCCACAATCCATCTACATCTCTATTTTGTACGATATGTTGTTCCTCATTGAGCTCATGGCAGGCGCCAGGTGGTTTTTGGCCAACCAGGTTTGCTGTTGCCAGTTGGTGTCCATCTCTAGGCAACCTTGGGAAGTGTGTGGTCAATCCATCGGATTCATCTGCGTTTGATTTCCATGACAACATTCTGGCAATACGTTTTTCTGTCAACGGATCAGAGATAAAGAGCAATATTCACTGCTTGCAGACATTGACGTCAATTGTTTTGAATTCAATTTTTATACAACCAAACAGCTCTTTGTTTCAAAAGCCAATTGCTCTCATGTTGGCGAACAAATAACAATATAACTAGCCTAACGAACTTGCAAATCCTTTCTTGCGCTGAGAATTTTGGTATTTTTTGCTCGTTTTCCTCATTGAACTACGCCTATAGGCTCGTCAGTTAGCTTTGGCAGTGTAGTCAATAAGTTAGAAGTTCTTAGATTCTTGCTACGGATTTCAAAAGTCTTTTTTTAAACAGAAAAACACGATCGCAGGACGATAAACTGAAGCATTCTACGAATGGATTATGTAAAAAAAAACAAAAAAACAGTAAAACTTTAGTGCCACCAAATCGTAAGATCTTAGACTCGGTACTCGATTTCCTGTATTTGCAACATAAATGAAAAATGTTTTCATTTAATAGTACGAAATAAATAATACGTGTCACTTTTGTCTGTGGGTTAATTTTAAGCAAAAATACGTCCAAATTCATTATATTACATGAAAGTTAGCGACAACTGTGATTCACTTATCTGAACTTCAACGGAGTTGTCGTCAACATGAAACTTGCCAGGAGTCCATAGCTGGTCGTGCTACACTTCATTTGAATTGGTGAATGAGGCCTGTCACTCCAATTCAATTCCTTTAGATACAACTTTGCTGCCTCTGGTCAATTCTTGTGAAAAAACAGGAAACTCATGGTTAAGTTTTTCGCGTGTTAACTCAAGCAAAACTGACTTGTTTGAGTATTAGTATCAGTTAACGGACGTCTATCGGCCTTGCACTCAACAGACCTCCCTCAAAATGTGGAATAACACTTTTAAACGACTACCAACAAAGTGGTGCACTGCAGTGGGAACGAACTGAAGATTATTTATAGGTTTTGATATAACTACATAACTGTTCTTTGCGTATCAGAGCAAAGGCAATGGCGATTGGAATTTTCTGTTTTTATAACAGTTAAAAAGAGTGTATATGGTAGCGCTTCGAGGTGACGAAACAAATTGCGAATGACAAAGTCAAACGGCAAACCAAGCAGATTATCAAGCTGTAAACAAACATTTTATTAAAAATAATCATTCCGTTACTCACAAGAGAAATGTTTGCTATTCGATTTTCAACTTCGCTTAAATACAGTCTTCGGTGTCAAGGAAAACACATGCACCTCGAAGCTTTCACAGCATTGAGGAAAGTTTTATTATACCATTAACTGATCAAATTGAAAGACGAGGGAAACAGCTAGGACACGTTACTAGCTAGAGAAAATGTGGACTTACCTGAAGGAAGCACATCGACTAAGATGTCTTCGCCCTTGCCTTCAATTCAACGGCGATAAATAAAGAAAATATGGACTTTCCTGAAGGGAGCAAAGCGACTAAGACGTCTTCGCCCTTGCCTTCAATGCAACGGCGACCGACGCTAAAATGGGTGTGTCATTCTACACTTCTTTATATATACCCACATTAAAATTCATTACAGCCACGAGAAATATGCTTTGAACAAAAGAAATGCATCCCACGTTAAGATTGTGTGCTTTGAATTGTGGAAAATGAGCAACTTGGGGGAAAAACACGCACCTGAAAGGAATTGTGATCCGAATATGCTATGTTTGTAGTTAATAGGCCAATTTTGATATATTAAAATTCTAACTTGGCTCCGCGAGGCTTAACGGAATAATAAAAAAAGAAGTTAATTATTCATCCCTTAGACCCGAGGCGGTCTCTTTTGTTTTATTCCCCTAAGCCTCGGAGCTAAGTAAGACATTTAATAAATCGAAATTGGCTTCTAACTGTCGAAGATCTCACAGACAAGAACACCGCGGTGAAGCGTCGTAAAACGTACTTTTGGTCCAGCTAAGTAATTACGGTTGCGTCATAATTCAACTTTAATAATGATGAAATTTATGCGCACGCAAATTATGACGCATACTCAGTTTTCTTACCTCTTTTTCACGTCTTTGGAAAATATCTTTGGAAGAAAAACTTTTCTCTGACAATGAATAAGCTGACGCAATCGCACGAAGATCTAACCATCGACACAACCAACATTTTTAATTTGACCGTAAAAATTCCTGTGGACGAAGTTCGCTGGAAAGAACGTGCTGCACTACGGTATTTTAATTTAGCGCTTCTATATCTAGAATTCAGTTTCTTTGTAGAATTTAAATCTAGCCATTTGTTCGGTTTCTTTTTAACATTTTCTTTAGTTCTCATAATTTTTCGTATTTTTTTTTTACGGAAATAGTCAAATTTAAGCTTATTTAAAGGAGCTCAGTCACGGTTTGCGCATATTGAAAAGTTTAGCCTCAATTTTTCAAATTCGTCGTTTGCAATCCGTGTTAATCTTCTCCATCCTTCGCCATCCTTGTTCCTTTATGGTTTATCATTGTGTCTTTGGTGTTTTTCTTTCTTATTAAACTGTTATTTTTCAGGTTTCCTGTACCTTCCGTATCTGAAGGTTTATCCTGTCCATTTGACGCGGTGAACCAGCTTTTTCACTGCAAAAGTACACAAAGGAAAGGTTAACAAAGATTGCCAGAGATAAAGTTCGATAGACTGTAAACAACAATTCTATTGTCTTTCAGTCAATCATAATCCAAAATCACGATGTGTAATTTGCACTGGTGTCACACTTTTGCACTGATGTTACACTTTTCGCACTAGTGTTACACTTGAACTGCACTGCTCTCAGCTAATCAGAATCATTTAATTTTTTCATGTATATTATTAACTTTGTAAGTACACTCAATCCTGGACATAAGTGCGTTTGTTCGCGATACAGCTGGCCTTCTTACAGGTGCGGGTGACTTAGCTCAATATGTAGTTCTCATAAAACATTCCCACTGCATGTAATTCTCTTGGGCTACAGTGTAAACGTTACAGAAGTTTGCAAATGTATTACAACATTCTTTGCATTAATGTACTTGAGAGTGAATGAGGGTGAATGAAGGTGAATGAGGGTGAATGATGGTGTATGAAGGTGAATGACGGTGAATGAGAGTGAATGATGGTGCATGAGGGTAAATGATAGTGAATGATAGTGAATGAAGGTGTATGAAGGCGAATGGGGGTGAATGAAGATGAATGAGGGTGTATGAAGGTGCATGAGGGTGAATGATGGTGAATAAAGGTGTATGAAGGTGAATGATGGTAAATGAAAGTGAATGAGGGTGAACAATGGTGTATGAAGGTGCATGACGGTGAATGAGGTTGAATGATGGTGACCGAAGGTGTATGAAGGTGAATGAGGGTGAATAGTGGTGTAGGAAGGTGCATGAGGGTGAATGATTGTGAATGATGGTAAATGAAGGTGAATGAGGGTGAATGATGGTGAATGAAGGTGTATGAAGGTGTATGAAGGTGAATGAGGGTGAACGAGGGTGAATGAAGGTGAATGAAGGTAAATGAGGGTGATGGCGTATGAAGGTGAATGATGGTGAATTAAGGTGATTGAGGATGAATGAGGGTGAATGATGGTGTATGAAGGTAAATGAAGGTGAATGATGGTGTATAAAGGTGTATGAAGGTGGATGGAGGTGAATGATGGTGAATGAAGGTGAATGAGGATGAATGATAGTGAATGAAGGTGTATCAAGGTGAATGAAGGTGAATAGTGGTGTATGAAGGTGAATGAGGGTGAATAAAGGTGAATGAGGATGAATGATGGTGAATGAAGGTGTATGAGAGTGAATGAGGGTGAATGATGGTGAAAGAGGGTGAATGAAGGTGAATGAGGGTGAATGATGGTGTATGAAGGTGAATGATGGTGTATGAAAGTGTATGAAGATGAATAGAGGTGTAGATAGGTGAATGGAGGTGTATGAAGGTGAATGAAGGTGTATGAAGGTGAACGAGAGTGAATGAGGCTCAATGAGGGTCAATCAGGGTGAATGGGGGTAAATGATGTTGTATGAAGATGAATGAGGATGAATGATGGTGTATGAAGGTTAATGAAGGTGAATGCGGGTGTATGAAGGTGAATGAGGGTGAATGAAGGTGAATGAGGGTAAATGATGGTGTATGAGGGTGAATGAGGGTGAATGAGGGTGAATGAGAATGAAATGATGGTAAATGATGGTGAATGAGGGTGAATGAGTGTGAATGATGGTGAATGAAGGTTTATGAGAGCGAATGAGGGTGAATAAAAATGAATGAGGGTGTATGATGGCAAATGAGGGTGAATGAAGATGAATGAGGGTGAATGAAGGTAAATAAGGGTAAATCAAAGTGAATGAGGGTGAATGAAGGTGTATGAACGTGTATGAAGGCGAATGAGGGTGAATGAAGATAAATGAGGGTATATGAAGGTGCATGAGGGTGAATGAGAGTGAATGATGGTGAATGAAGGGGAATGAGGGTAAATGAAAGTGAATGAGGGTGACTGAACGTGAATGAGGGTGTATGAAGGTGTATTCGGGTGAATGAACGTGAATAAGGGTGAATGCAAGTGACGGAACGTGAATGAGGGTATATGAATGATCGTGGATGAGGCTAAATGAAGGTGAATAAGGGGAATGAATGGAAACAATGGGTGAACTAGGTATTAACAGCGGTATTGGTTATGGTCAGCGGTTTATTATCAATACTGGGAAGAAGTTCTCGGGCATGATGATAAAGAATATTAGCGTCAAGGGAAAAGCATTAAGAGAGGAGGTTGTACTTGAAAGAGTTTGAGGTGAGTTGGCAGAAACATTCAAGGTTTAACTGGACTCTTGTGTCAGCGAGTTCGGATCGGTAAAACATTGTAGCAGTCTGTCCGTAGTATAAATAAACAACAACAAAAACCTTTATTAACGTGTCTGGGGTATTAAGAATTTGAGAGGGTTTTTGATTTATTTAGTGAACAGGCGAAGTTCTTTCGCTACAAATACGCGGTACTTAGGTTAGGTGGTATGAATATGTAAGGGAGGTATGAAAAAGTGAGGAAGTTAGGAAGATTTTTCAGGACAGTTGCAAAGATGGTGATATTGTACAGTCGATCGTTTTGTGTTATCTGGAATGTAACAAGCGCTACAGTTTGAACTATGTCATGGAATTTCAGAGCAATGGCAAAGCAAAATGTCGGAGGTTAAGTATCATCCATATACGCCAGAGGATAAGGTTTTCTTTGTTAAAGTTTGGGTCTGCTGCGGCTCTTAGTCTTCGGAAACGGCTTCGTAAAGTTCTAGATCTCCATATGTAGTCGAACGTCCAGCCACCTGTTGGATTGCGAAGCAGATCGCAGCCATCGATGTTACGGAGGACAAGAAAAAAAAAAAAAAAAGGATGCCTGGTTATAAGTAGTAAAAATAAATGTGTTTGAAGGAAGAGAACTTGTTCGTGTTAAAGTAAGATTTAATTCCCTTTCTCGCCGAGTTATTCTCGAAGGTTTTTTCAGAGCTAGGTGGTAAACCAAGTTGGCTACAACTTGTTTGGTAACAAGCCATCATGTCGTCAAGGTCAGTTTAAAATCTTTCATTTATCACATTTACGTCATTTTCTGGCTTTATAGTCGTACGGTTTACTTGATGTACTTACTTGTTCAGAGTTGTTCCTTTATGCTTCAAGTTGGCAAATTATTGTATCCAGGGTAACAGCAGATCCTGCTTTTGGCAAAATGTCACAATTTTTTTTTTCACCTTAAAGGTTATGGCTATTCCGTTAAGTGTCTACTAGGGTGGCAAAGAGACGATCACGATTGTGTTAAGGAAAGATATAAGCCAATCAAACTGAATGAAAAGCTTTTTCGGTGTGTGTGCGCAATTTACATTGTGTGACTTGTGTAAATTAAATGCAAAACGTAGCAATTCAAGGTGCTGAGAATAATTGCCAATCTGAATAGCAACTTGAACTTTGTGTTGTGACTCCAAAAATAACACAAGTCTTGGAAATGACTGAGATTTTAATTCATTTGTAAGTATTTTTACAATTTATGCACCTTCCTGTGGGGCTGGAAATTACATCCTTCTTTTGCTCAAACAGTGGGAGTGGAGAACAAAAACATCAAAAAGGGGAACGCAGAGAAGTGGTAACCAGAAAGATTATGGCATTGGTTGCTAAATATAGCTCAACTTACACAAATAACTTCCTTTTGATAAAACAGAGGAAATGTCAGCTTTTGTGTCTTTTAACTTGAATACAGGTCTAGTTGAACCTCCTAGCGTGACCTACTCTCCTCGTCAAACAGTTCTCCAGATTACAAAAAGTTTCAAATTCAAAGCACTATATTTGGAACCTCTTGTAAGCAACCACCTCTTAAGTGGCCGCGACCACTTCACAAATAATAGAGCCTAAATTTCATAATCTGATGTTGTATCATTATTGCATTCCTGTGTAGTACAAGAGACTGAAATTTGTCATTGGAAAGTACCAGATTCTTTCTCAAAATTGACTTTTGACATGAATAAAACAAAATATGGGGTAAGTCTCTGCAGTTACCATATGCTAATGAGGCAAAATTCTGACCCAATATGGTCTAAGCCCTCATAAGCAACCACCTCCCGTAAGCAACCACTTAGGCTTGACATTTTGGGTGGTTGCTTACGGGAGGTTCGACTGTATTTAATTTTGTTCCGTCGTACAGGTATTTCATGATAGCATCTATCTAGTGCAACATTTATGCCAGAATACCTAAATAGCATTCCTCGGGTTCTGAACAGGGTTTGTACAGGTCCTGGAAAACCTGGAAAGTCCTGGAATTTTATTGTGGCATAATTTTTCCAGGGCTGGAAAGTCCTGGAAAAAGGCTACTGGTCCTGGAAAGTTCTGGAAATCTGTTAAACTCAAGTAAAAAATATGAAATGTATGGCAGACAGTAAGAAGAATTAACATTGAGATCTCGGGAGTGAAAGGGATAATGTGAATTTTAGAGTCCTGGAAAAATCAATCTGAGTCCTGGAAAAGTCCTGGAAATTTTTTTCTGGAAAGGATATGAACCCTGTCTGAAGCTTTAAAATCCTCCCAACCCCCCCCCCCCCCCCCTGCTATGAAAGGTACCCTACAGTAGGAATTAAACTCCTTGTAAGAATTTGGTTGCTAAATATAGCTGAACCTCCTTGAGTAACTTAAAAAGAGGCAATGTCAGCTTTTTTCAGGCTTTGTTTATTTCTAATTGAATGTGGGTGTTGTGACGACAGCATCTATAAGTGCAAAAGGCCTGTTAGAATGCCTGAAATAAGATTCCTGAAGTCCTGAACATTCAATTTTTTATGTGGGAGTATGCCCTCAGATCCCCTTCTTTGAACCCTGTAAATACGCTCAAACCTTCACTAATGACCATACAACTCCTTTTCGTGAAACAGTCAAGGCAATTCAGCTATGATTTAGGGGCTCTGATCCTTGTATATTTTTATGACTTAACTGGTGCAGTGTCAAAACTGCTTATACTGGCTTAAAATCATCTATGTTTTTCAGACTGCAATGATTTTACTTTTTAATTTTCATGGGGGGTCATCACAGACATTTAGGGGTACACGGTGGGTAGGAAAAAAATTTCTGATGAAGAGGTGCTTTTTATCAAATCCCACCAGCTGTCCCCCTCCCCACCCCATAAAAAATGAACAGTCCCTAATGAGCGATGTTTCTTTCAAAATAACAAACATAAATTGCAGTGACTGGAATAAATCAATAAATCAATAAATAATGGCAAATTGATAATAATATTGTGGAAGTAGGGTATGGTTTGCTTCAACAATCACTAAGTTAAGGGCAACCAATGTAAGTGGCAAAAAATAACATTACAAATCCAAGATTAATGTGCTGCGTGTATTTATTTTGTAGACAAGTGTGATAAAGATGATTTTGGTCTTGCTCAACTTGCTTGAATGTGTTTAAAGTAAAAGGCCTACTAATGAGTTTGCCTCAGTCATTGTCATTGACAATATCAATGTTAAAACTGATGAGAGTTAGAGATTTCTCTTCACCTAGTGTTTAGTTGTTGTATGTAACTTTTATTTGCTCGGTGTGTCCATACCTGGGTTCTCAGTACACGCGAGGGGCCCTCATGTGAGGCCATGTAAAGGGAAATTGGGCTCAATGGAAAGGCCTGGTTGAATGACATCAAAAGAATGTTTTGGACAAATAATAGACCTCATACTATTTACAGTGGTTGTAACTTAAATTGCAGATGGGAGATGAAAAAAAAACACTGATTTGCATCTACTTGAAAATAATAACTTAATTACAAAGTATGTTTTTTAAACTCAACACCAGGTGGGTTGACAGTCATGTGTAAATTCACATAAAACACTTATTATTTATTGATTTAAGCTTATGTGTAGTCTCCCACTACCGCCAACATTCAAAGGAAAACAAGTGTACAGAAGTGGGAAATCAAAAATGATTGAACAATAACATCCAAGAGTAGTAAATTTTTGATTGAGATAACAATTGAAGACAGGCAGTAACATGGTAATGAATATGTAAATGCAGGGTAAATGAGATGATGTCTCAGTTTAGTAGAGCAGTTAGTATCCAAAGCAGGATCCAAAACCCTTGAACATCGACCAAACAAACGGATGGCATACGTACTACAACAAGAAAACAAGAAAACATTCTTTAAAAAACGTTTAAAACGGATCTAAAAAAGTAAAATTGTCTCTAAATTTTCGACCGCCTTCTGCGGTCTTCTTCAGAGAATGATGATTTCGCGCGATTCACAGAATTTTTAATAAGCTGCATGGGACGTTATTACTCGTTGCCCCCTAGGGAGGCAACCAGTGGCGCATAAACCCTTGGGAAGGGTGTTCTTTCATTTACGGAGTTTTTGTCTAAGAAAGAGTGCAAGGATTCCAGAAACAGTCTTGTTCTTGCCGCTCACACCTGTTTCAAGAATGTTGGCGTAACTAGGATGTATATCGTGGGCGGATTCCGCATGTTGTTTAATTGCGGAATTGAGATTTCCATTGGTTCCGGGTTTGTGTTCGGCCCCCCGAGATTTCCAATTTCTTCTGCTTTCCCCGACATACGTGAAAGAACATGTCCGACAGGTCACTTTGTACACAATGCCTTTTAATTGCTCTTTTGTGGACCAAATGACTTGATGAAGCTCTCGGGATAACCATTAGCTTTTAGATCGCTAATAAAACGTCGTTTCTCGTTTTGTCTTTGTGCAGTTGTTGAAGGAATGCATTTAGCTCGGTCCATTAGAGTCTTAACGACAGCTCTCTTGCTTTGCGCTGGGCTGTGTGAATGGAAGTCTAAATACTTGCTCGTATGTGTGGCCTTGCGGTATACACCCACCTCGATCTTACCATCCTCATTAACGGTGTTGTTAGTCTCCAAGAAGGCTATGCTGTTCTTGCCCATAGTTGTCGTAGGCATCTCTACTGTAAACTGAATATTGGCGTTTATCGAGTTTAAGTGGCTGTGAAAAACTTCAACACCGTCCCTCTTAATACAAGCGTTCGAATCGTCGACATGGCGACGCCACCACTTTGGTCTAACGGGCGAAGTTTCTAACCCTTTCTCCTCAACTTCTTGTATTACAAGCTCGGCGATCACCGCACTCACCGGAGATCCCATGGCACACCTCGACACCTGATGGTATTGGGTTCCCTCGAATACAAAATAGCTATTGTGCAAGAGAAAGGAGAGTAGATCCAGGATTTGGCCTGACTTGGCGTCGAACGTGTTCGACGCATTTTGAGCCGCGAAAACATCAGGACAGCTTTCAAACCAATACAAACATTGGGAAATGTTTTCAAAAAGCCCAAGGATCGGCCGACAAAAGAGCAATTAAAAGGCATTGTGTACAAAGTGACCTGTAGGCAATGTTCTTTCACGTATGTCGGGGAAAGCAGAAGAAATTGGAAATCTCGGGGGGCCGAACACAAGCCCAGAACCAATGGAAATGTCAATTCCGCAATAAAACAACATGCTGAATCCGCCCACGATATACATCCTAGTTACGCCAACATTCTTGAAACAGGTGTGAGCGGCAAGAACAAAAGACTGTTTCTGGAATCTTTGCACTCTTTCTTAGACAAAAACTCCGTAAATGAAAGAGCACCCTTCCCAAGGGTTTATGCGCCACTGGTTGCCTCCCTAGGGGACAACGAGTAATAACGTCCCAGCTTATTAAAAATTCTGTGAATCGCGCGAAATCATCATTCTCTGAAGAAGACCGCAGAAGGCCGTCGAAAATTTAGCGACAGTTTTACTTTTAGATCTGTTTTAAACGTTTTTTAAAGAACTATGAGCACAGATCGCTCCAACAGTTTTATTTATAAGAAAGCATTCGTTAAGATGTAAAGGGAACAAGCCGAGCCACAAAATTATTCACTTATCGTGATAAAACAAGGGTATAAATCACACAATCATGGTGCGAACATATGACAAATCAAGGGAAAAGCCACAATTTCAAGTCCGATTTTCTTAAAGTTCAACTATCACGCAAAAAATAATCCACAATACTGATCATTGTTATCCAGCAAACGAAAGCCCGTGTGCTAAACAAACGTTTTCAGCATAGCATGATTTTCATTGACTAGTTTTGATGCAAAAAATGCTTACCTGCAATTGAGACCTGGCAAATAACTGGCCTATGTATGGCAGCTCCTAGAAAAGGTTCGTATGATTCTCATGATGAGTGCAGAAATCGGCCCAGAAACAACAACCTTCTCTCAACTCGCAACGACTGAATGTGTCCTTCATTGCTGTCCGCGTGTAATCCGCGCGTTTATGACATATCCACGCGAGAGCCCTTGCTCCATATTAGGAAGTTAAATTTGATTGGTTCGGAATAATCGGCAACATTGAACCAGAGTTAAACGCTTCTAGGTGATATGCTTCTGATGTAAACCAAAAAAAAAAAAAAATTGCAGAGCGCGAAAAGGTCTAGGTACGAGTTTATCGCTACAGTGTTACGCAGGACTTGTAAGTATGTGTAGCGGTTTTCTCCGTAAGGTCGCGTAAGAAATAACAACAGGAGACAAAGGTAAACTATTCGTTCTTTTCATTCCGTTATTTACTCTCTTTCTATTCAACAAGATTGTGTGCTCCCTGTGAGTCAACTAAAATTAAGTACCTTTCAGTTCGACCAAGTCAAACTTCGGTGAACAGTTCACAGTAGTCGCAAATACTACTGAGAAAAACCTGCAATTATTTCTGCTTCGACCTGTTTGTCGATTAGGTTTGACCAAAGAAGATCAAGGTATAAAGTACCTTGATCGTCTCTCGGTTCGACTCATTGTCTACGGCGTTTGCAAAAACGTGAGAGGACTGGGATGAGTTTCGTATATTAATCACATTGAAAATCTAAACATTTCAAATGAAATGTTACTAAATGAAAAGCTACCCAGTCAAGTCTGAGAGTTTTCAGCGGAAAATTGTCCAAATGGGAGCCTTGCAATAGTGGCAAAATTCCATACAAACCCTTACAATGTTGTGGCCTGTCTACCCAATCCATACAAACTCTCTATTTTAGGTGATATTTGAAGAACTATCATTTTGCCATTTTCCTCCTCTAAATACCTCTATTCTTGCTCAAATTTAGTTTCTCTTTCATTTGAATATCATAGTTTTTCAAACAAACGGGAAACAACCATACTCTTTCCCAGTCCTCTCACGTTTTTTTGCAATGGGCTATTGAGTGTCGGAAAACCAGAACCAAAACAATTACTTACCTACTAGGCTACTCAGCAAATCTCAAACCGTAGTTAAACCAACTGCAGGACCAAAGTACAGTGGAAGCTCTCTTAACGGACACTTCACAAAACCCCGTTTGAACTCCCGAAAAAATTCTGTATTTACTCATTCCCGTGAGCGGCCGCGGAGACTTTGAGGGCTTTGAGACTTTGAGAGGCGGTGCCCTACTGTGCCGCAAGGATACACCGCCCGTGCTTAATGGATTTGGTGTGGGAAGAGCAAGCGACACGATGTTGTTGTTGTAATTCCCCCTTTCCGTGCCCGATTCATCAGGCTCCTCCTGGTGGCCCGGTTGGCCCTACTTCCCGAGATGCGGGCCTCTATTGTGAACGAAGGTAAGTAGTATTTTTTGTTTCAAAATCCATACGTTAAGATAAACACAGTCCAACGACATTTTCATTTTCTTTTCTTTTTTTTTTTTGTTTTGTTTTTTGTTTTGTTTGTTTTTTATTTTGTTCGAATGAGCGTCTAGAGGCCATGGCCTGGGGTTACCGTGTTGAAATTCGTCACCTACAGGATTAGATGCCTTAGCCCTGCTTGTTGTTGGTGCTCCTTGAGGAGCGATTTCTTTCGCGGTTCCTGGAATGGGTGTATCCGTTGAACTTATCGAACAGGATAACTGTTAAACATTAAAAGTGGGATTTAATTTTTTTAAAAAATTTCCACAACTAGGAATCTTGGCATGTCCCAAACAAGAAACCCATGATATTTGTTTAATTATTCAATGCAAGTCTTGTTAGGTTTATACCACTCTTATTCCCAGTAATGCTTGTTTTAAATACTTTTTCGCTGACCATGTGACGAAAAGAAACAAAGGCGCTGAAGATGAGATATACATTTCTCCATCATGTTTCATTGTTGCACCTTTGGCGGTTTTTTTTTTTTTACCTTAGTTTGTGAACTTTGTTCATCAAAAAAGATCACTAAAGTATACTGTGGCGCAGGGACTTTAGGGTGGAAGGCTTGTAGAGCTGTAGCCCTACCACTTTTTTTGTTATATTTATTGGGGTTGTAACCATAATGGCGTGATAAATAGTGTAACAGTGACCTGTAACGCTTGGTTGTCTTGGCCAGATTTGATACCCCTACCACAGGGCTTCAAAGTGATGCCTGCGGTCCCTGTCAGGCAACGTACTTCGACATAGTGAGCTATTACAATATATATTTTGATATTCTTTCTAGTTTATACTTTTATATACATGCATGTATATAATGAAGGTTTACTGAGATCACACTGTAAAGAACTGGTTGTAATACTAGTCACTTTAAATTTAAACCTGCCATGTAAACCACTTGTCTACCTTTCCGAGCTTATTCCTGTGTTTGAAAGGTCTTTTTATTGCTGAACGGTGTAGTGATTCAGAAACTGAGATTTGTTAGATAAAAGATTACCACCAAAAACCAGAAAAACAGAGGTTATCATTATACTATTTTGGAAAACAGCCCTAAGAAAATAGTCGCGCTGATTTGTTAAAAATCTTGTTTCTTTTTAACTGGATAGAAACACGGTACATGTTTTCTATTTCTTAAATATTGCCAATTTAATGTGAGCGCTGTGTATACAGTCAGAAGCATGTTAGGGCTATGTGTTTCTGATACGATGGAATCCCGATTTATCAAACCCACGATTTTTTAAACCTCCCAATAACTCGGACCAAAAGTCGTTTAAGTTGGTTTTGTTTTCCTGTAATTTTATCCCCAATATCTTGAATCTCGAACGCATGTCTAATTTACCAATATTCCCCTAGAGAGGGTCTTTCATACTCTGGCTGTTTGGCGGTTTAAGCCAATTTTGAGTGCCGGTTTGCGAGCACATTCACATTTATCTTGCGGTTTACGGTTAAGAAATTATGACGCAGTAGCAAGAAATCATAAACAATACTCGTGGTTTTCGTTGCTTGTTTTTGTGGCGATCATTGAAACATAGCGCCCAAACATAGCGTTTACATTTACGCTCCGTTATAAACATCTCGAGCTATCATTGTGTTTGTGAATAGTCCATTAGAGGTCAAAACTTTTTGTTCGCTGGTTCCCGAATGGAGTTAGAAACGATATTAATTCATTCTGTCATTACGATCTTGTGGTCTTTGAGTTGAATTGCGAGTAGAAATACGATTATTCAGCTAACATCTCGTAAAAAATTTGTTAACTGTTAAAAGATCGATCGTGCTGACACTAGCATTTCGCTTTTGCTTCTCAATGACTGGATTTGTACTTTTACAGATTGGGATTGTAACAGGTTTAACTGTTATATCATGACTTTTATTTGTGTACATTTTAACAATCAAATGTCACTGTTAATTATATCTGATAGTAGTTTTAATTTAATATCTAATAGGGCGCATTTGCATTTAAACGAGCTTTTGGTCATAATATCCGATATGTGGAGAAATAAAGTTTTGTTAACCTACAGTGTTCTACTAGTAATCTATCTTTTAGTTAACTTTTAGGGAAGAGTCCATTAGGTGATGTTGTTTACCATTGTAATGTTAAACGATAAGTATTGTGCGTGATCCTTATATAAGATTGAAGCCTCGTTAAGCTCATCTTTACTTCCGTAAGGCAGATTTTGCAATGTTGGCATTGTACGGTTAGTTGTATAATCAGGTAAGTTATTTTAACGTTTAGTTTTGAACTACGTCTGTGAAATTAAGTAAGGGTCGAGAGAATCCCTCTTCATTTATACTAATCATTTATTTGTAAAATTGTTGAGGTCAGAACCTCCCGCCTCCCGTACCCTGCTCTTCCGCTTCCCGTACCTTTATCTCCCGCCTCCCGCCCTTTTGCGTGCTGCTCCCGTTCCCTGTAAATTGGCAGTCAAAACACATCCTAGTCATTTAGCTTCGCAATTCTTAAGCATTTCCTTTGTTTTTAAATAATTTAACAAGATTACCACTGCCATATGTTTCAATTCAATGAAGTTTTGACCTACTAACTTGTTTATCTTCTTTGAGTTTCACCATTTGAGTCCATTTTCATCGGCTCTTCAGATTTGTTTCTGAAATCCGTTTTCAGTGACGACGGTCTCAAAAGTTAATTCTAAGTTGTCTCGTGATCTGATAAAGTATACGCATTTCCAGCAACCAGTCCGGCGTTTATTGGGATCAGACAATTAAATCATGGAAGTGGGTTGTCTCACCTTTTTGCAATTTGACAGCTTACGCGACACGTGCACCCATGCCGCTTGGCATTTCGTGACTTATGACGTAACCACTGTAGACGGGCTTACTATTTCCCCGGAAGTAAGCCTGTTTTTCAGCCCAAGCGCAAATTTTCGTTTGCTCGTTTGCTCAGAAGTCTCAGAAGTGACTGAGAAGACGTTAAATGCAAGTCAAATATATTTTGGGTTCTTGTTTTTGAAAGTATTCTAACGCATTGTTGAATTAAAAAAATTAGCGTTTCGCATTTCTCTCCCGCTTCCCGCCCTCTTAGAACTCCCGCTTCCCGCCCTTTCCTCTCCCGCCTCCCGTACCCCTCCCGCCCCCTATTATCCCGGGCTCCCGCCCCCCCCCCCCTGTCCCCCCCACAAGATGATGGCATTGTTTTGTGATAAGTTACTTATGACATTTTGTATAAAACTGTTCCTGTACAAGGTAAAACCGAAGAAAACACCTTTCAATGTTACAGATTTGTTTGATCCTTTCCGGTAATGACGCTAACGCTTAAAATGTCTTTAACAATTTTAACGCTATTTTCAAGGCTTGTCATGTATCACACTGTGGCCACAAAACAAAGAAGACGTGCATTTTTAGAACAAGGACTATATTTGTAAATACCAAAACTGTAATACCACAAGTCTAACGAATATAGAACAGACATAACCAAAACAAACAGTGTAGTAATATAAATAAAGACTCGCTAACTTATCAATTACAAGGTAACAAAAAGCCGGTGACACTGTTTGAAAATACGCATCAAATTAGTTTTATCCTAAATGAAAACAATAGTAACAAAAGATCACTGAACTTACCGTAAGTATAATAAAGAGGGCAATTACCCACCGAAATATTTTCAAAAGTGTCGCAAATTGCGACATCTTCCCCACTCTAGTTTGTTCACTGGGAACAAATTTAAGAATGTATATACCGTAAGATTCACCCCTAGATAATTCTTAGAATTACACGTAACTACGGCTCATCGCATTCGATGATGGTATTCCTGCAGGTGTCATATTGTTCGACGTTTGGTACCGGCTGTTTATAAGTGGTAGTCTCCCACTGTTAAATCTTTTAATGCAGCCTAACGCAAATAATATTTCTCTATAGCTAGCGTAACACGGTAAAATTTTCCAGGTGTAACTGAGTTCCTCTCCGCTCTAGGAATCACAGTTCACTATTCAAACGTTAGAAATCCCTCGCTTCAGGATCATTTGGCATACTCCAAGAAGTACAGAAATTCAATATGCGAGAAAAATGAAAAACAGGGGGGGGGAACCACTTCCAGTTTTCTTTGAAATGCCGGTAATTCAGGATTTTAGCAATTACCAGGAATTACAAAAAAAGCCTGAAAATGCCTCAAGGGCCGCCTTCTAAATAGATAGTGTGTATAAACACGTTGATTTATTTGAACAGTGGTTTGAGTTCTTAATAAAAGAAAAAAGCCTCTAAACGTTTAAATTAGATTAGTTCAGAACATGTTAAAGACTTGAAACTGCAAGCATGCTGCCATTTCATGATTCTTAAGTCATCATGAAGAGATTCTGGTCTTGTTTTGAAAATCTTAAACCGTGTGTTGAAAAATACCCTGTATAACTATCGTAGTATTTCATTTCGATTATGATTACCTTATTACATAAAATTCTCGCGACACGTTAATTTCGCGATTTTGAGGTTCGCATATTTCGCGACACCTTTATTTCGCGATTTTGCGAAAATTTTGCATTTTTACTCACTTTAATTTCGCGTTTTTAAGTGAGACACACTATTTTCTTTGTCAATGTTATTTAAGATGTCCCTGAATTTGATCAAACAACTTAATCAACAACGTCCAAATAAACAGAAACGCAACTGATTATGTTAACAGTAACAAGAAAGATGTTCTCACAGTGTCTACAAGGCAATTGAAAGGTTTAAGCAACTAGTGGAACAGCACTACAAGGAGCCAGTAAGTGGACAGTGTGAGGATTGTACAAAAGAAGTGCTACCTGGAGTGGAGACGGAAAGCAGTAGTGATGAAGAGGACCAGAACATTACCACAGAATAGTTCAAAATGATTGTTATAAACGTGTGTAATGGTAATAAAGTCGCTTTTTTAATTATTGACGTAACGTGAATCACTTAATTTTCGCATCATGTTAATTTCGCGACATTTAATTTTCGCGTCACTTAAATTTCGCGTTTTTTTCTAAATCGCGAAATTCGCGAAATTAACGTGTCGCGAAAATTTCATGTAATAAGGTACATCCTATTAGTTGCAATATTTATCTTAATTGTCCAAGATTATCCTTTGTTCGGGTCCTGATTACCATCAATTGTTAACCAGCTTGGGGATAGTCTCTGACGGTTGTAAATAACACTGTGGTTTATCAGGTTAATGGAGCTCAGTCACGGTTTGCGCATATTGAAAAGTTTAGCCTCAATTTTTCAGATTCGTCGTTTGTCATCTGTGTTAATCTTTTCCATCCTTAGCCATCCTTGTTCCTTTTTGGTTTATCATTATCTCTTTGGTGTTTTTCTATCTTATTAAACTGTTATTTTCAGGTTTCCTACCATTTAAAGATAATTTTGTATGTGGCCAAAATAACTCAAAATACCGTGACTGAGCTACTTTGATGCACAGCCCATACTTCATGAATCAGATTCACATTGTTTGATAAAAAAGCTTCGTTTGGTATGACGGTGTTTCTCTACACAGAAAACAGAGGAAACAAATGCTCTAACTTTACAGATTTGGTTGATTCAGTCAGAACCTTGAACACTGAAAGAGGCTTTTAATTGATTTCAGTTAATGCCATTTTCAAAGCATATCGTTTCTCAGAGTGAGAGAAAAGGCAGAGCTGAAAGTATGAGATAATTATAGATAAGATCTATCTAGAAACAAGCCAAAAAAATTATCTAATGCAAAAACGGGAATGTAATGTATTAATTAGTTAACATAGTAAAATCAACAATGCGATTTAGAGGAAGAAACAGTGGAATTCTGAAATAATCGCACGGGCTTTCCTTCACTTTGATTGGTAACTTTAAACAAGCCTTGAAATCTGATTGGCTGTTTTGTTTTAGTGTTTCATTCTTATTGGCTTAAAAAAAGATACCATCTACAGAAAAAAAAAATACTGCGATTCGTGAATAAATGGCACTGCTGAGAACCAATCAGATTGCGAAATCACAAGTGATTTCAAAATGAATGTAGTAAAAGAAAAAATAATGCACTGCATATTGGTGTAATAAAATAAATGACAGACAAACTTTGAAAGTGGCATCAAATTACATGAACATGACAAGAAATAACTTCCCGTTTGCAAGGAAAGGAAAAGATGTAACCATCGATATAGTTTCCACTGGATAATTAAAATGCGAGATCCCAGAGCCGTATCCAGAAAAAAAAAATATGACCGCATGAGGCAATGTCCATGAAGAAATTATGAGTGAGGCAATATCTCTGGTTAAATTCTCTTTCCAGGTATTTGGAATGTTTATGATGACTATAAACAACAAAAACGAAAGAAACTGACTGAGGCCTAGATCCACCCAACTAGTTAAGGAACAGATACAAATTAAAGGATTTAATGCATGGCATCACATTAGTCATATCAGAAAGAGCAAAAGAGCTATTGGTCAGTATTTACCTTCTTTGACAACCCAGGTGTTTTACTGTTTTATATGTGGTACCTGGCTATGGTAATTTGTCTTTGTCGCTTTAAGGTTATAACGTAAAAGAGGGTTTTGTTTTTCTTTCCTAAAATATGGTTGCTCAAGAGCGGACAAGCCGCACTTGAAGTAAACTTTCGCCGGAACATTTCGCTCGCCCGAAAATATCGCATCGTCCCGGCTAGCAGCCCCTGGGTCTCCGAGGATGGTTTCTATCGAATTTAAGTACGAACGGCTTTTAGAGCGCCTCTTCTAATAGGGTGTTTAATAAACATAAATTCAGTCTACTCCTAACCCTAACGAAACAGCTTGACTAAATCTTAGCCCTGTATGAAACTGGCTTCCAAAACCGTGATGAGGTCTATTCAGATGTAGCGGACAGTGCTAGTTAAAGGCATTCATGTCTGGTATTTACTTTCGGCAAGTGCTCCATGATAATGCTCTAAAGTTCCGTAAATAGCCACATTCGGAAAGTAGTAGATCCAACAAGCTGAAACAAATCTGATATTTGTGTTGGATTGCCCTTATTAGGTCTTATCACAAAGTTTTATATTACTGAAGAGGGACAGATTGTTTTGGACAAAATTTGTCCCTTCTTCTCTCTATCTATTTGAAAGCAAGTTATTTAAAAATGAATCGTCCGACAAGTGGTAGCTGTTAAGCTGCCCAAAAATGGCGACAAACGGAAGTTTAATTTCCAACCTCCGAAAGTACGCGATAAGAAGAAGTTGCTAAAATCGGAAAGTAGGTAAAAAGGTTAAGTCTGCATACGAGCCAAGTGGCCCATCTGGCCGGAACTTATCCCGTTTTCTGTAGCATGAAGCGACTAAGAGGTATTTCTACTCCCCCCTGGATGGGATGCTAGTCCATCGCAGGGTTACCCCTAGCAATAAGCTCGCCGGTACCCATTTATACACCTGGGTGAAGAAAGGCACTGTGAGAGTAAAGTGTTTTGTCCAAGAACACGAGGCAATGTCCCCGGCCAGGGTTCGAACCCTGACCGTTCGATCCGGAGACGAAGCGCACTAACCATGAGGCCACCGCGCCTCCGACAAAATCGGAAAATAACGAGGGTTATTACTCAATTTTGCCTGTGCTTAGTTTCATGCAAAATATGGACCATTTGGTTTTAAATGTTAAAAGGCGTCGCAAGAGGAAGAATGGGAGGTTAATTGTATTTTCAGAGGACTTACCATTGTATCCTGGACGTCTCTCTTGTCTTCCTCCTCGGATCACACCAGCAGCCATATGTTACCACAAGCACTAAGAGGGCTGTAACGGAACTAAACATATAGGACTAAACCAGGACGAGTCATCGTTGGACTCTTGACCTGATCTACCAAGTACCGTTGTGCGGACTTGGTAGAATTCAGCAAAACGCCTTCCGCACGGTTCGCGTGATCAAAGACTGAGGCAGTCTTGTAAACCGGATCAGACCAATCAAGGTGGTCGATTGCTGGCCAATGTGGGGACAACAACATGTTAACGTTGAAAGTGAAACAATTTTACCATTCCAGGCTGGGAACTGGTTGGCTGTTCACTTCTAAATCCTCATCGTCAAGAATCATTCCATCGGCGCAAATCTGAAATAAAAGCTCTTTCCGCAAGATTCGGTTAGTTGTTAACATAAATTGAACACATCGGCTGGCTAAAATGAAGTTCTTGATCACATTTTCTCACAGTGCTCCAAATGGGTTTGCCATTCTTATTTTGTGACAACCCATAAAGTTATCACTAGAAAAATTGCACACCTTGGATTTTCATAGGGAAATCCGGGTTGTACATTTGAAATATACAACTAAGATTTTTGTCATAGAAAATCAGAGTTGTACAGTCATTTTGAAAACACACAAGAATCCAAGTTGTTACTTTGAAATAATACAACTTGGATTTTTGTAATAGAAATCTGAGTTGTTCATTTTGAAATCATACATCTGGGATTTTTGTGTAAACATCTAAGATGTATATTTTAAATCACACAACTAGGATTTTGGTAGTTAGAATCCGAGTTGTTCATTTGAAATTATACAACTTAGATTTTTGCAGTAGAAATCTAAGTTGTACATTTCGAAATCATACGTCTGTGAGTTTTGAGAAAATATCTGAGATGCGTATTTTGAATCACACAACTAAGATTTTTGTGCGTAAAAATCCGAGTTGTGCATTTAAAAATAACAAATTAGAAATTTTGAAACAGAAATCTGTGTTTTATATATATTTTGAAATCATCTTTGTAGTAAAAATACAGATTGCATAATTTTAAATTACACAACTATATATAGGATTTTTTGCGATTAATTTTGTTCCGTGAGGGATATGGAAGACTGATAAATTTTGCAGCAAAACCAGTACAAATTTTGTTCCGCATTTCACAGAGCTGACAATATATCCAAGATAACCTCAGTTTAGACAAAAGTAAAGTTTCACTGGGCCGAAGTGTCCGTTAGGTGCCGGAGCTTATTTTGGTTCGGCCGTATATGTAGCATGGAGCGACAATTTCTCGATTTGTGTCGCGTGACTATCACGTATAGAAATCGAGAGCGACTTATAATCTAGGTGTTTTAGTTTGAATTTACTAGTAGTTCAAAACTTTATCTAAACCCACTTCGCAGACACTTCGAAAACGCAAAGAAGCGGCCGAAAGTTTATTAACAAGCGCACACATGTACAGCCGTAATACTCACTATGTACAACAGAATAAATAGTGAGTAGCTTAGCCAGTCACAGAACGGCTGGTGATAGAACGCTAGTTAGATTTATACTAATTAATCCTCTGTATGGCTAGTCTATCGCAGTTTTACACCCCAGCATCACTGCATTACATTCCCCACAACCCAATTATACACCTGGATAGAGAAAGCAGTGACTCCGGTTAGAGCTCAAACTCCAGGCCACCATTCGATCTGGCGTTCAGTGAACCAACTTTTGAGCCACAGCGCCTACTCTAAGGCTTAGAGACTGTGTCATTATCTGTAGTTAAGTTTTATGTGATTGTTGGGGCGGTTACTTCCGACATCTAAGTATTATTGTACTCTACCTTGCTCGCAAGTCGATCCTTTGAAACCAGGGACACACTCACACTCTGTAGTTCCATTGTTATTCACTATGCACATGCCATTGTTAAGACAAACCAGAGAACTACAAGGATCTGTGATCAAGACAAAGGAATTAACTGTTGCAAATTTTAACCGCACCTGTGTGACTTGTTTTACATACCGTGAATTTTTATATATTTTCTTTTTAGAACCACATTTATGTCACAATGGCTTCCCGCTAGCTACCACGTGACTCGAGCTTAAAATTAATCTGAAACTTAAGATACACACAATAAATAAATTTAACTAAACTTCATGCGGATTGCTATATTTTAAGGGTGAATCTTACAGGCGTTACGAATAGTAATGCTTAATAAATGCTATTAAACTGGATTTCGAGCTTACAGTAAGGTAGCCGTTGTTTTAGATTGCTAGTAATGTTATGCCGTTGTTTCATATTTCCTACTGAAGATATCTAATCACTTGGAAATGCAAATTCTATAGGATAACATTCCGAGCGATTACGTACCAGAAACAACTGCAGAAGACAGAAGTACTGATTCCGATGGGGTTGAATGAATAGGGACTGATGATTCTATCAAAGAAAAATAAAAATTATGTTGGATCAGTTGTAGCTCGCAAACAGATGATGATGAGCGAAGCTGAAAATTGAGACATGCTCATAAATAACGACCTAAAAGACAAACCTATGACACTGCTGCTTAAACTGTCAGAAACATTACCACTGCTGCTTAAAATTGGAGAGACGCTGACACGGCTTGAAATTGAACTTGTAGACACCCTGACACGGCTGCTTGGACTGTCCAACGCACTCACACTGCTGCTTGAACTTGCCGACACACTGGCACTGCTACTTGAACTGCCTGACAGACTGGCACTGCTGCTAGAACCTAACGATACAGTAACACTTCTGCTTAAATTCTGCAACACACTGGTACTGCTGCTTAAACTTTCGGACTGAGAAACACTAAGGCTGCTGCTGGAACTGTCGGACACACTGGCAACGCTGCTGAAGCTTGACGACACAGTAATACTGCTGCTTGAACTTACAGAATCTGAAATACTAGCGCTGCTGCTGGAAGTGTCCGACACAATGGCACTGCTGCTGGAACTTACGGACTCTGAAACACTAGCGCGGCTGCTGAAACTATCAGACACGCTGGCACTGCTGCTGGAGCTTGGCGACACAGTGCTACTGCTGCTTGAACTTAGGGACTCTGAAACACTAGTGCTGCTGCTGGAACTGTCAGACACACTGGCAATGCTGCTGGAACTGTCAGAAACACTGAGACTGCTGCTCGAACTGTCTGACACGCTGGCACTGCTGCTAAAACTTGGCGCCACAGTAATACTTCGGCGTAAACTCTGCGAGACACTGGTAATGCTGCCTAAACTTATGAACTGCCAAACACTAGGGCTGCTGCTAGAAATCTCGGACACAGTGGCACTGCCGCTGGTGCTTGACAAAACAGTGGTACTGCTGCTTGAACGTACGGACTCCGAAATAATAGCGCTCCTCCTGGAACTCTGAGACACACTGGCAATGATGCTGGAACTGTTAGACACACTGAAACTGCTTCTTAAACTGTCTGACACACTGGCATTGCTGCTAAAACTTGGCGACACAGTAACACTTCTCCGTGCACTCTGCGACACACTAGTACTGCTACTTAAACTTAATAACTGTGAAACACTAGGGCCGTTGCTGGAACTGTCGGACACACTGGCACTGCTGCTGGAGCTTAACGACACAGTGGTACTGCTGCTCAAATTTACGGAATCAGAAATACTAGCGCTGCTGCTGGCACTGTGAGACACGCTGGCAATGCTGCTGGAGCTGTGAGAAACACTGAGTCTGCTGCTTGA
Organism: Orbicella franksi; assembly: GCF_964199315.1. Lineage (NCBI taxonomy): Eukaryota > Metazoa > Cnidaria > Anthozoa > Scleractinia > Merulinidae > Orbicella > Orbicella franksi. Next base: position 25,115,602 of record NC_138154.1, read on the forward strand.
ACTGTCTGAAACACTGGCAATGCTGCTAGAACTTGGCGTCACAGTAACACTACTCCGTGAACTCTGCAACACGCTAGTACTGCTGCTTAAACTTACGAACTGTGAAACACTAAGGCCGCTGCTGGAACTGTCGGACGCATTGGCACTGCTGCTGGAGCTTGACGACACAGTGGCACTGCTGCTAGAACTTACGAATTCTGAAACACTAGGGCTGCTGCTGGAACTGTCAGACACGCTGGCAATACTGCTGGAACTTGGCGACACAGTGGCACTGCTGCTTGAACTTACGGACTCTAAAATACTAATGCTCCTCCTGGAACTGTCCGAAACACTAGCACTGCTCCTGGAGCTTAACGACACAGTGGAACTGCTGCTTGAACTTACGAAATCTGAAATAAAAGCGCTGCCGGTAGAACTGTCTGACACACTGGCAATGCTTCTGGAACTGTCAGAGACACTGAGACTGCTGCTTGAAGTGTCTGACACACTGGCACTGCTGATAAAACTTGGAGACACCGTAAAACTTCTGCGTGAACTCTGCGACACACTAGTAATGCTTCTTAAACTTAATAACTGTGAAACACTAGGGCCGCTGCTGGAACTGTCGGACACACTGGCACTGCTGCTGGAGCTTGACGACACAGAGGCACGGCTGCTTGAACTTACGGAATCTGAAATAGTAGTGCTGCTGCTTGAACTGTCCAAAACACTGGCACTGCTCCTGGAGCTTGACGACACAGTGGAACTGCTGCTTGAACTTACAAAATCTAAAGTACTAGCGCTGCTGCTAGAACTGTCACACACACTGGCACTGCCGATGGAACTTACGGACTCTGAAACACTAGCACTGCTGCTTGAACTGTCAGACACACTGGCAATGCTGCTGGAACTGTCAGAAACACTGAGACTGCTGCTTGAACCGTCTGACACACTGCCACTGCTGCTAGAACTTGGCGATACACTAACACTTCTGCGTGAACTCTCTGACACACTAGTACTGCTGCTTAAACTTAATAACTGTGTAACACTAAGGCTGCTGCTGGAACTGTCGGACACACTTGCACTGCTACTAAAGCTTGACGACACAGTGGCGCTGCTGTTTGAACTTACGAAATCTGAAATACTAGTGCTGCTGCTGGACCTGTCAGACACAGTGGTACTGCTGCTAAAAGTTACGAATTCTGAAACACTACGGCTGCTGCTGGAACTGTCAGACACATTGGCACTCCTGCTGAAACTTAGCGACACAATGGCACTGCCGCTTGAACTTACGGAATCTGAAATACTAGCGCTGCTGCTGGAACTGTCAGACAGACTGGCACTCCTGCTGGAACTTGTTGACACAGTGGCCCTGCTAATTAAACTTAGGGACTCTGAAACACTAGTACTGCTGCTGGAACTGTCAGACACACTGGCCATGCTGCTGGAACTCTCAGAAACACTGAGTCTCCTGCTTGAACTATCTGACACACTGGCACTGCTGCTAGAACTTGGCGACACAGTAACACTTCTGCTTGAAATCTGCGACAAACTAGTACTGGTGCTAAAACTTAATAACTGTGAAACACTAGTGCCGATGCTGGAACTGTCGGACACACTGGCACTCCTGCTGAAACTTGGCGACACAGTGGCACTCCTGCTTGAACTTACGGAGTCTGAAATACTAGTGCTGCTGCTGGACCTGTCAGAGACAGTGGTGCTGCTGCTAGAACTTACGAATTCTAAAACACTAGGGCTGCTGCTGGAACTGTCAGACACATTGGCACTCCTGCCGAAACTTGCCGACACAATGGCACTTCTGCTTGAACTTACGGAATCTGAAATGCTAGCGCTGCTGCTGGAACTGTCAGACAGACTGGCACTCCTGCTGGAACTTGTTGACACAGTGGCACTGCTACTTAAACTTAGGGACTCTGAAACACTAGTAGTTCTGCTGGAACTGTCAGACACACTGGCAATGCTGCTGGAACTCTCAGAGACACTGAGTCTGCTGCTTGAACTGTCTGACACACTGGCACTGCTGCTAGAACTTGGTAAATCAGTGACACTTCTGCTTGAAATCTGCGACAAACTAGTACTGGTGCTAAAACTTAATAACTGTGAAACACTAGTACCGCTGCTGGAACTGTCAGACACACTGGCACTCCTGCTGGAACTTAGCGACACAGTGGCACTGCTGCTTGAACTTACGGACTCTAAAATACTAATGCTACTGCTGGAACTGACCGAAACACTGGCACTGCTCCTGGAGCTTGACGACACAATGGAACCGCTGCTTGAACTTACAGAATCTGAAATACTAGGGCTGCTGCTGAAACTGTCAGACACACTGGCACTGCTGCTGGAACTTACAGACTCTGAAACACCAGCGCTGCTACTGGAACTGTCAGACACACTGGCAATGATGCTGGAACTGTCAGAGAAACTGAGACTGCTGCTTAAGGTGTCTGACACACTGGCACTGCTGCTAGAACTTGGCGACACAGTAACACTTCTGCGTGCTCTCTGCGACACACTACTAGTGCTGCTTAAACTTAATAACAGTGAAACACTAGTGCCGCTGCTGGAACTGTCGGAGACACTGGCACTGCTGCTGGAGCTTGACGACACAGTGGTACTGCTGCTAAAACTTACAAAATCTGAAATGCTAGTGCTGCTGCTGGGACCGTCCAAAACACTGGCACTGCTCCTGGAGCTTGACGACACAATGGTACTGCTGCTTGAAATTATGGAATCTGAAATACTAGCGCTGCTGCTGGAACTGTCAGACACACTGGCACTGCTGCTGGAACTTACGGACACTGAAACACTAACGCTGCTGCTGGAACTGTCAGACACACTGGCAATGCTGCTGGATCTGTCAGAGACACTTGGACTGCTGCTCGAACTGTCTGACACGCTGGCGCTGCTGGTAGAACTTGGCGACACAGTAACAATGCTGCGGGAACTCTGCGACACAGTAGTACTTCTGCTTAAACTTAATAACTGTGAAACACTAGTGCCGCTGCTGGAACTGTCGGACACACTGGCACTGCTGCTGGAGCTTGACGACACAATGGTACTGCTGCTTGAAATTATGGAATCTGAAATACTAGCGATGGTGCTGGAACTGTCAGACACACTGGCACTTCTCGTGGAACTTGGCGACGCATTGGCACTGTTGTTTGAACTTAGAGACCCTGAAACACTAGTGCTGCTGCTGGAACTGTCAGAAACACTGGCACTGCTGCTGGAACTTACTGACTCTGAAACACTAGCGCTGCTGCTGGAACTGTCAGACACACTGGCAATGCTGCTGGAACTTACGAAATCTGAAATAAAAGCGCTGCCGGTAGAACTGTCTGACACACTGGCAATGCTTCTGGAACTGTCAGAGACAGTGAGACTGCTGCTCGAACTGTCTGACACACTGGCACTGCTGCTAAAACTTGGCGACACAGTAACACTTCTGCGTGAACTCTGCGACACACTAGTACTGCTGCTTAAACTTGATAACTGTGAAACACTAGGGCCGCTGCTGGAACTGTCGGACACACTTGCACTGCTACTGGAGCTTGAAGACACAGTGGTACTGCTGCTTGAACTTACGGAATCTGAAATACTAGTGCTGCTGCTGGACCTGTCAGACACAGTGGTACTGCTGCTAGAACTGACGAATTCTGAAACACTACGGCTGCTGCTTGAACTGTGAGACACACTGGTACTCCTGCGGAAAGTTGGCGACACAGTGGCACTGCTGCTTGAACTTAGGGTCTCTGAAAAACTAGTCCTGCTGCTGGAACTGTCGGGCACAGTGGCACTGCTGCTGGAACTTACTGACTCTGAAACACTAGCGTTGCTGCTGGAACTGTCAGACACACTGGCAATGCTGCTGGAACTTTCAGAGACACTGAGACTGCTGCTTGAAATGTCTGACACACTGGCACTAGTGCTGCTAGAACTTGGCGACGCAGTAACATTTCTTCGTGAACTCTGCGACACACTAGTACTGCTGCTTAAACCTAATAACTGTGACACACTAGGGCCGCTGCTGGAACTGTCGGACACACTGGCACTGCTGCTGGAGCTTGACGACACAATGGTACTGCTGCTTGAAATTATGGAATCTGAAATACTAGCGATGGTGCTGGAACTGTCAGACACACTGGCACTGCTGCTGAAGCTTGACGACACAGTGCTACTCCTACTTGAATTTACGGAATCTGAAATACTAGCGCTGCTGCTGGAACTATCAGACACAGTGGCACTGCTGCTGGAACTTACTGACTCTGAAACACTAGCGCTGCTGCCGGAACTGTCAGACAGACTGGCAATGCCGCTGGAACTGTCAGAGACACTGAGACTGCTGCTTGAACTGTCTGACACACTGGCACTGCTGCTAGAACTTGGCGTCACAGTAACACTTCTGCGTGAACTCCGCGACACACTAGTACTGCTGCTTAAACTTAATAACTGTGACACACTAGGGCCGCTGCTGGAATTTTCGGACTCACTGGCACTACTGCTGGAACTGTCAAACACAATGGCAATGCTGCTAGAACTGTTAGAGACATTGAGTCTGCTGCTTGAACTCTCTGAGACACTGGCACTGCTGCTAGAACTTGGCGTCACATTTACACTAGTGCGTGAACTCTGCGACACACTGGTACTGCTGCTTAAACTTACGAACTGTGAAACACTATGGCTGCGACTGGAACTGTCGGGTGCACTGGCACTGCTGCTGGAGCTTGACGACACAGTGGTACTGCTGCTTGAACTTATGGAATCTGAAATACGAGCGCTGATGCTGGAACTTTCAGACACAGTGGCACTGCTGCTGGAGCTTACGAATTCTGAAACACTAGGGCTGCTGCTGGAACTGTCGGACACACTGGCACTGCTGCTGGAGCTTGACGACACAGTGGCACTGCTGCTGGAACTTACGGACTCTGAAACACTAGCGCTGCTGCTGGAACTGTCAGACAGACTGGCAATGCTGCTGGAACTGTCAGACACACTGAGACTGCTGCTTGAGCTGTCTAACACACTGGCACTGCTGCTAAAATTTGGCGACACAGTAACACTTTTGCGTGAGCTCTGCGACACACTAGTACTGGTGCTAAAACTTAATAACTGTGAAACACTAGCGCCGCTGCTGGAACTTTCGGACACACTGGCACTGCTGCTGGAGCTTGACGACACAGTGCTACTGCTGCTTGAACTTACGGAATCGGAAATACTAGCGCTGCTGCTGGAACTGTCAGACACACTGGCAATGCTGTTGGAACTGTCAGAGACACTGAGACTGCTGCTTGAAGTGTCTGACACACTGGCAATGCTGCTGGAACTGTCAGTCAGACTGGCACTTCTGTTGGAGCTAAGCGACATAGTGGCACTGCTGCTTGAACTATCCGACACGGTGTCACTGCTTCGTGAACCGTTTGACACACTGACACTGCTGCTTGATCTTTGAGACACACTTGCACGTCTGCTTGAACTGCCAGACATGCTAGCACTGCTGCTTAAACTTGGAGACACACTGAAACTGCTGCTTGATTTTGAAGCTAGTCCGGCAATGGTTTTTTGGTTTGGAGTGACACTGACATGGCTGCATGAGGTTGTTTGACCTGGAAAAGTGCAATACTTTATAAGGAGAATGCTAAACATGTATTTTTGTGACAACTATTTTGCTACCTGTAGGTGGCGCTCAAAATGCCTGGCAGTCCACAGATTTCCCTGAGATCTTCCTTGACATCGACATTGTTGCACTGAAATATTCCCTTTATTTCATACCAGTAATAAAGTGACTGAAATATGGCTATCGGCTTGATATAGGTTTACGGCAGGCCCCGGTAGTGGAAGAGCCTTATGACTTAGAAGACCTGTCTCAGAGGTCTTTTCAATGCTCGTGCTACTCTCTACATTAAGACAAAACAAGATGTTCATTTCTCTGAGCGATAGGGAAGAAAATTAAATTAAACCTTGTTTGTATAAGGTAACCACAAGATTTCGAGTGCAATTTGGAATAAATAAGCACGAGTACATTTCTAAAAGACTAACAAAATTGCACTCTTTTTTAGTCAAACAGAATCGAGTAAATTTTTCAAATATATTATTAGCAGATTAATTGTCTTATTTGTAATCGATTTGTTGTCGTTTCGTTTGAATAGAATCTATCTTTTTGTCGAGGGTCGAGGGTCGAGGGTCGAGGGTCGAGGGTCGAGGGTCGAGGGTTGAGGGTCGAGGGTCGAGGGTCGAGGGTCGAGGGTTTTTTTTTCAAATTTCACAAATCGTAGGAGTTGTTAAACCCATTTTACGTGACCATTCAGTACATTGACGTGTATTTGCTTTCACAGCATTAAAGCTAATTTGGTAAAATGTTGGCGTGACTTTCTGTCACAAGACCAGTCGAACTTGCCGTATAGCGTATATACTTGCTATAACAAAACGAAGAGCCCGGTGGAGGAAACGTTTAAAAAAAGGTCTTACCGTCGCTTGCATTTTTTGTCGCGTGACAAAAACATGTTCTGCCGGCTAATCAAAATTCAAAGTTTTGACAATCAAACTTTAGAGTTTATCCGCCCACTTGGGACCGTTGTGGCGCTACTCCGCAAACACCTGAAGGGAAGCAAAGTCAGCAACGCGTACGGGCATTTGGTCTTTTGCAGTTTTGAAAATCAGAATGAATGATAGCAAATCAATAGAGGAATTTCTGTCGGATATTGACTGTGATCTTTTACAATATGCAGGGGAATTAAGGAAGAAAGGGTTCACCTCAACATTGTCTGCGCGATATCTGGCTGAAGAAGATCTTGATTTTCTCCCTGAAGGCCACAAAAGACTAGTCTTGAACATGATTGCTCGGCTAACAACACCTGAGAGAGTAAAAAGCGGCTTGAAGCGTCAAACAACGTCAACACAGCAGTTACAAAGCCCTGAATCAAATTTGAAATCTCCCGCACGAACAAAGGTCTCTAAGTCGGGTTCAAACGATGATGCGGACGAGTATCGAGTACCAAAAACGAGCGACGTTTCTCTTTCGACAAGCAGGCGTCAGTTACTTAGCCCATGTGGAAGGTTGATTGAGGAAAAGAGGCAAGAATTAAAATTTAAACTTGAGAAAGCAAGCGCTAAAAGAAAGGAACTTGAAAAATCCTCTGCCAAAATAAGGGACGCAGCTTCCGTGCTTGGAAATACCGGTCAACGCTATGTAATTGTCATGTAAGAAATTACACAGTTCGCACCTGCCGAAAGGGAAAATCTGAGTCAGTGTTTTTCGGTGGAGAGTTAAGTAGGCATCCAGATGAAAAACATTTTTGACCGCTTTGCCTACCCACCGAGATGGCGTCGAAAGCCGTGATGTGTAGTCTATTTAAGCTCTCAAATCTCACAGATATTTCCATCGCGACCCATCGCAAAGCCCAGCAAGTTCACCGAAGGAGAGTATTAATTTAGATCGCAAATCTCAGATATTTTTTAACAATGAATTTACCGAAAGAGGAAAATAGCCGTGAATTTGCTTCAGAAGTTCCCATCGCCTTCAGATTTCACCTACAACACAGGCAGACCACTCTATGTGTTCGTGGTTAATAAATATGAAACGAAGAGGGTTATGAATAAAGCTCTGAAAATTGCATATCTAAATTACGTCTCGGTCTGAGTATCTCAATAAAGTTAAATGAAACGTTAATCGAAGCGTCTTTTTACGAAATTACTTTTGGCCGGAGATCGTTAATACAAGACGCTTCAGACGGACCAGGAGGACGAAAAAACACCACACGAGTCGATTAACGTTTCACTTAACTTTACTGGGATATTCAGACCGAGATGCAATTTAGATATGCAATTTTCAGAGCTTTATTCAGAACTCTCATAGATTCTCTTCGTTTCATATTTATTAACCACGAACACATAGAGTGGTCTGCCTGTGCCTACAGTTCATGTTTGATATAGATGACAAACGAATATTTCTCAATCACGGCCCGTCAATAATGTAGGGTGCGTGACATGTTATGTTGAGCGTGTGACTATGAGCTCACGTACCGCAATGTATGCTGGGATTTGGTTTTGCTGAGTGAAAACATGTGCTCGGAGATTATACCAAAAGTACGGAGTTTGTGCTTTAATAAAACGTTGCTTTCGTCTGAGTCGAGCGTGTAACATTGGCGACCCTGCCAGGACTGGACCAAAGAAGCTTTTCGTCGACGAAGAGCCGCTGGGAATTGCAAAGGACAAGTGGTTTTGGCACGTTTGGTTGATTTGTCGAGAGCGAGTTGGTTGTGGTCGAGTCGACTGCGGACTAATTGCGACGGGAAACGTCACATTTCTATTGTGGACGGCTGATCGTACTATTGGTGAGTACGAAAGGTTTATTTGTTTGCAGTATGGCGGATACCGAGAGTCTGCAGATCGAAATTCAGGCCGCGTTGTGTACCTTGAGCGAGGAAAGGCTTAAAGAAGTTTGTAGTGGGCTGAAAATTATTTTGCCGCCTGAGAGCAAGGTAAGGTTGGTCTTTATCCGAGCCCTAAATAAATATTTCGAAACGGAGGAACTAGATTATGAAAAGTTAAAAGGGTTATCGTCATCTCTAAGCATGCAGGGACAAGAGACTGCACCGAAAGAGCAAACGGAACCACTGGAGGCCCCTGATAACAATAAGGCGAGCGTCAAAGCAGAACAGAAACCCGCAGTATCAATCTCAAAATTCAAACGTGACTTCAAGATTTCGGGCCAGACTGGCGACGTGTCGCGGAAGGATCGGTTGAGTTTTTCCTCGCTAGTACATCAAATTGAAAATGGTTTAAAGAATGATTATACAGAGGATGAAATAAAAGAAGCTGTAATAAAAGCAATAAATCCGGCGTTAAGCCTAAGAAGTTATTTGGAGGGTAAGGCGGATTTAACCTGGCCAAATTGAGGAGAATTATGCGTTCTCATTATCAGGAGAGAACGGCAACCGAACTATACCATCAGTTGAGCTCAACTGTCCAGCAGCCAAAGGAAAAACCCCAAGAGTTCTTGATCCGTCTTCTCGATTTGAAACAAAAGATCTTGTTTGCATCCCAAGAAACTGATTCGGAACTGAAATATGATCCTACTTTAGTACATGGCATGTTTGTCCATAGCTTTTCCCTTGGCCTGCAAAATGAGAATATCAAGATCGAAATGAAGCCTTACCTGGAGAAGAAAACCATGAGCGATGAAGAGCTATTCGAGAAACTAAATGTGTGTGTCAGTAACGAGATGGAGCGATCACAGAAATTTGGTTCACAGCTAGCACCCAAGGTGAATGCTGCTCAAGAAGGAGGGGACAAGCAGGCAAAAAAGAATACTGAGGTGGAGCAAGCCCTTATGAAAGAACTAAGGGAGCTTAAGGCAGAAGTAGCTGCAGTCAAAGAGAGAGTTCGGGCCACGCCCCAAGCTCAAAATCCCCCCACACAACAGCCTATGAGACAACCTCCACAGTGTAAGACCTGCCAACAAAGCGGGAATGGATGGCTTTGCAACCATTGCTTCAGGTGTGGGGCTAGTGGAAATTATGTGCGCGAGTGTACTGCCCAGTTTAGCCGACGCTCTCCTGCAGAATTTCAGGGAAACGGTCGGAGGTCACGCCCATGGGACAGGGTGTGACCGGGCCGGAAAATCAGTCCCGTTGCGTTCAGTGTGGAAAACAAGGAACAGACCATGTACCGCTTAACCGCTGCGGAGCTTGTAAGACCAGTAGATATTGTTCAAAGGGATGTCAACTAAAACACAGAACTGTGCACAAACCAGTTTGCATGGCTATATAGGAACTTGAGAAGCGGAAAATAGCTAAAGATGCTGATGATGATTTGAACACGACGTTCCCCTGCCACTTAACACCAAGACAGCAGGCCGGGCTGACAAAACTGGTAGGGCGGAGGTGCGTGGTAAAATGCCTAATTCAGGG